>NC_067483.1:71267488-71604363 GCF_947179515.1 Apodemus sylvaticus
CCACCAGCAGTGGAGGAGTGTTCCTCTTTCTCCACATCCTCTCCAACACCTGCTGTCTCCTGAATTTTTAATCTTAGCCATTCTGACTGGTATAAGGTGAAATCTCAGGGTTGTTTTGATTTGCATTTCCCTAATAATTAATGAAGTTGAGTATTTTTTTAAGATGCTTCTCTGCCATCCGAAGTTCTTCAGGTGAGAATTCTTTGTTTAACTCTGTACCCCATTTTTTAATAGGGTTGTTTGGTTTTCTGGAGTCTAACTTCTTGAGTTCTTTATATATATATTGGATATTAGCCCTCTATCTGATGTAGGATTGGTGAAGATCTTTTCCCAATTTGTTGGTTGCCGATTTGTCTTCTTGATGGTTTTTTCTATTAGCTTCAGAGTGTCTGGCTTTATGTGGAGGTCCTTGATCCATTTGGATTTGAGCTTAGTACAAGGAGACAAGGATGAATCAATTCGCATTCTTCTGCATGCTGACCTCCAGTTGAACTATTTTATCTTTTTAAAAAAGCTTTTATTTTTATTATACTTTACTAAAGTATTGGTCCTTAAGACATTGTGGGGGGAATAAAAGCACAGTCCTCCCCCCATAGGTAATTTAAGAGCACTACTCAGATATATAAAATAATAGGGTTATTCCAGACTTGGCAAAATAAAAGTATGTAAAAGTGGGGCTGGAGAGATGGCTTGGTGGTTCGGAGCACACACTGCTCTTGCAGAGAACCAAGATTCCATTCCTAATTCCCATGTCAGGTGGCTGGCATATGCCTGTAACACCAGGCCCAGGAGATCTGATGCCTCTGTCTCTAGGCACCTGCAGTCTTGCGCACGCAATCCACAGACACAGAATCTCGTAGTTAAAAGTAAACATGGAAAATAAATATTTAGAAGTTACAAAAAGTAGTCGATGCCCTAGGCTAAGTACTTAATTCATTTTAAGCAAAAATTAAAGTGTTTCTCTTAAAATTGAAGAATTGGATTTATATTTTACATAAATTGAGATTAGCATGTATTAAGCATTTTAATATACAATTTATGAACATATATGTAAATTAACTTAAAAAATTAACTCATACATTTCTCCTGTAACCTTCAGAGCCACATTGATTCGTGTGTAGGTCTCAGTACTATTTGCATGAAGCTTTTCTATATATAATTTTACATACCTTTGGATTTTCTTTCTTTTTCTTACTATTTTTCTTCTTTAAAAGATGTGGTCTTGCTTTTTGCACAGGCTAGCCTAGCCTCAGACCTCTAAGTGGTATATCACAGGATATTCCATTGCACCCAGAAAAAGTGACTGTTTTGCCTCTCTCTTTTTTTTCTCCATAATTTAAACCTTGACTCAAACTTCTATCTGCACAAACCTTCGTTTTGCAGTTTAAAGTGTGTAGCCAGGTCATCATTTCTTTGGTTGGTCTATACATGAACTAACGTTATTGGGCTCTCTAGGTTCCAAAGTTTTTACCTTGAACCTGTTGCACGGTCTCACGAGAGTGCTGTGGGTACAGTCTTCGCTGGCAGACGTGGTACTTCAGGGGGTTCCTAACTGACACAGTGACTCTCGCTCTCTGAGCAGATGCAGGCCTGTCTGTGAGGGAGGCAGCAGTCCCTGGTTTATCTTTGCCTATGCTGCATTCAGGCAGGCTGCACTTCAGGGCATTTTACTGGGCTGTAGAAAGATTTCATCGCAGGTCCGAAGGTAGTTCATCCAGCTCAAGAGTTAAGTGATAAATGTTTGATTTTTCTGGTTTAGACAAATCTGATTTCACTTACTGTTGGCGATAACCATATATATATATATCTATATATATGGTTATTTCTTATGACCATTCTGCAATTCAGCCTTTAAAAAGCTGACAAAGTTATATTCCAACCATCATTGAAGTTCTTCCACTAGGTTAAATTTTTACAGGCTGTGTGTGTGTGTTTGTGTGTGTGTGTGTGTGTGTGTGTGTGTGTCTTTAATTTTCAGTTTACCAACAACATCATAAATGAGTGAATAAAATGTATCTATTTTGTAAAAGAGCAAAAGTGCTTTGGAAGCAGGCTTTTTATATTTGTTTATTTTAAAACCTGGAAATGGTCAGATTAATGTTTTCCCATTCAGTTATTTGAAATTAGTTTGCTCTTGTGATAGTATTTTTTAAGAAAATAAGTTCATTCCTTTAAAAAGAGTTAAGTTGGTTTTGTCTGGTTATTACCAAACTGTTAGGAAATTTCACACATCTGCCTCAAAAGGCAGCTTCTCATAGACTGCATTGTTCAGTTTGAATAGGCCTCATTTATCCTGTGCATAAACCTACATTTTCTTACCTGATCACATGAGCAAACAACAGGGTCAGATGTGGCAAACACTTTAACAGAAAGCACATGTCTGTGGCAGGCCGAGGTACAACCATATCAAGATGCTTGAACTTATTAATGGCAGTAAAACTTACGCTTCCTCCTGTTTTCCCAGTTAACTCAAGGAGCCTTTTTTCCTTAGATTCTTCTATCACCAGCTGGTTCCAATACTATGTGTGTGAATATTGCCTGGGGTGTCTCCACGCTACATGGTGAAATTTGGCACATTAAGTGGATAGTTTCAACTCTGAGCTAGAAAGCAGTTCTTTTAAAGGGATTTGTTTTGCTCTTTATCATTTGTATCTGAAGTTGGCCAGATAGTAAGGTTTATTACAAACAACTTGCTGCAGTATTCTCTGAACATAACAAAAAATTACAAACAAGGTAATAAACTAATTGAAGACAGGTTGAAAATAACTAGTTGAACATATTTAAGCTGTTTAAACTGTCTGTTTTGAATATTAGAGTACTTTTTGAACATTAGAGTCCTTGGAATAATTAGTGTAAAATTAGCTTAAATTAATTTTTTAGCATAATGGTAGGTTTACCAATTTTATTTCTCATTTTAATATGTTAAGCTTGGTTTGTGCTGACCATTGTAACCTGTAGATGCTTTCAGGTTTCCCACTTAATTCTTGCTTTTGAATTGTTATGTTGATCTGTTCAGTTCCTCATCTATCTGCTGTCAGTAAGTCTCTTATAAAACAAAGGCCACCCAGTAGAATTGCAGTCTTAAAATTGGTTTGTCCAAATTCCATAGTAACCTACTTAATAGTAATTCATATATATTTGCTGTAATGAACTAAACATAAAATTATATGGAAGTATCTATTAAGGATGTTCTAGGACTGAAGATGTGGCTCATTATCAAGCATGCTTGAGGCTCTAGGTTCAATCCCTACCACCAGAAAAATAATTTTCATTAATAATCTTAAATTCATTTTAGTACACTTTGATATAGAAGATATTTGTATTCAATAATTGCTGCAGATAACTTTTGAGAGGTTGGTTTAGCTGGTGGCGTATTCTTTATACTATATTATTAATTGGCATTAAGAGCTCTAATTCGGTATTAGACTTAGACATGATAGTTTCAGCTTGCTGTATTCACATTCACAGAGCATTCTTGGGGTGATGTCACCTCACTGCTATGCTGTTCCAGTAGAGATACGCTTCTGTCTCTGTCTCTTTGCATGGAGTGTTCTACTTCAACTGAGAGGATGTGGGGTGTAGAAGGGAAGGAGAATCGGGCTAAAACTGTGGCTCACTGTGTGGAGTTTCAATGTGCTCTACTGTTGAACTGGGGATGTAACAGGAACAGAACTTTGATTTTGTATTCTAATACTCAAAATTCACATTTCTGTTTGAGGGATCTGTGAATGGAAAATCTCCACTGCCATACAAAATTAATGGCTGAGTGACGTTTCTCCTGATCACTTGAGAGATGAAAGAAGTGAGGATATTTTAGTTTTAAAACTCAGAAATGATCAGCACGTGTTTTTCCTCTCACTTGGCAGAAAACTGAATATAAGAGCAGCCCAGAAAACTGATTGTCTTCCTGCTTTTGCTGCTCCAGCTGAACTATAGCTGTAAATTTCTTTAAAAAGAAAAGGGGTGCAATACTTCATATAAACTCTTGAATGTACTTTATAAGTCAATAACTCCCACAAAATCAGTTATTGGAGTTAATGACAGTTTGTTAAGGTATTAACTGCCCTCAGCTGGGAATGGCCAATTTTGGAGAAAACGGCTGAACAAATGCTAAGATAATTCAGTAACACATTCAAATAATGACCTAGCTAGTTAACGCTGAAGTCCTGTGGAAATCCTATCAAAGTGCTTAGACCTCTGCATTTAATAGCCAGTGAGTTAGTTCATCATGATTCATGTTTATTGCCATAAATACCAAAGGAATCATAAGGAGTGGGCTGTTTTTTTCAACCCTGCCTTTATTGCTTAAACAGATTTAACTAATTCACATCGGTTATTAAGACATACTTCTCAAAATAGTCCATCTGTCCACTGCTCTGCTCAAAATGCGCAGACCTTACCAATGTCCTATCTATGAATTATAAATTGTTCTGATCTCAAAATGTTGGCATCAGGAACACCTACTTTATTTTTAAAGTGTTGCATATTTTACACCATACTTTGCTTCAAATAAAATTCATGTCCTCATAATAGATATAAATACATGTTCTGTACAGCTGTTGGCTTACTGGCCCCCATCTTAAGATTACATACTCTATTCTTCTCTTATCTTTACATTGAAGATGGTGGTCTATATTCATACCACTCCTCTCTCAAGGTCTCCTTCAGCTTTTCTCATTTTCAGGTAAGAGACCTGAATTTACCTTAAGATAAATCAAACTGACCTGTTGTAGCGGCACGCCTTTGACCCCAGCACTAGGAGAGAGAGGCACATGGGTCTCTGTGAGCTTGAGGCCAGCTGGACATCCAGGGCTACAAAAAGAGAGTCTATCTCAAAACAACAGCAACAGCATCAAAAAGTGCAAACGGTACTCTCTCCTGAACTCAGGTTTTAACTTATTATAAAGAAATATTATATATTATAATTTCATATATAAAATACTTTTCCCACATATATTGTATTCTAAGTAATTGAATTATTCATAATTTTATTTACTGTAAAAAATATTTACTTGTCTTCATATGTGCCATATATAGTATTATGAATCTGTTTTGCTTGCAGAGCAGTGATTTTCATGGCTGACACAAACAGCATGCCTGGCAGACCTAGCAATCGGCCTGGGGTTTGTTTCCATGTGCAGTGAAGCAAGCACCTAAATGCAGAGCTAACCTGCCAAGCCTGTTGTTTAGTTTGTTTGTTTACTTTGGGACAGGTTCCTACTAAATTGCCAGGCTGGCCTTGAATTTATGTTGTAGACCAGGCATTGAATTTGAGCTCTTCCTGCAACACCTCCCTGGAATAGCTGGGTTATACATGACCTTGTCAGAAGTGCCAAGCTCAGTGGATTGTAAAAGAGATGTCGTCCCAGTTTAGAATAATTTTGCTTGAAAATGTACTTTTTTATCATCTAATAATGTTTAAAGTTTTTGACACCTGATAATATCTTATACAGCAAAATGTTCCTCCCTATGACATAGGAATGTTTAAGACCACTATAACTGGGGAGAGATTTTGAGAGCAGACAGGCCTGTGTTTAAAGATCTGCCCAACTTTTCCAAAGCTATATGACAAGTACCTGCTTTTTCTAAGCTTGAGGCTCCTCGGCTAAAGGATGATAAGATCTACTTGAAGATTTTTCTGAAGATTTAGCACTGTGCTATCTAATGTATGGTTCCTTTGCATAGTAGATGCTCAATATGTGGTTACTGTTAGTCACTGTTGTTATTAATTACCTTGTTATACATATCAATCGTAGGATCAGACTGAAGCATGTGAACATACTGGGCAATCCCTCCACACTGAGTGAAATCCCTAGCCTAGAGCAATATTACCTCAGGACTCCAGGGACAATCTCTAGCCTAGAGCAATATTACCTCAGGACTCCAGGGACATTCTCTAGCCTAGAGCAATATTACCTCCGGACTCCAGGGACAATCTCTAGCCTAGAGCAATATTACCTCTGGACTCCAGGGACAATACCTAGCCTAGAGCAATATTACCTCAGACTACAACTCAGCAAATACCCAGACTACAAAGAAATTTTGGCTTTTAGTAGTTTCTGGTGACGTTTTATTTTTTTATGTTCCTGATTCCATTCTGCTTGTTTCAGCATTTCAGTGATGTTCCAGGTTTCATTACTTAGAACTCAAATATGTTTGTTTATGATATATATCATATATATATATGATATATATATATATAAAACCACTGCAAATCAACTGTATTAATTTATATTTTGATGCAGTTCTAAGCAAGGGGAGGTTAAGGATCCAATCTGCTTCATTCTAGGCTATTGAGGACAATAAATTTTTAGGAATTAAATTATTTCCCCAAAAATATATCAAGAGGACATCTGTCTTGAACCTTTATAGTTAATTAAGTGTGATTCAAAATTCAGGTTTAAAATAGTGAGTTCAACATATTTTCCTGATTAAGATTATATAAATATTTGATTTAGCAGTTTTAAAGGTTTTTAGTATATAACTTCACAAACTTGGGCATGGTATATATACATATATGGCATCTATCATTATCTCTGTGATTTGTTTATTTTGTTCCCAGGCAATGAAAACTACAAACAAATAGCAATGTGCGTGCTTTACCATATAAGCATGGATGACCGCTTTAAGTCAATGTTTGCATATACTGACTGCATACCACAGGTAAGAAGCTGAAGTGAGGCAAACCAAACATCTGAGAAATATGCTCGTCTCTAAATTAGATACCTGTATTGCATCTCTCTCCTCGAGGCTCATTGTGAAAGAGAGGATCGTATGGAAGAAGACTGTAGTACTCATAGCAGTGAATGACTAGAGGGATACAGAGTCCTCCAGACACAGCACAGCACCTATACCTATGAACTCACAGTTATGACAGGATATGCAAGCCCTGTGCAGTCTGAAGCCAGACTAAGCATAACTATGGAGAGGAAGGTAGAAATGAAGTCCTGCCCCTGGCCAGGGAGCTCTCTTCTAGCAGCTGGTTTTCTTTAAGAATGTTGCCCCTGGGCATCCACACATTGAAGAATACATTCACACCACAGTTAGACTTGTGAAAATCCAATTCAGTGAAAGCAAAGAGGGTAGGGACTGGTGTGGTCTGGGAGGAGTTGGAGGAAGTGGAGGAATGTGATCAACACAAGTTGTGCAAAATCCTCAAAGACATAATTTTAAAAAATAAAATACTAAATCTTTTTTAAAAGATCAGTATTTTCACTCTTATTTCTAGATCTCCTATTCCTTAAACTAATAATACAATTATTAGTTGTATTCTTTATAACTATTTCTTAATACTAGTAATATAATTTTTATTAAAAAAATATTGGAAGTAAAATTTAAAAAAATAAAAACACTGAATTGTAGCAAGAAAAACAATTGAAAGTTCAGAACTAGGGCTGGACATAGAGCGTAGTGGCTCCATGTGCTTTGCCTAGAGTGCTTGATGCCTGTCCCAGTGGCAAAGGCAGAGTGACCAGCCATATTCCGGTCGTAGTTAACACCTTGATATCCTTCTGCATTTTTTTTTTGAGTTTTTAAATGTGTATGAGGTCTCCCCGAGTGTCTGTGCGGTACAAGTATACAGTACTCACAGAGGCCAGAAGGGGGTGTCCAATCCTTGGAACTAGAGTTACAGACAGTTGTGAGCCATCATTGGGGTGCTGGGAATCAAATACAGGACATTTGAACAAGCAGCCTGTGCTCTTAACTGCTGAGCTATCATTTCACCTCCTTATGTATTATGAAAGTAATAATGTATTAGGTTATATCACATACAACATATATGGCTTGATTTACTGAATGGATCATACGTGTACTCATGGAGTTAAATATTCTCCACAAACTGTCTCTAATAGATGTATAATATTGTACTTAATAACCACAACTAAATTCTGTTAAATTATATGCTTATATTTGTCCAGGTTATCACATAAAGCATCAACATATGTAAGCACATGATAAAATTAGTCATAAATGCTTGATTACATCTTTGCAGTCATGAGTGCTTATCTACTTCTTTGAGTTTTCTTTAGCTTCAGTTCATAACAGTAGGATACGTAGATCAAAAAGAAAGAGCCCAAGTCTTTGCATATTGACCCAGCTACCCTCTGAGAAGGATGTTTATATTTCTAGCCTCCATTTTACCTTTAACAATAATGGTTTACCATTATTTCTATAAAATATAAAATTTCTATCAGATAAAAAATCAAAATTTTGATGTATTTGCATTTACAGAATGTTGGTTTAAAATGAACGTTTTTCATCTGTTCAGTGCCTATATTCTATTATAAAATTCTAATTCAACTTTTCTAGTGGCACAATATTATTAATAAATAAGGTTGATTTTGTACTGCTTTAACTATCATGTATTTCCCAGGTTTGTCCCATGCTTTTTGATTTTGTTTATAGTTGACAGTTTTAAGTATTATGTATTCTTTGGTAGCAAAATGCCTCATCCAGATTCCTTTGTTTTTATGATGCTGTTTGAAAGAATGACTTTCCGTGGTTCATCTCTGTGATATATTTCATATGTTAGGTCTGTTGGTCTTCAGGAAGTATACTTATTTTTATCCTATCTTATAAGACTAGAGACTTAGTGATTATACTCTTAGGGACATTACATTCATGGACTCTATTAGTCACCAGTAAATGAAACTCTAATAACATGAAACCAGGATGCTTGGAACACTGGTTGATATTTTACTATATTATTTTTATGGAAGTTTTCTAAGATAACAAAAGGAAATTCAGACAGTGTGCACACATAAAATAAATGTGAGTCTGTGAAAACAGTTAGAACAAGCCTGGATCCTCTTTCTGCAGTGACTTCTAACACTCTACTGGACCACTCCTTGTCCCTTAATAAAGGTGGCTCAAGCTTCTGTTCCATTCTATCTCCTTGATGTCCTTTGTTCATTCTGATTTAATGAGTCAGAATTAAATTTGCTTTTCCAGAACTTTAACCTTTTCCTTACATGCATTTAAAATATATATCTTTCAAAGAAGCCATAGTACATCTTATCAATAGGACATGTCTTCATAGTGGTAACCTGTCAGCTGATAGCCCATTCAGTGTAATCAAACTGTCCTGCATGTTTACAGTAACCATGTCCCAACGAGGTTACAGGTGATTCACCTCAGCCTGCCTCCATGGGTTCCAGAAGTTTCTGCTTCGCAGGATCTGAGCTTCATTGACTATGGGATATTAGTAAGAAAACAGCCCCCAAAAATATATCCTCTCAAAGAATGACTTTTTACCCAGATTTAGATTTTTGAAAACAATAACATTAAAAGAGAAATAAACAAATCAGGAATAGGTAGAAAACTCTTTACATTGCTGTTGAATTTGGAGTTATCCTACTCTTGCAGAATGTATGTTCTCAAATATAAAAAGAAGAAACTAAATGGCTAAAAAAGAAGAGCCTGTTTAAGTTGGTTTTTGGACATGGTTCTGATTGCAGCTTAAAATTTAGTGTGTGCGAAGTCTCCATCCTGTGAAAAACACACTTCCTCTGGGTTTACTGACAGAGAATGTTCTGATATCACACATGTTGATGATGGAATTTTAAAACATTTATCATGTATACTTCATGAGCCAAATCTTCCAAAACCCATTTAAGTTTTGACAATTTATGGGTTTTATTATTTATTTGTTCTCTTAGTTCTTTATCTTTCTGAAATTTTGATTTTTAGAGGAATTGTGAAATTATGCATGCCAGATTATATTATAAATATCTTGAAAGTTTAGGATGAGGTAATATTTTAAGAAAACCAAGTGATACTGTAGAATATATTTATTCTTGAGTACCATTTAGCCTATAACCTTAATTTCACAGTGTTCAATTTTGACCTACTTAGGGAAAAGCATGCTTCTGTTACCACCCACTGTTCATTGCAAAATAAAAGGATAATGGAAGGCAAATAATAAATAAAACAAAATTAGAATATTTCCTTCAGAAATTGAAAATGTACTTGTGTCAGGGCAGCATTTATAGTTCCAGTGGGGCTCGAAGCTTACTCGTGACAGCACACCAATTGACCTATGTACTAAAAATCCCTGTTATGGTAGCAGTGTCTGCAGGTCAATGTGAGTTTTGTTTTTCTTGAATTATTGACATTAACTTTTATTTAAAGATTAAAAATATTTTCAAGTATTACTGCTGAATGTTTCAGAGACTAAGTAACTTTGAAGGCAGAAATGCAATGGCTCAGCAGTGATTCCTACCTATTTAGTGATCAGAGAGAATGTTTAGTATGATTATATTCTTAATTATGTAAGATATCTCTCTCTCTCTCTCTCTCTCTCTCTCTCTCTCTCTCTCTCTCTCTCTCTCTCATACACACACACACACACACAAACATGTTATCTAGAGTGCAAGTAAATAAAAGTATAACTTTTAGCAAAATGTGAGTCTTTCTTATTCCTACTCAGTCACAGTGCAGTATAAGTGCTTTAAGGATAACCCTGTAGTTAGATTAGAGTTCACATTCTGAAAATATTAAATGTCCAGTGCAGGCGATCTTACATGTAGCATTCCTCATAATCTCACCCAATATTGCATCGCTTTGCTTTCTTTGTACTTTATTGCCTGTAATTATTCAGTGTGTTCTCATTTTCTTCCCCTATTTGTCATTATCCCTCACAATCTGAGTTCAGGTCATCGTTTTTTATGATCTTAATGGGCTCAGTGGGTGGATTGTTTCAGGTAAGCACATTTGGATAACCAGGAGTTAATGGTTGTAGTCTAATAATAGTTAAAAGTACACATTAACAGTTCATTGTTATTTAGACCTCTGAGCTGCATGTTTTGTTTAAATAGGTGCAAATTCCATCCAGATGCTTATAAAAGTATTTATTGGTAATAGAATGGCCAATCAAAGCACATGGTTAGGTAGTGATGTCATGGTGTTATTTAATATTTTGCCCTAGAACAGCATGCAAGAGCCCTGAGAATGGTCCACATGTTTTCCACCGCAGTTGTCCTGTTTGGCCCTACTTTGATCTGCATGCTCCTTTTTAGCTGGATGCTGGTAAACGTCCTTTCTGACAGCCCTCTTTGCTCTTGCTGCCATTATCTGCTGAGTTCAGAAACCAGAGCATCACTTCAAACAGAAGGGCTAGGGAGTAGCCAGTCAGAAGAGATTCCTGCGGCAGGCACAGCTCTGCCATAATCATTCAAAGATGTTTGGGCAGGGGGTGGGGTGGTGAGGTGGATGAGAATACAGAGAGCTGTGGGGGTTGGCCTCTGGTCACTGGTAAATAAGTGAAGTCAGGTGCCAGAGAGTCTAGACACAGTGATTTCAGTCTTGGGTCTTTGGTATCTGATACTCAATATGGGACTTGTCTGATTGAACACTATTGCTTCTTCATTGCAGAGGCTGAAGACCTTTCAGTGCTTTCCTGTTAGATTAGTAAAAGATGAAAACAGACAGTTAAAACAGAGCAAATCTAGTTTTAATATTTCCTAGTTGTCAGTAATTACCTTTGTGTTTGAAGTACCATGGGTAGCAATCAAATTAAAGACAACTGCAGCCAGGCTCTTAGAGTTTGAATTAAGCTGGTTTTAAATTTAACTGTTTTTATTATGATGAAACAATGATTTTCTATTAGGATACATTTCACTCATTCTTAAATTTTCTCTCAGTTTTGGGAATGAGGTAATAGAGTTTTCAAACCATACATTCTTTTAAAAACCTGATTTTTTCTACAAGAGATTTATCAAGGAAATTAATTTTTTAATCCATAGATTGTAAACATATCACCTGTAACCTCATTTTTCAAAGGTAATTTTTATACTTCAAAAGCTAATTTGCTACAATATATAGTTTGCCTTATTAAAAAGCATTGCTTCAGTGGAATAGGTTTTCATTATGAAAGTTTTGAAGATAGTAATAACCCATTTTGAATTACAGTATGGAACAGTTATATTAATCAATAAATAATCACCCACAATTTTTGCTAATTTATTTTTAATTGGTTGACAGCAAATCTGTTAAATATATAACAAGTAAATGGAGATCATTTTCTTTTTTGTATAGAGTCTTTTTATAGTATAGCATAACTAAGTGTTAATTACCTTTTCTCAAAGGTTCATTAGTGACACACTTGCAGTCTGTGACCTGCCCTCTGGGGAGGACATAATGCATGTCAGTGCTCCAGCTGTTAGAGAGCTCCTGCCTGCACATAGGTCACTGCCATCTGATTACAAGTGTGTATGACGCTTGGAATTGAATAGTGTTCTTAATTTTGTTTTCAAACTATTTTTTGCTAAGAAAAAAAATTATTGATTTTGACCTTGTTGGAGATATCTAATGCTAACACTGACAGTAATTAAAACCGTAGTTTGCAGAATGGGTTCTAAAGTAAAAAACTTACTTCAATATATATAAAACAATAATTTTAAAAAAGAGGCTGTGAATTTGAAAGTGTTTGGGGGAAAATATATGGAAGGAATTGGAGAGAAAATAAAAGAAACAATGCAATATAACATGAAAATGTTTAGGTTATATGCCTTAGAGTATCTTATATGTTATAACTTTATTTTATATATATATATATATATATATATATAGCTTATATAATTTATATATTTTTATCTTATCTTTACCTGTTATAAGCAACATTGATTTACCAAAAATATCTTTACTTAATATGTATTAATTTTACTTGTTGATTTCCCCATAATAGATGAATGTTTCTAAATCATATAAATTTGCTCACTTCTGTTTTATGGACAGTGTCTCTCATAGCTAATCTAAATTATGGCTACTGGCTTAGAGCTGGAGAGATAGTCAGTAAAAATGTCTGCCACATAATCATGAAGTCCCAACTTTGACTCCTAGAATCCGTATTTTAAAAAGGAAGAAGTGATGGTGATGGTGCACGAGTAGGGAGGCCTGGGCTGCTCCTCAGCCACATGGCGACTTCCAGGCTCCAGCAGGAGACCGTGTCTCAGACATCATACACAGTACTGGAAGAAGGCGCCTCAAGCGCATCACGTTGCCTCCCCACACATCTACACACACCCACAGAAACATGCACATATGCATATATATATATATACATATATACATGTATATATGTATATATATATATATATATACCTTTTCTTTCTTGACTTCTCTTTGTTACTATACAAGCCCTCTCTCCATCTCTCTCTGAACATCTTTTCTCACTTTATGTTTGTGCACAAGTTTCAGTATCTAGTCTGCAATTTTAGAAATCATCCATACATGACAGTTCCTAACCTTTGGAGGTTCTTATACCTCCAAAGCAGACATAAGCTTAGGCCTCTACTGTAGCTTCCTATGAATATCCGAACTTACTAGAGTCTCATTGCAGCTTAAACTCCAACATATCAAACCAACAGTACAACCGTCCCTTTTTAGCTTCCAGTCTCCTTCCTAGATGCCGGCAGCAGCAGCAGAAGCCCTGTCATTCTGGGGCAGGGTCCCAGGAGCCCTCCTTAGCCAGTTACTAAGTCCTACCATGACTATATCTGCCCTCACTCCTCTTAGTTCTGCCCCAATTGCACAACATAGCTCGCTCAGGCCCCTATCATTTTAGTTGAACTTTTACTTGTACATGGGTTTCTACTTTTTTTTTATTTTTGTATAATCTTTCTGTGTAATTTTAAATAAAATATGATTGTAATCTCTGTATGTCACAAAAGATTGTTTGTCCTGACATCCCTTTTTCTGACACCTTTCCTCCTCAGAGGCTTAGAGCGTCTGTGTGTCCTTAGGATGATGCGCAGAGGCCCTAGGCATTTGAAGCCCTCTAGGCTCCGGGTTTACTTTTTCAGCCTGTCTTTTCTGCAGCTGTGCCTGACCTCCTTCAGTTCTTCAGACAACTGCCATCTTTGTTGCTCTGTCACTTCTGCTGAGCTGTCACTTCTGCTGAGCTGTCTTCCTTACCTACTGCTCAGCTTCCAGGCAGTATTTTTAATTTCTTAGAAGTATTAAGGTGTTATTTGATATTTCCTAACATTTCCAAATCTCTTTGGAAATTGGTCCTTAATACTCGCCACTTAGCTATTCACTACCCATTTACGCATTTTGTTCATTTTACAGCTAAAGCCCTTGAGTCTGTTATAAAGTAGAGATTACCTTCTAGAATATAATTTAAGAGACTTCTTAATGCATTCTGCTTCTGGGCTTTGTTTTGGTCTTTTGATTAAAATATGGCCTGTGTTTCTTGCTAGTTAATGAAGATGCTCTTCGAATGTTCAGATGAACGGATTGACTTGGAGCTGATTTCTTTCTGCATTAATCTTGCTGCTAACAAGAGAAATGTCCAGCTCATCTGTGAAGGTCAGTGCACAGAGCTTCATGGGTAGCCATGTTAGTGAATAATGGGCATATAATAAGGAATAGATAATAAAAGTAAGAAAGAATGTGATGTAAATATAAAATCTCTTAAATAGTTTCTTTAGTATGCTTATAATTCCTAGGAGTCTAATAGAGTGCCCTTTTCTGGTAGATATACTCCTTAGTAATATTTTATACACAAATTAGTTTACATTTATTTGAAAGATAATGAGATGTAAGAATACAAGATTATTATTTCTATAGTATCCTGAAAAACTGAGATATCATTTTTGTGCCTGTTGTGCCGTTTTAACCTATTTGAGGAGCATATGTTCATTATGAAAAAGACAGATGAACAAGAAAAAAAACTCAAGATCTTTATTCTGCCAGTCAGAAATAGCTATAATAAATTTTTTGTATAATGCTTCTATAAAATTTTGAATAAAAGTGTGCTTCTTCTCTCTGTGCCTTATAAAATAGTCTTCTAAAGCTAATAATTTGAATATCATTCCACATGATAAAATTCTTTTATTAAAAAGTAGGTTAGCAAAATGGCTTGGGGATGACAGAGCTTGACGCAAGCCTTGTGACTTTCGGTTAATCTCCTTAAGCCATATAAAGGGAGAGAGCTGACTGTTCATACTGTTCTCTGACCTCTGCATGTGTGCTACGGCATGCACAGACATACATACAGCATGCGCTCTCTCGCTCTCTCTCTCTCTCTCTCTCTCTCTCTCTCTCTCTCTTACACACATACACACACGCTTTTGTCATGGTCTGTTCACTCTCTTAACTCTTTATAACTTTGTAGACTTAAAATAAATTCCTAGAAGTATAATTTTTTTTTCAAATTTCAAAAAGAGTCCTTTTTTTCCTTTGTGGAACATAATGCAAACACAGAAAACATTCTGTTTAAACCTCTCTTGATGAAGCTGTAGGTGATAAAGCTCATCTGTGTTTGAAAAGATAAGTTGTAGAAATAGGCTCTTATCTCTCTTACTCTCTTAGCTTCTCTTGGGCTCTTCCCTCCCCCCTCTCTTCACGTGCTCATGGCCGGCCTCTACTTCTCTACTTTCTGCCTCTCTCTGCCTTTCTCTGTCTCTGCTATCCCCTTAACTCCCCTCCCCATGCCCTGAATAAACTCTGTTCTATACTTAAAAAAATGTAAAAGTAGAAAAAGAAAAGGTAAAGGAAAACTTCCATCATACTGCTCCATAGCATGAGTGTGCATGTGTACACACACATACAGTGTAATAAATAAACAAAATGAAAATAAAGGACAAAAACAAACGAACATTCCTAATAGTTGTTGGGGAAAATAAGATTGACAGTTAGGGCACAAGGGGAGCTTCTGGAGCAAAGGGAATGTTTATGTGGTGTGTGGTTTGCGTTACAAAACACCTATGTTTCTCTGCTTCAAATTGTATACTTAAAAGATTCTGCAGTATACTAGATGCACCACAAACAACCTGCTGTTTAACTTAATGTAACTCCCCACTTTTCTGTTTTAGGAAATGGGCTGAAAATGCTCATGAAAAGAGCTCTGAAGCTCAAGGACCCACTGCTGATGAAGATGATCAGAAACATCTCCCAGCACGATGGACCCACTAAGAATTTGTTCATTGTGAGTAGTTCCCAGCCTTCTGTCTGTTCAAATAGACCTGAGACCATAGCTTTAAGTTGCTGCATTTGGAGAGACAACTTACTGGGCTCTCTTCAAGTGTTTCCTGGAGACCCAAACACCTCCTGTCTTGTGAAAATCTTCACACGCTTAGCTCCGCAGCTCTGACAGATGAAGTGAAGTGAAGGAGAAGAGTCAGAGCCAGGATCCCGTAGTGAGAGCACGTGCTGTCTGTGTGTGCCAGGCTTACCTCACTCCACGGGACGAGAGAGAAGAACCCTCAAAGAGCCTGTTAGGAGAGGAAGCAGGCAGAGAGGCAAGGTCTGAGGGCTGTGAATGTGATCAGAAGTTTACATATGTGTAACAGTATTATAACAAAGCCAATTAATTTGAAAAATTAATTAACAGTGGCTAAACATAATTAGATTATGCTCTGACAACCTGAGTTCAATCCCAAGATCCAGCTGCTGTAAAGAACTGATTTCCTTAACATGCAGGCATCTGCATGCATGTGCACACACACATTCCCATATTAACATTTTGTATTAGTTTGGTGCATTTTCTCCTGCAAGTTGTCTCAACTTCCATCATACTGCTCCATGGCATGAGTGTGCATGTGTACACACACATACAGTGTAATAAATAAACAAAATGAAAATATGGGATAAAAACAAACGAACATTCCTAAAAGTTTCAGCAAGTACTTGATGTACGTGCCGAACAAGAGCCCAGCATGGCAGGCACTGATGCATCACAAGGCTGTGGTTCCTGTTACCTGTGTCACCCTTTGTTCCCCAGAGGTCTGAAGGACAAAGCTAAGGAGAAGAATAAGGAACCCAAGCTCTGGCACAGATGCTTGGGCAGGTCATTTAACACCGTGAATCTCACTGTCTCACCCAGGAAATGCAGAAAGAGCTCTTTTCTCAGGTTCATAATAGTAATGAAGTGTTGAGAAACTCCTGATACCAAGTGAGTGCTGAAACAAATTAGCTGTGATGATTATTCTACTTAAAATTCATTCCAGAGTTAAGGCTGTACTCATGTGCCTGTTATAGAACTCACATCATCAATTTGTATATACTTCAAAAAGATGAAACAAACAAAGAGAAGACAAAGGAGGTTATTCAGATAACCCTAGTGCAAAAATTCTCTGATCATGAACTGGCCCAGAATAGGGAATTTGGACTCAGTTTTTCAGAAAAATACAGTTTAAACTACAATAAAAAGTTTCTGTGTTCTCGGCATACTGCTTAAATTGGTAGGATGGTTTCTGATCCTTTATCTCTACTGTAATGTAACATTATAAGACTCAGGATCTCTGAGGTAACTTAAGACCCAATAACTCAGATGCAGAAGGCCAGATAGACCTGTGCCCAGAAAGTTCTTACTCAACCAAAATAGTGTTCTATTGGTCTGTATCAGGGTGCCTTTCATTTACTTGATACAGGAAGGGATCAACTGAGCATGCTATTTTCAAAAGCTCCACGAATGATTGTGATGCACAGCCAGAAACTGCACCTCTGCTTTAAGGGAATGCAAGGCCCAGCATTATAAGTGCCAGAAAATGAGAACAGAAAAATTAGTCCTTCAGAGATCATTAGTATCTATACTGCCTTCTGGATGGTCCAGCCCAGTTCATTGCCTTGAAATTGTCTTCTCTCTTAACTTGTGAAAAGTCCAAGCCACTTTCCTTCCCATTTTTGGACAGTTGCTCCAACTATTGCTTAAGTGATGCTTCCCAGAATGAAGGTCATTTTATTATCTGTTCATCTGAAAATGTGTGTAATGTATCGGCATGTCAGGGAATACTCACGAGCTTGTATGAATTCCATATCTTCAGCAGTGGGAACCTAAATAACATATGCACATTCCCATGTCCCAGGCTTATGGTCAGATCTTCTTGTTCAATTGTGCCTGCTTGCTAAAAAATTCTTTCTTTATTACCTACTGCAACTTTCCAGATAATATACCCCTATTCTCAAGGTTGATTCTTTGAGAAAATCAACAAGATTAGCAAACCCTTATCCAAACTAACCAAAAGTGAAACTAACCAAATTAGTAAAATCACAAATGAAAAGAGGAATATAACAACAGGCACCAAGGAAATCCAAAGAATCAGTAGGTCATACTTCATAACCTGTATTCCACAAAATCGAATCCAAGAGAAGTAGGCAGTTTTCTCAACAGCTTCCACTTATAGGCCTTATTTTATGAGGTCACAGTCACCCTAACACCAAAACCACACAAAGATTTAACAAGAGAAATAATTACAGACCACTTTCCCTCATGAGCATTGATGCAGAAATAATCAATAAAATACTCACAATCCAGATCCCACATCAAAAAGATGAGCCACCATGATTGTGTTGGCTTCATCCCGGAGAGCAGGGGTAGCTCAACATACAAAAATATGTCAATGTAACTCACTATGTAAACAATCTGAATAAAAATTGCATGCTTACCTCATTAGATGCAGAAATAGCATTTGGCAAAATCCAACATCCCTTCCTGTCAAAAAAACTTAGATCAGAAATACACAGGGCATGCCTAAATATAATAAATGCAATTTATAGTGAGCTTGATAGCCAATATCAAATTAAATGAAGAGAAACTCAAAGCAGTTTCACTAAAATCAGGAACCAGACAAGGCTATCCTGTGTAGATCTATCTGTTCAATATAGTACTTCAGGTTCTAGCTAGAGCAATAAGTCAATTGGAGGAAGATCAGGGAACACAAATATAAAGGAAGAAGTTAAACTACTGTTATTTGCAGATAACATGATATATACATAAGTGACCCCAAAAATTCTACAAAAAAACACCTACAGCTGATAAACACCTTCTGCAAAGTGACTGGGTACAAAATTAACTAAAAATAATTAATAGCCCTCATTTATACAAATTATTAATGGGCAGAGAAAGAAGTTATAAAAACATTTTTAAATAGCCATGAATAATATAAAATATCTTGGGGTAACTCTATCCTAGGAAGGAAATTGAAGAAGATAGCAGAATATGGAAAGCTCTCCCATGTTCATGGATTAACATAGTAAAAATGGCCATCTGCCCAGTAGCAATCTACAGATTCAACACAATACCAAAATTCCAACATAATTCTTCACAGACCTTAAAAGAACATTATTGAACTTCATATGGAAAAACACACCCCATGATAGCTAAAACAACCCTGTACAGTAAAAGAACTTGTGGGTATCACTGCTCCTGATCTAAAGCTCTGTATTACAGAGCTGTAGTAATAAAAACCACATGATATTAGCATAAAAACAGAAACATTGCTCAACCGAATCAAATTGAAGACCCAAATGTAAATCCTTACACCTATGCACACCTGATTTTTGGTAAAGAGGCCAGAAATACACAATGACAAAAAAGAAAGCATCTTTAACAAATGATGCTAGTCTAACCTAGGTGTCTGCATGTAGAAGAGTAGATCCACATCTATTACTCTGTACAAAACTCAAGTCCTAGTGTATCCAAGACCTCAACATAAAACCAGATACACTGAACCTGATAGAAGAAAAAGTAGAGAATAGTCTTGGACATAATGGCACAGGAGCCAACTTTCTAAACAGAACACCAATAGATCAGGCACTAAGATCAACAATAAACTGGACCTTATGAAACCCACATCTGACAGGGCGCTAATATTCAAAATATGAAAAGAACTCAAAAAACTAGACATCAACAAACGAAATAATCCAATTTAAAAAATGGGGTACGGTGCCTAAACGGAATTCTTGACAGAGTAATCTCTAATGACCAAGATATGTATGACATCCTTAGCCATCTAGGAAATGCAAATTAAAATGACTTTGAGATTTCATCTTACACTAGTCAGAATGGCTAAGATCAAACTCAAGTGACAACTCATGCTGGCAAGGATGTGCTGCAAAGGAGAACACTCCTCCACTGCTAGTGGGAGTACAAACTCATCCAGGCTCTTTGGAAGTCAATATAGTGCTTTATCAGAAAATTGGAAATTGACCTACCTCAAGACAGCTATTCCACTCCTAGGCATATACCCAAAGGATACTTCATCCTATCACAAGGACACTTGCTCAACTATGTTCCTAGCAGCTTTATTTATAATAACCAGGAACTTGAAACAACCTAGATGTCCCTCAACTAAAGAAAGGATTAAAAAATACGTGTACATTTACATAATGAAATACTGCTCAACTATTAAAAACAAGTTCATCATGAAATATTTGGCAAATGGATGGAACTAGAAAATATCATCCTGAGTGAGGTAATCCAAACCCAAAAAGGCAAACATTGTATGTACTCACTTATAAATATTATCTATAAAGTAAAAGATAATCATCAACCCATCAACCCAAAGAGGCTAAGTAACAAGGATAGGACTTAAAGACTCAAAAAAGGGATCACAAGGATTTTCTGGGGAAGGGGAAATAGACTAGATTTTGCAAGTGGACTGGGACAGGTGGAGTTGGGAACAGGAGGAATCAGATTCATGGGGAGGGAGGAAGAAAATACTGGGAGAAAAGACTGGAATTGGAGGCCATTTGGGGGACGAGGTGAAAACCCAGTGCAATGGAGACTCAGTGGAATCTATTAGAGTAACCATAGCCAAGACCCTAGTAATGGGACACAGAGCCTAAATCAGACATCTGCCTTAACTAGGCAAGACCTCACTCAAGTGGAGGAATTGGGACACCAACCCAGCCATAAAAACTTCAACCTACAATGTGTCCTGCCTGCAAAGTGTGCTAGGAAACAGCCTAGCAGAACCATTATTAAGAGACCAGAGAGACTTCACCCAGCAACTGAAAGTAACAGATATAGAGTCCGACATTCAGACATTCAGACATTAGGCTGAGCTCAGGGAGGCCTGCCGAGGATGGGAATGGAGGGATTGGAGGGGCCAAAGTCAGGACCAGACTAGGAGAACATGGCCTTAGAATCAACTAACTGGGACTCTGGGGACTGCAGAGTACAGGAAGTCTGTAGGGAGTCTGACACAGGTCCTCTGCATATATGTTATTGCTGAGTAGTTTGCTGTTATTATGGGAATCCTAACATGGAAGTGGGGGCTATCCCTGGGTCCCTTGCCTACTCGTGAGACTCTTTCTCCTACTGAGCTGCCTTGCCCAGCCATGATATGATGGTAGGTACTTGGTCATATTGTAGCTTGTTATGCTGAGTTTGGTTGATGTTCCTGTAAGACTTGTTCTTTTCTGAGGGTAGGTGGATCGGGAGGAGGAGAGAAGTAGGGGGAGAGGTCGGGGGGCTGGGGGGGAGAGGAAACTGCAGTTAGGATATAATAATACATGAAAGAAGAATACAAATTAAATAAATAGATTTATTTTCAAGTAATGACAGTAATAGCTCTAATATGTATAAAGTGTTTACTGTATAGATAATAGTTCCATTGTGTGTCCTTTTAATTATATTCTTAAAGGCAGCAGCCTGTTTTCAGAAATTGAAATATCCTTAAGGTTCACAGCCAGTAGATGATGGATCTGTGACTTGAGAACAAGACTTTCTGAATCTGGGATCTACAGCTTTTGGCCACAAAGGAGAAAATAGCCCTTTCTTTATCTATGCACCTTTGTACATAATTACCACTATCACTTATTTCAACATGGGTGAAGGAAGGGAAGAAGGGAGGCAGGGAGGGAGGACTCCCTGGAGCTGATCATGAGACCTTAATGCGTTAACTCAATTACATAGAAAACTATGTTTGTTTTGCTTTTCTTTTTTTCTTTTTTCTTTTTTTTAAACAATATGTTGAATTATTAGTTTGAATCCTCTCCTAGATTCTAACCCCACTGAAATTCTTCTGTTCTCAGGATTATGTCGGGGACCTTGCAGCCCAGATTTCCAGTGATGAAGAGGAGGAGTTCGTAATCGAGTGTTTAGGAACACTGGCAAATCTGACAATCCCAGACCTAGACTGGGAACTGGTTCTTAAGGAGTACAAGCTGGTTCCCTTCCTCAAAGATAAACTAAAGCCAGGTCTGTGCTCATTGTAGAGCTCTGCATAAGCTCTAGGTTTTGGATACCGTTGTAGCACAGCATCGTGTGAGTCCACTGTTATAGGTAGCATACTCTTCTGATAGTTTTGCTTTGAGAAGGACTATTTGAAAGCTCCCTATTTTCTCTAAATTCTTATTTGTCCTATTAGTGATTTCTTAACATTAGTTTCTGTCTCCTGTTTATTTTTCTATATTTACCATATGTTTAATAACAAGTGCCCCCCATGTTTATATACAGATGTGGAAGCACAAACACAAGGTTCTTTGAAACATTGACGAGAGTCTTTTACTGTCTACTTTCATTATCTTTCAGTTGCATTTTCAAATATATATTTACACCTTTCTATTGTCTCACCAGTTCAATAGGCTGTCATGGATAAAAGAAAATGGAAAAGAAAAAAAAAGACAAGTGTATAAGTATGTCAAAGATTGGTAGATCCATAGGGATGGATTTGATATCTTTCAGTATTTTTTCTGTACACTCATGTTTGACAGAACAAATGGGTTTGCTCAGGACACTTCAACAACAACCTTCCATGCCTTGATTTCACCAGGTGCCGCAGAAGATGACCTTGTTTTAGAAGTGGTGATAATGATCGGAACTGTATCTATGGATGACTCTTGTGCTGCACTACTAGCTAAATCTGGGATAATCCCAGCACTCATCGAACTGTTGAATGGTAACTCTCATTTTCATGCCAATGCATAAAGAATATTATTACAAATTTCAAGATATAAAATACAGTCTCCAATGTTTTATAATGTTTGTTTTCTTTCATTAACCACAAGATGAACTAAACTATGTAATTACAAAAAATAAACTAAAATAAGCTGCTGAGTTGGATTGGACAGAATAATATGAAGGGACTTGAGGTTGCTGTTAGGAATGTTACTGTGAAACAGTTCTGGACTAACTTCATGTGCTCTTCCTCCTTTAACCAATTCCAACACATAATACGGAGTCACTTCTTTCTGCCTCACTTTATCTTGGTTTGAATTAGGTCTTCTCTATTATGCAATCCTTGCTTCTTATACCTTTACTTCTAGGTAAGAATGTTAACTTGAAAACTGATTCTAAACATCATATTCTCTTCTAGATGTACAGGATTTTGTCCTGTGAACTTGCCAGGAGAATAAATGTCATATATCTGCCCTGCCCAACTTATGATCATTGAACACTTGAAATGTGGTTGTCAGGACTAAGAACCTGAATTTTCAATTTAATTTAAATTGGATTAGCTATAGCAGTGTGTGAGTGTACCATATTCCTGGCTTCTACTTGCGGTGCACGTTACACACAAGAGTTCAAGCTAGGATCCATATCAGAGAAAACATACTTATCATTTTGGTATTGAATTGTATCACTGATAAGTTGGGTTTTAACTGTGTAAGTGAAATCAGGCTATTTATCCTATTACATATTTATGAGTTCCATCTATGTTACATACAGACTTGCTCTTTTTCATCATTATATATAATATTGTATTTTATATTTATATATTAAATTTGTATTTTATATATATATATTCCTATCTTTTGTACCATTAATGGGTTTTGTGCTATGGGGCATTGGGAATGACTATTATTAAAAAATATGTGTTTAAAACCTTTCCTTTGGTCATTAGCATAGTTGCTTATTTGCACTAGATGTGTACTTAAGAGTAGAGCTGCTGAGTCAGAGAGTTGGTGTTGTGTTTGCGGAACTAGTGCTAAGCTGTTTCCCAGTGCACTTGTGCCAGTCACCAGAGCAAGTTAGGTAAAGCTGCTCTTTGTCACCGCCATGCTGGGCATTGGTGAGCCCATGAATTGCAGCCTTCCTACCTTAATTTTCAGAATAGAATCTCCTTGTGGTGGTAATTAAAATCTCCCCAACAATTAATGCAATTGAACTCTAGTTTGTGGTTATTGGTCATTTAAGTCAGGCATGACCAATAAAATGAATTACCAGTGTAAGTCTTTTGCATGTTTTCTTTTTTGAGATTTTTAAAATTTGCTTTGTAATTTAATATTTTTTAAAGATCATATAATAATATAGTCATATTTTAAAGTATTCCATCTCAGAGGTGTGGTAGCTAGGTATTTATTTTCTTGGACCCTTTTTACATCCAGAAATTTTCAGAATAGAATTAATTAAAAGAAACTAGGTAGTTGGAGGGGGTGAAAATGAAGGCAGTGGGGTGGACAAAAGACAACGACCTTGTGAAGCTGCAGGAAGTTAGAGAGAATGGCCCAAGTCCTAAAATGTTGTGCTATAGTTTGACTGAGAGAGCCGAGGTATTTAAAGTGAGTTAACAGCCAGCTCAGAGTTTTGCTGTTCACTAATGTGAGCTTACCCCAGGAGATCTGTGTATAAGTGTTTTAAGAACTATATAGGGAAAAAATAATTACAGACATGTTCAGTGTTTAAAACTTCTTAGAGCAAACTCTGAAAAGTGAATGATTGATAGCCTGGGTAGTTTAGGAAATTAGTAATGGAAATCATTTGAGGCAAATTAAACTTCAGTTCCACAGTTTAGTTCACATGGCTAGTTAGATGCTATGTTAACTGGGAAATATGTTTTTAACATATCATTGAACTGTTGCCAAGAGTTGATAACAAAATTACTATATCAATAAATCACATTTCAATTAGGTTTCTATAAGTAATTGTGTTAAATTACAAGTGTATAATATTAAGCATTGTTAGTCACAATTATTAGCATAAAATATACCTATAGTTAGCCTTTATGATAACATTTTATTATAAAATTGGATTGAATCAAAAATACCTCTTTTATGCCAATATATGTGAAGTTAAACTTGTGAATATTATTCAACAAAATACCTTTTTATACTAGTCCACTTTCTTTTCCTGTGCTTCTGGGGGTAAAACCAAGGTTGTTGTGCATACTAGGTGAGTGCTTTACCACTGAGCCACATTCAACCCCAATAGTCCAATTTCTAATAACAATTTAGGACTTTAGAGGGTGTTATTTTTCCATGTGAAGTCAATATGGGAGTGGCTAAATCACATGCTGGTATTTGCCTACCTGTCACCATCACTCTGGTGTTCCCAAATGCTTTTGGTTCAGTGTGTGAATAGACAATTTTATCATGCACACTTCTCTTTCCTTTCAGCTCAGCAAGAAGATGATGAATTTGTGTGTCAGATAATTTATGTCTTCTACCAGATGGTTTTCCATCAGGCCACAAGAGATGTCATAATCAAGGAAACACGTATCCTTTTGATGTTTAAAATACATAATGACAATCCACAATGTAGAAATATTCATTCTTGGTGTTTTCTTTCATGTGCTGAAATACTGTAGAAAATAGCAAACACTGAAATGAAATTAGATGCCAAGCTCTTCTATGGGAATTAGGTGGAGTTAGCATGGGATTAAAAAGACATCTGAAATCTGTAGTACTTCAGAATCAGAACCTTTGGGAATGCTAGCATGCCACCAGTGTAAAACTCACTTTGCCTAACGGACCATAGACAAAACTTATATACACTAAGAATAGTCTAGAAAATAACAGTTAGACTGTGTATGAGAGTTCTATGTATGTATGTGAGACATGTATCTATAGCATTCCTGGCATCTCCACCACCCTAAGGGTCTCCATTTCAACTTCACACTCAAAGCTTCTTACGTGAGCCTCATAGGGGCTTCCTATAGGAAATCCATCACATCTACACAGTGCCTGTCCTCAAAGACTTTCTCTGGAACCTTGGTGCAATTCTCCACAAACTCCTTTACTATTATTCTGTTGTCTTACTGAAAATAACTTAACTTTTGGGTATTAATCTCTTTAACACCTACAGCCTTCTTACCTTAAGCTTTAATTGCACTTTCTGGCCAAACCCATGTGTTTTACATCTTTTTCTTTTAGCTTTAAAAACCTCAGTTAAAAGAATCCAGCAGAATATTATGCTGTCTTGAAATCTCCTCCATCAAATTTATTAGTCCATTAATTTTGAATTTCACCTCATTCAGATTTTCAGGACACAGATAAAGCATTTAAAATTCTTGCAGTTTTGGTAATGACCCTTAGTCTTTAAAGACTGAGGTGTCCCTCTAGCTCTTAAAACAATTCCTCATGAAAAGTCATTACAGAATGACTAACAAAAAGAATGACATTGTTTTGATACTAGTGGATCTCCGTGTCTTCTTTGAAAGGCAACCCATTCCATCTTGAGGATTTGTGTGAATACTAAAGAGGTGCTTCACCTAGGTGATAAGAGTAGCATTTTCCTATGTGTATAATGTAGCTGCTTAGAAGGCAGTTTGATGCTACAGAAACTTAACTAAACAGCAGCAGTCAGTTTTCCATAGGGCCTATAACCCTTCCAGGTGTGGGTTTCTGACTGAGATTACAGTTCAAGAAGAGAGCACTGGTTACCCCCATAACAGTCATGCCACAGTTGCATAAATGGACACATCTTGCCTGGCAGGTTGGTGTTGTAGTTGATAGTGTTCAGCTCAATTTTCTCTCCCAGCAGCCATCATAGAATCTTCTGGCACTTTTAAGGCTAACCAACAAGGAGATGACTCCCAGGTCAGTTGCCACCTAACTTCTCTATATCTTGCAACCAAAGTCTGTTTTGTCTTTAGCAGTAAGGTCTTATCATCTGGTTCTTGTGAACAACCAACAGTAATGACAAGAGCATATATTGTTTTATGGTCTTTATTCCCGACCAATAACACAGGAGGAGGTATCCCATATCTGGCACTGGGGATTTTGTTTAGTAACTCGGAGCCACTAGGAGCAACATTGTGTAGATGTCAAAATATCTCCCTTCAAGTGTGTGTGTGTGTGTGTGTGTGTGTGTGTTACAAAATAACAGATTTTCATGCAGCTTAACATTTTAATTATTGCCTTTTAAAAACTAATGCTTTCCTACAATTTATATATTGTTCAGTTTCCTTGGCTCCTATCTTTGCTTGAATTCTATTTTGCTATTCTTTTGAAATTACTTCACTCATAATGAGGCACTTTTATAGGTACTAATATTATATGTAAACAAAAAATGGTTAGAAAATTTAAAACATCATAAGAATAGGCAAGGAGGCCAGAAAGAGAGCTCACAGGAGAGTGGTAGTCTTGCAAGTATGAGAACCTGAGTTCATTGCCTTGAACCCACATAAAACGGTGGTTGGCTGGTGTTGAGCTTCTGTTCTCTGAACCCAGAAAGAAGTAAGAGAACTCTGGGTATCAGTGGCGTTTGTATGAGTGTTGCAGTTTTTTCTTAGCCTGACTAGCTAGCAAATCATTGAGACCGGACTATTACATTGATTTCACAGCTTTAAGGCACAACAGCTGAGCTGTATTAATCTGTTTTAATCCTCTAAACTAATTTGGCTAACTCCCAGCCAAAATCCCTGAGATCCTTGCATGTTATGGCTTTCTATGCCCCATGTGTTTTTCCATGGTGTCTCCTGCACCCGCCCTCTACCTGTAGTGAATCTCCACTTACTTCCTCTCTCTTCCTCCTCCACTGGCTGGAGGAAGTTGTGCCCTATTCTCTCCTCAGCTCAGCCATTAGCTGATCAGATTCTTTATTGACCAACCGGAGAATAATTGGGGAGCAATGTTTACACAACATTGAGACAGGAGATTTTCAGATTAAGGATTGAAGCTAGCTAGGGGACGCAGAACTCAGCATTTGACTATTCCAAAGACACTCTTCACACAGTGCACAGTAACATCATGCCTACACCTGGGACTCAGTGGCTAGCCAGTGTAGCCTCCTTGCTAATGAGGGGCCCCATATATAGTTGTCTTACTCTTGGCCTTGTACTTCTCTTAGGAGTTTATTGTGCTTATTTTATGTTCAGTTTTCACTTTTGTGTTCTTTGTTGAACTATTTTTATAATTCTGACTATAAGATTTTATAATTCTGAGTTATATTTGCATATATTTTTTCAAATTCTTCTATTTTAAAATGCTTTATGTTATTTTAAATGACATATGTCTCCAGTTTTTCTTATTATAGCAATTATATGACATTTGATTGATTCATTATTTGCTCATATTCATTGTCATATGAAATATGTTATCTTGAATATCATGGACAAAAGATGGAGAAGGCAATTTTAGCTCTTTCTGACACTCTCTCCCCACCTCCTCCCTTATATGTATGTATGTGTGTGAATGTGTATATATGTGTGTGAGAGTGCATGTGTGTGTGACTGTGTCATATGCTGCCATGTTATGTGTAATTTCTCTGACTGAAGAGCTACAATATCAATTCACTTTGTGTCTTTAACCACTTTTATTCAGAAGCTCCAGCATATCTCATAGACCTGATGCATGATAAAAATAATGAAATCCGAAAAGTCTGTGATAACACATTAGATATTATCGCAGTAAGTACTCTATAAAACCTATACTGATTTTATTTTGTGAAAGAGAAGACATTGTAAACCTAATTTGAATTATTGATGTAAACACAACTTTGTTTTGTTTTTTTTTTAATCTAGAAAATTCTTTGATCCAAGTTAGGTCTTTTTGCTTTCAGCTTTTAACCATAGGCTCTTTAGAGGCATTTGTACAGAATTACAATATACAGTCTTATCTCTGCATCATCCTAGAATCATTTATTTTTAGAAGCATGTATAGAAGAAGGGAGATTGATGGTAATGTCTATAAAATGAATAAAATTTTATTTAAACTATTTTTCAATTATTTTGTCATTCTATTATATACATAGATTAGGCTTATAAGGTACTTAAAAATAATAGGAAATAAAATGGTTTTCTTGGTATTATTGATACTGGGGCATTTTAAAGTATATGTGAGTAAAGGGATGAGCTAAGTCTTGGGTTAGAGACTGGCTGAACTTAAAGAATTTGCTCCAAAAATTAAGACCCCACTATAGAGTGCTGCTTGGACTTGAGCTGTAGGCTGGGGGATGTGCTTTTTAGCTTTTGCTGTATACTGATGATACAGCATGCATGCTACCTTCTTTGAACTGCATTTCAGCCATGTTTTACGGTTTCTTGATGGTTTTATGGTTTCTTCAGTAGTTTTAGGAGCTTTCCAACCTCTTTAAACAAATTGGTAAACATTCTTTGAAAACCGATTGCATAGTTCATTGAAAATAAGCTGAGTTCTTTTCTGTTAGTAATTTCATTACAGTAGAAAATTAATGGCAGAAACTTTCTTATTGATTTCCTTGCCCCTATTTTGTTTTAGAAAATCATCTTGTTTAATGTTAGCTGCTTTTTAGTCTGAGCTAAGTACCTCATAGTGGTTTTGAACTAAATTGGTGAAATGCTGTTTTAGCGTTGATCTAAGTCAGAATAGAGAATATATGTATAAATGAATCTTTACAAATATATCATAGCTTGATAGAAATGGCCATGGAGGTTATAAGTATAAAATATTTAATAGTCTTGGGAAATAATTTAATGGCATATATACCATTTTCAAATACATCACCACGTCATTGCATATAAAATATGTACTATAAGAATAAGGGACAGTGCTTGCTTCGGCAGCACATATGCTAAAATTGGAATGATATAGAGAAGATTAGCATGGTCCCTGTGCAAGGATGACACGCAAATTCATGAAGCGTTCCATATTAAAAAAAAAAAAGAAGAAGAAGAAGGGACAGCTTAGTTGCACACGTGTGAACTCAGTAAACAGAGGACAGCAGTGAGCTGTCAGTGTAGCGCACCACTTCCTGTGCTCCAGTTCCCTCTGAGAAATGGAAGGCATGCTTAGCCTGGCAGGGGTTTTACTTCAGAGTATAAATAAATGGTAGCTCTAAAGATAACATTAATGCAAGAATATTTGGCATAAATATGAATATGTTACAGGATAACATTTTATTCCAGTTAAAAACACAATCTGAGTTCCCCTTGCCTGCCTTTTACGTAGAGCTGCCCCACCCATGCAGCTCCTTCCTGGATGCTGCAGCCCCCCTTCTCTGCAGCCAGTTCCCTTGATCTCATATCAATGTCTGTAGTCATCTTTCTCCCTCACTTCCTCTAACATCCTTTCAGTTTAACTTGACTTCTGCTTCTACTACTATATAAAAATGATTCTCATTGAAAAAGCAATAGCAAACAAGCAACAACACAGATGTTCATTTTCCTTCAGCCAGCTTCTTCAGCCTTCATTTTATGCTGTTGGTCACATTCTCCCTGAGGAGACATAAAGCTTTTGCTAATTATTGTGAAGAGCCTTCTTGTCTTGAAATTTTCAGAGTATTTGGAAGGAAGCCCCACTGTCCTATTCAACTGGCTCAGATCCTGATTGTGTTTCCTAGAAGTGAAATCCAGTAAAGCCAATGACACCAGGAATGGAAACAAGGCCTTTTCTACTAAAAATGTACTTATCTTACCTTTCTGTCATTAGACTATAAGGTCCAGCTCCAGCTACACAGTAGACATTATAGCAAACTCTACACACATGATTCCCCTCACTTAGAATAGAGTAGGTAGAAACTGTGATCATAATTCAGTCTTTGACTTTGGGAAAGTGGTCACTTATAATTCAACTGCTTTTTTTAAACATAAAGAATCTCGGTGAACCCTTTGGGATTATGATCACTCAGTTTGCAGTGACATTTCTGGTCCTTAGAGATTTTCTGTGAGGACTAGTAACAGTGCTCATTATACATTTAACCTGAATGAGCAGTCAAACCTCACTTGGAATTTATCCAAATGGTTTCCCCTTTCCCGGTTCCCCCCTCCCCATAAGTTCCATAAGCCCTGTTCCCTCCACCCATTCCCCAATCACCCCCTCCTACTTCCCTGTCCTGATATTCCCCTACAATGCTGCATCAAGCCTTTCCAGGACCAGGGCCCTCTCCTTCCTTCCTTCTTGGGAATCATTTGACATGTTAATTGTATCAGACAGATATATTACTGCTCATAGTTTATATTTGAAGTTTCCCCACAGACTGTATAAATTTGGAATTTTAAAAAATTTCATGCTATAAGAATTTACAAAATAGGACAAGTAATTGCAAAATGTTTTTGTTTTGTTTTGTTTTGTTTTTTAGGGCCTTTAAATAGTCAAAAGGAAACTGCCTTTTCTCCTGTGGAAATAACCTTGTTAGTTAAATGATCCATGTTCTAATTTTATAGTAACTTATTTTAATTTAAACTCAATATTATACTCCCAGCTTTCTGGATATCCTCACTTGGGGGAAATTTAAAGAGCAAAGCATCTTTTTTTAATTCTTATTATTTGAGAATTTTTTCCTCTCTTTTTATTTAAATTTATTTTTTACACTCCATATTTTATTCCCCACCCCACCCCCTGTCCACCCTCTGACTGTTTTACATCCCATACCTCCTCCCCATCCCCCTGTCTCCATGTGGATGTCTCCACACCCCACCCCACCTGACCTCTAAACTCTCTGGGGCCTCCAGTCTCTTGAGAGTTAGGTGCATCATCTCTGAAAGAACACAGACCTGGCAGTCCTCTACTGTATGTGTGTTGGGAGCCTCATATCAGCTGGTGTATGCTGTCTATTTGGTAGTCCAGTGTTTGAAAGATCTCAGGGATCCAGATTAGTTGAGACTGCTCATCCTCCTACAGGGTCACCCTTCTCCTCAGTTTCTTTCAACCTTCCCTAATTCAACAACAGGGGTCAGCAGCTTCTGTCCATTGGTTGGATGCAAATATCTGCGTCTGACTCTTAAAAGAGATTTTATCATTGCATTTTGATCATAATCCCTTTGACCACTTCTCCGTCTCTTCCCAAATCCACCTCCCTATCCCATACCAATCCAACTTTGTCTCATTTGCTTTCTTTAAATTCATCAATCTCATTAGTGTTACCTGTATACTCTTAGGTGTGGGGCCATTCGCTATGTATGTTAGACCTAACAGGGCCCATACCCTTAAATAAATCAAATTCCTTCTCTTGTTCTCTGTCTCTGTGTTGTGCCCACACCCCCATGCTGCTGTTTGTCTGACTTGAACTTTTGTAGGTCCTGTTGCTGGTGTTACAACCACTTGAGCACCTCAGTACATATGCACACCTGTGCTGTTGTGTTCTTAAAGCACAGACACAAGTGTTCTGAAAACGCTTCCTGGTAGCCGGCCACCATCTCTAGCTCCTACTAGTTCTTCTGCCCTCTCTTCCTTGATGATCTACAGCAGGCCATCTTTTTCTTTTCTTGGAGTTGAAGTCTCTGATCTTGTCACTTATTGTTGTTACTGCTGCTGCTGCTGTTGTTGTTGTTGAATTATTTTATTTACATTCTACATTGTACCCCTTCCTGTTCCTCCCTCCCTGAGTTCTTCACCCCACCCCATCCCGCCTCTTAAAGGGTGCTCCCCCACCCACTCACCTCTACCTCAACTGCACCAGCATCCTTGGGCATAAAGTTCCCACAGGATTAAGCTCATGCTCTCTCACTGAGGCTATACAAGGCAATCCTCTGCTACATATGCGCCCTGGGCCATGAACCAGTCCATGTATGCTCCTTGGTTTTGGCCTAGTCTCTGCGAGCTCTGAGAGGTCCATGGTAGTCAGCACTGTTGTTCTTCCTATGGGGTTTCAATTCCCTTCAGTTCAATCAGTCCTTCCCCTAACTCTTCCATAGGGATCCCCAACCTCAATCCAATGGTTGGCTGTAAGTAACTGCACATGTCTCTGTCAGTTGCTGGTAGAGCCTCTCTGAGGACAGACATACCAGGCTCCTGTCTGCATGCACAATGTGGTCTCAGTAATACTATCAGGATTTGGTGTGCGCATGTGGGGTAGATCCCAAGTTGGGCTTTTTTTTTTTTTCAGTCTCAGACAAATCTTATTCTTAATACAGTGTTCTGCCTACACAAATGCTGCCGGTCTTCCATCCTTTGAGTCATTATTGTTGATCACAATAGAGCATACAAGTTTCCATCCTAAATCTGTTTCAGGAATAAAAGGTGTTATTTGAAGCAAAAGAAACATTGATTGTGAACAGCAAAGTGGAAAGGCACTAAATAAAGACATCAAGGGACGGTGTAAAACTTGTGGCCATGCTAAGTAATGACGGCTAAATAGTTAATTCTGTAAGGACTTTGTTAGAGACACACCTGTGATAGGAGTGGATGGCCTTTTAAGATGCTTTTCTCTGGTAGATTTTGATTTCCTCCAATAAATATATCATAATTTGAAAATTAACAATATAGATAGGACCTTTGTAGCTAAAGGTCATTTGTACTTTTTTTAAAAAAGTATTTGCCACTCAAGACAGATAATGTGGAATAATAGTAGCAAAAACTAAGGGTGAATGCCTTAGGGAAATATGTCATCTTCAGTAAAATATTTGATCCCCAAATTTTGCAAATACTCTTACCATGATGACTTATTTAATAAAGTTGGGCCAGCGGCCTAAAGTCACAAATTGAAGTAGATGTGTAATAGTTCTTTGTGAACCAAAGAGTGTCGCATGCATTGCATACGGCAGTCTCACTGGGGACAGCAGTAAGTTGTTGCTGTGTGACCCAGGTTGTTTATGGCTTAGAGACTTGGAGTGGTGTCAGTCCAGGGAAGAACAGGGAGTCCTTGTGAGAAGACAGGCAACCTGCACTTGTAAGGTTTTGATTCAGTGGAGCATTGCTTTTTCTCCCTGGGCCTTGGAAATCCTGAAGGAAGAGAACTTACACGTCTGGCTTCAGAACATCTAAAACCCAGGTACACTTGTGCCCTTCGTATTTGCTCAGTTTCCTGCGAAGTATTTGAGAACCTTTACAACTCCTCACAAACTGCTGAACAAATCCATCTTCAGACATGACTGTGTTGTCGTACATTTAAAGCATGTTATGTATCTGTGCACATAGTATGTACAAGTCACTAAGATATATGTAAGCATATGGAACTCAGTAGCACAAAGCCCTTAAATATATAAATATACAGTCTAGACTCAGGAGAACCATGGGATCTGTAATCAAAACACATGAGCTAGTCATCCCAGAACAGTAATGTGGCGTGGACTCAGTAGATGTTGAGGCCAACTACACAGTGCTTCCACGAGAAGGGGTAATTAGGTTCTCTGGTGCAAGCCCATGCCTTTTGTCTTTCTGATCCCCAGTGTTCTGGGCGACTAAAAGTTTGAATGCTTCTTCCTTTTTCAGTAGCTAATTATGATCATGGACAGAATGACTGTGTTCAATAATCATATTAATACCAGGTCTAATATTAACTTGAAAAAGTAAGGTATTATCTTATAAGTACAGAAAGGTTTATATTAAATAGGGCTGACCTATTTAAATGAGATAAACTAATGTAGTAAAATAGATTAACTACAAATGTAGTCTTTTTATACATTAATTGTTAACCTTCCTCACAAAGATTTCCAAGAAAACCTTGATCAGACAGAAAAGCTAGTTTGTTTAATAATCTTGCTACCAAGGAGAACACTTTAAATGTATCTGGCAATACTTAATATTAAAGAGAAAAACGTATTGGGTTAGGATTAGAAATCAAGCTTTCAAAAATCAGAGAATACTTAGGAGTTGAATAAAATGGGTAGTCACCTTTTAAAAATTTCTTTCCCTTTACCTCCCACTAGTATGTATATGTGTATGTTGCATGAGCTTGTATGTACTACATGTGTGTATACATTCATGTGCATGTATGCTGTGTGCATGTGTGTATATCTGTGTTCGTGTGTGTCTGTGTGTCTGTGTGTGTGTGTGTGTGTGTGTGTGTGCATGTGTCTGTGTTGATTAGAGTGTAACCTAAACTGTTGGCCCTCACTTTTGACCTCATTAGAGACAGGAGAGTTTTGTTCTCTATGTCACAGGCCATGCTAGCCAGCCCCTGAGCTTCTGGTTATTGTCCTGTGTCTGCCTGCCACCTTGCTGTGGGAGCACTGGGAGTGCGGAGTCGTGCAGTGGCAGCCAGCTCTGTGCTGGCTCTGCAAACCTGAAGCTGGGTTCTCACACTGGAGGAGTAAGCCCTTTACCACCACAGCATCTCTCCAGCCTCACTCTCACTTAATTGTGGGTATAAACACAGCACAGATTTTTTCAAATAAATTGTTGATAGAACTTGTAAAATCTTCTTGCCAAACAGCTAGAGCTGGCTCCCAATTATAGGCATAATAAAATTTAATTTATCAGTATAAGTACATTTTAGAATTTTTTTCTTAATTCCATAAAATGAAATTATACTTAGTGCCAAGTTTGTTTGGCCTTCTTTTGTAGTTCATTTTTGTAACACATAGAATTTGTTAGAAAATAAGCAAAAGAAAATATTTGTATATTTCCTTTAATGACTCTTACAAGTCTTGCTTTATTTTTATTTAATTGACCACAGTTAGACAAAGCATGAATATGAAGATTGATGATTGCTTAATTAAATAAATGTCATATAATTATATATTTTACTATCAGGTCTAAAGCGGTATATTTTAAATGCTATTTGTATAGGTTAGTCTCATTATTACTTTTTTAAAAAATTTGTCTGAGGAGATAATCATACCTAAAAGTCTGCTTTAACATTTGCCTCAGTTGAGACGATAGAAAGGTCCACACTAGGAACAGTCATGTTGAGAAAGACGTAGTGTATGCATAAAGACCAACAACTTTATTAAATGTATGCTTATTAGGAATATAAGGACATATGTATTTTTGAGAAAATATTTTTAAGATATAAGAAGCCTCCCTCTTTTGGAGCTTCTTAACCTTTAAAAAAAAACTGGACTATTTTAGACTTCTTTTAATTTAGTATAAAAAGTTTATTAAATAAACTATATTATAGTCTCAATTAGGGGTTTGCCAGATTAAAGAAGGGGAAAATCTGTTTTCCATCAATTACCCCAGGACACAAAGCAGACCTGTGCAGCTCTGTGTTATCCTAGAGTGTGTTAATCAGGTACAAGGTGTGACGGAAGCCAGTGACAAGAGTTTCCTGATGATGCCCAGACGCTGATGATAGGCTGGGTGAGCCTTCAGAATACTTCAGTGGTTAAACAGTAAACAACGTGATGTAGAACTTCAAAGGGGATGGCACATTCCATGTAAAATCAAACCATAAGTCTTTTGTGACGCGTCAGAGTTTATGGAACCTGAGTGCCTAAGATCATAATGTCAGAAGCTGAGAAGAGGGAAAAATAAAAGACAAAACATGTTTTCCTTTAAATACAGGATAGACTCAAAACTTAAAGACAGAGCCCAGCAATACAACCTCATGAAAGGTGCTCAGCAGTGAGAAGTGTCTGCCTGTCGGAGTGCTGCAAAGGCTGCATGGAGTTGGAAATGTCCTGGCTGGGTTGGACCTGCTTAAATCTCACAGCTGCCTCCTGCTATAGGATGGAAACTGGGCATATGAGAGCATTAGGAATCCCAGAGGGATGCCATAGGGAATTGATATTAATATGTTGAGTTTATTTTTGACTCTACTTATTTGGTGATGCTAAGCTGTGTACTTCCAGCACTCTTCATTATTTGGGATAATTCTTTAACATCTAATGAAGTAAAAGATATGGTAGGATTTTATTTACAGAATGTTAGATGTTGACTAATTACTAATTTTTTTACAGGTGAAAAATCTGAGACTAAATATAACTAAAATTTCTTTTAGCAAGATATATACTTCAATTAGCTACAGAAATATAATTGGGATTAGATCTCCTGACTGCCAATTGAGTGTCCTTTTTATTTTATCATATCACATTATTAACTCAGACTCTAAGATACAGAGAATAGATGATTTTGCTATGGCTATTAAAGTGTGATCTTGGGGATTCCTGCAAAATTGGCTAGTGGTTACAACATGGTAACCTGTTGGAATATAAGGCATTTCACTGCTTTTCAGTGAAATGGAAGAAGGAATATAGAAAGAGGAGGATAATTGTGTGTTTGTGGGACAGGGAACTGGGTTGTGATAATGTTTCTGTTGTGTGGGGCAACTGGACTGTAAAGTTCCCTATGACTTGAAGATTGTCAAGTTTCTAGTTAGGTGATGGTAGTTGATTTAGTTTGCATTTCATTGTCTAAAATCATGCTCTTGAACATTCCCACAATATAAAACTCAGGGCCGCTGCTTAGCTTGCTAAGTACACTCTCAATAGACTGAAGCTAAATCTTCACCAACTCCAGTAAAACTTTTCAAATACAGAAAGTCATCAGAATCTGTAGCAAAATAGCCCTCACTTTTTCCTAGCTAACATTTATTACCAAGGAACAACATTAAAGTATTTAAGTAAATAGCATGTTATAAATTAGATATTTAATTCTAAGATGCTTTATTTGGTAAATATTTGAAAGCTTCAGTTAGGTCAACCCTCACTAGAAGGAACTGGAACACAAGCTCAGGGTCTGTGATCATGTCATAAAGCCTCTAAATCAAAATGATGTAATTTCCAACATTAGATACTACACTTGGAGTTTAGGTGTGACAAGTGGCTCACATAAAGGCACTAGCCACCAACCCCAGTGACCCGAGATTTATCTAAGGGACCCATGTGGTGGGAGGAGAGGCAGAAGCAAGCTGGCCCCGACCTCTGTGAGCACACCCCATGGCGCTCCTGCTCCCTACACCACAGTAAAGAAAGACGCAGATAAACCTGAAATTTAGAGACGCATTAAAAACCACACATACATACACACACACATACACACAAACACACACACACACATACACACAAACACACACACACACATACACACAAACACACACACATACACTCTCGTGCAGATAAACCTGAAATTTAGAAACACAGTAAAAACCACACATACATACAACACCCACACTCACACACATACTTGCGCAGATAAACCTGAAGTTTAGAGATGTTTTAAAACACACACACACACACACACCAGGATTTAGATATTGTGAGTGGTTTTGAATAATGTTCAGGTTTCAACAAAAAACAATTACTTTTATAAACATAAGATCAAAATATTTTCTTTTATATATATATTTTTTTATTTTCTATATTCTTTGTTTATAATCCAAAAGCTTTCCCCTTTCCCAGTCCCCCCCCCCCATATGTCCCATAAGTCCTCTTCTCTCCATCCATTCTCCTATCTTTCCCCCTCCCTTTTCTCCGTCCTGGTAATCCCCTACAATGCTGAATCAAGTCTTTCCAGGATTAGGGCCCTCTTCTTCCTTCTTCATGGGAATCATTTGATATGCTAATTGTATCTTCTGTATTCAGAGCTTCAGGGCTAATTAATATCCATTTCAATGATTGCATTCCATGTGTATTCTTTTGTGATTGTGTTACCTCTCTTAGGATGGTATTTTCCAGTTCTATCCATTTGCCTAAAAAATTCATGAATTCATTGTTTTTAATTGCTGAATAGTACTCCATTGTGTATATATACCACATTTTCTGTATCCATTCCTTCATTGAGGGATATCTGGGTTCTTTCCAGCTTCTGGCTATTATAAATAAGGCTGCTATGAACATAGTGGAGCATGTGTCCTTATTGCATGCTGGGGAATCCTCTGTGTATATGCAGAGGTATAGCAGGGTCCTCTGGAAGTATCATGTCCAGTTTTCTTAAGAACTACTAGACTGATTTCCAGAGTGGTTGTACCATCTTGCAATCCCACCAGCAGTGGAGGAGTGTTCCTCTTTCTCCACATCCTCGCTCACACCAGCTGTCTCCTGAGTTTTTAACCTTAGCCATTCTGACTGGTGTGAGGTGAAATCTCAGGGTTGTTTTGATTTGCATTTCCCTAATGGCTAATGATGTTGAGCATTTCTTAAGGTGCTTCTTGGCCATCCGAATTTCTTCAGGTGAAAATTCTTTGTTTAGGTGTGTACCCCATTTTTTAATAGGGTTATTTGGTTCTAACCTCTGGGGTCTAACTTCTTGAGTTCTTTGTATATATTGGATATTAGCCCTCTATCAGATGTAGGATTGGTGAAGATCTTTTCCCAATTTGTTGGTTGCCGTTTTGTCCTTTTGACAGTGTCCTTTGCCTTACAGAAACTTTGTAATTTTATGAGATCCCATTTGTCAATTCTTGATCTTAGAGCATAAGCTATTGGTGTTCTGTTCAGGAACTTTTCCCCTTTGCCTATGTCCTCAAGGGTTTTCCCCAGTTTCTTTTCTATTAGTTTCAGTATGACTGGTTTTATGTAGAGGTCCTTGATCCACTTGGAGTTGAGCTTAGTACAAGGAGATAAGAATGGATCAATTCGCATTCTCCTGCATGCTGACCTCCAGTTGAACCAGCACCATTTGTTGAAAAGACTATCTTTTTTCCACTGGATGTTTTCAGCTCCTTTGTCGAAGATCAAGTGACCATAGCAGTGTGGTTTTGGTAGCAGGATTCTGTAAATATTGCCAAAGCTTTTGTAAAATATAGTTTCTGTTTACTAGGGGATAGCAGTTTCCTGTTGAGTAGCCTCCCTCCTCACACCTTCTCATTTTCCCCAGTGTTTGCAGCAGCGCCCTCCTGTCAGTCACTACACAGTAGTGGAATCAGACAGTTTTAGGTGCTCAAAGCTCATGTTAGTTACTATGAATGCAGTCTGGAGAGCAGATGATACTTCTTTTAATTTTATTTCTTCTGTACATGTATGTGTGTAGCATACACTTGTGACAGTGCACATGCAGAGGTCAGAGGACAACAGGCAGCGCGCAGACCCCTCCTACTGTATATATTGCAGAGATCCAACTCGGGTCTTACAGCTTAGCTGCAAGCACCTTTCACCCTCTGAGCCATCTCGCCAGCCCAAAGGTTATTATAAATGAAAATGGCAGTACAGTCTGTTGTTGCTGCTATTATATTAGCCTTGTAATGTTGTGATGCATCAGTCCTAGAGGATGAAAATAACAATCATAAACTGTTTCCCCATAAATGGGGGGAAAGGAGGATTTTAAAGGAAAGCATTGTCATATGTGCTATATTCAATGCTCACTGCATAAAACTTGTTTTCTTAGAAGAGTTTCCAAAATCAGCCATGGAGACTTCTGGATATTTTTGGATTTCATGGATTTCTTTGCTTGGACTCTTAACAGTCTTCTTTTTAAAAACTCACATTTATGTGCAGGTTCATTAATTGTTGTGTTGCTGAGGAGGAAGGATGAAGATATGACTCAGATAACATAAAGACCTAAATTCAAATAGCTAATATCCACTTTTAAAAAAGCAGGGCAGCGACACCTGTAATCTCACCCCTGGAGGGGCAGGAACAGGAGGGTCCTGCAGCTTACTGGCCAGCCAGCCTAGACTGTTCACTGAGTGCCAGACCAGAGTGGCCATGGTTCTAAAACAAGGGAGAAAGCATGAGGCCCAGCACTCCAGGTTGACTCTCCACATGCACATTAATGCAGGACACCACACATGTGAACATGAAGACATACAAAAAACACATAGTACATACAAATACTGTTAAGAGTATATAGGATAAAATGAGAACTGAAGTTTGGGGGTTCATTATGATGAGCCATCTGCTTATACATTATTAGATTTTTTTAACTTTTAATGCTGTGTGTGTGTGTGTGTATGTGTGTGTGTGTGTGTGTGTGTATGTGTGTGTGTGTTTGCGCATACATGGAAGTCAGAGACAATTTAAAGTAGCCATTTCTTTCCTGTCACTGTGTGTCCTAGTGGTTACACATGGGTCACCATGTGCTGATACAAGTGCCTTTACTTACTGAGCCATCTGGCCAGCCCAGATGTATTTTTTATAGAGGTAGGATAATTACATCTTATAAATGGTATAACAACTGAGTAAGGGATTTTTTTCTTCATTCAATAGAACTAGGGTAAATATACTTTATGGATATATTAGGGCACTTTTTACCTATATCTGTAACATTGCACAAGCACTATTGGGAAACAAGTTTTGTTTTTAATTGTATGGCTCAGCCCATGATTTTATATGCCCTGGACCATGACTGAATTTTATTTTTCACCAACAATTCAACTTATGTGGTTGAAACTTAAATTCTAATAGTACAATCAGATCATACATTTCCCTTAAATGTCTCTTTGTTCAAATAATTCATATTTCTTTAGTTTTTTAATTATTTTTTTACTTACATTCCAGTCATTGTCCCCATTCAGCACCCCCCCACAGTTCCTCATCCCATTCCTCCTCCTCCTCCTTGCCTCCAATACAGTGCTCCCCCCCCACACACACACACCAGGCCTCCCCTTCCCTGGGGCCTCAAGTCTCAAGGATTAAGCACATCTCCTACTGAGGCCTGGCCAGGCAGAAGTCTGCTGCATATGTGCCAGGGGCCTTGGACCAGCCCATGTATACTACTGGTTAGTGGCTCAGTCTCTGGGAGCTCCCTGGGGTTTGGCTGAGTTGAGAATGTAGGTCTTCCTATGGGGTTGCAATCCCCTTCGACTTCTTAAATCCTTCCCCTGATTCAACCATAGGGGTTCCTGACTTCTGGTCAATGCTTGGGTATAAGTATCTTCTTCTGTCTCTGTCAGCTCCTGCTAGGGCCTCTCTGAGGACAGCCATGCCATCTGTAAGCACATCATAGTATAGTAGTGTCAGGCATTGGTGCTCTTCCATGAGATGAGTCGGTCACTGGGAAGCCTTTCCTTCAGTCTCTTATGTTGTTGTCTCTTGACATTCTTTTAAATAGAAACAATTCTGGGTCAAGAGTTTTGACTGTGGGTTAGTAACCCTGTCCCTCCACTTGAGGCCCTTCCTATCTACTGGAGGTGGACTCTACAAGTTCCCTTTCCCCAATATTGGGCATTTTGGCTAAGGTCACCTCCAAAGAGTACTGAGAGTGTCTCACCGCCTGGGTCTCTGGTACTTTGTACTCCCCCCCACCTCCCCAGGGCTACTTACTTCTATTCATTCTCTTGGCCCTATGAGCTTCTCGCTTTCCTCACCCCCCCCATATCTAATCCTGATACTTTTCCCTTCCCCTAACCCCCTCCCCTCTCACATCCAGGTCCCTCCCTTCCTCTGCCTCCCCCTTCTAAGTGGGATTGAAGGCTCCTTACTTGGGCATTTCTGCTTGTTAGACTTTTACAGTCTGTAGGTTGTATCCTAGGTATTCTGTACTTTTTGGCTAGTATCTTATCAATGAGTACATACCATGCATGTCATTTCAGGTCTCAGTTACCCCATTCAGGATGTTATTTTCTAGTTCCATCCATTTGCCTACAATAGCCACAAAGTGGCTACATAGTATAAAATATCTAGCTAGAGCAATTAGACAACATAAGGAGGTCAAGGGGATACAAATTGGAAAGGCAGAAGTCAAATTATCACTATTTGCAGATGACATGATAGTCTACTTAAGTGACCCGAAAACCTCCACCAGAGAACTCCTGCAGATGATAAACAACTTCAGCAAAGTGGCTGGTTATAAAATCAACTCAAGCAAATCAGTTGCCTTCCTATACTCAAAGGATTAGCAGGCTGAGAAAGAAGTTAGGGAAATGACACCCTTCACAATATCCACAAACAATATAAAGTATCTTGGTGTGACTCTAACCAAACAAGTGAAAGATCTATATGACAAGAACTTCAGGTCTCTGAAGAAGGAAATCGAAGAAGACCTCAGAAAATGGAAAAATCTGCCATGCTCGTGGATCGGCAGGATTAATATAGTTAAAATGGCCATCTTGCCAAAAGCAATCTATAGATTCAATGCAATCCCCATCAAAATCCCAACTCAGTTCTTCACAGAGTTAGAAAAAGCAATTCTCAAATTCATCTGGAATAACAAAAAACCCAGGATAGCTAAAACTATTCTCAACAACAAAAGAAATTCTGGGGGAATCAGTATCCCTGACTTCAAGCAATACTACAGAGCAATAGTGTTAAAAACTGCATGGTATTGGCACAGTAACACACAAGTGGACCAATGGAATAGAATTGAAGATCCAGAAATGAACCCACATATCTATGGTCACTTGATCTTCGACAAAGGAGCCAAAAACATCCAGTGGAAAAAAGATAGCCTTTTCAACAAATGGTGCTGGTTCAATTGGAGGTCAGCATGCAGAAGAATGTGAATTGATCCATTCTTATCTCCATGTACTAAACTTCACTCCAAGTGGATCAAGGACCTCCATGTAAAACCAGACACACTGAAACTAATAGAAAAGAAACTGGGGAAGGCCCTAGAGGACATGGGCACGGGGGGGGGGGGGGGGGTCCTGAACAGATCACCAATAGCCTATGCTCTAAGATCAAGAATTGACAAATGGGACCTCATAAAATTGCAAAGTTTCTGTAAGGCAAGGGACACTGTTAAAAGGACAAAACGGCAACCATCAAATTGGGAAAGGATATTCACCAACCCTACATCTGATAGAGGGCTAATATCCAATATATACAAAGAACTCAAGAAGTTAGACCCCAGGGAACCAAATAACCCTATTAAAAAATGGGGTACAGATCTAAACAAAGAATTTTCACCTGAAGAAATTCAGATGGCCGAGAGGCACCTTAAGAAGTGCTCAACATCATTAGTCATTAGGGAAATGCAAATCAAAACAACCCTGAGATTTCACCTTACACCAGTCAGAATGGCTAAGGTCAAAAACTCAGGAGACAGCAGGTGTTGGCGAGAATGTGGAGAAAGAGGAACACTCCTCCACTGCTGGTGGGGCTGTAAGATGGTACAACCACTTTGGAAATCAGTCTGGCGGTTCCTCAGAAAACTGGACATGACACTTCCGGAGGACCCTGCTATACCTCTCCTGGGCATATACCCAAAGGATTCCCCGGTGTGCAATAAAGACACATGCTCCATTATGTTCATAGCAGCCTTATTTATAATAGCCAGAAGCTGGAAAGAACCCAGATGCCCCTCAAAGGAGGAATGGATACAGAAAATGTAGTATATTTGCACAATGGAATACTACTCAGCAATTAGAAACAATGAATTCACAAAATTTTTAGGCAAATGGTTTGATCTGGAAAATATCATCCTAAGTGAGGTAGCCCAGTCACAAAAGAATACACATGGAATGCAATCTCTGATAAGTGGATATTAATTAGCCCAGAAGCCCTGAATACCCAAGGCACAAACCGCATAACAAATGACTCCCATGAAGAAGTATGGAGAAGGTCCTGATCCTGGAAAGGATTGATCTAGCATTGGAGGGGAATATAAGGACAGAGAAAAAAAGGAGGGAGGTGATTGGAGAATGAATGGAGAGAAGAAGGTTTATGGGACATATGGGGAGGGGGGATCGGGAAAGGGGAAATCATTTGGAATGTAAACAAAGAATATAGAAAATAAAAATATAAAAAAAAAAAATATCTTGGTGTAACTCTGACCAAGCAAGTGAAAGATCTGTACAATAAGAACTTTAAATCCCTGAAAAATGAAATTGAAGAACATCTCAGAAGATGGAAAGATCTCCCATGCTCATGGATTGGTAGGATTAACATAGTGAAAATGGCCATCTTGCCAAAAGCAATCTACAGATTCAATTCAATCCCCATCAAAAGTCCAATACAATTCCTCACAAACATCAAAAGATCAATTCTCAACCTCATATGGAAAAATAAAAAACCCAGGATAGCCAAAACAATTCTCAACAATAAAAGAACTTCCAGAGAAATCACCAGCCCTGACCTCAAGCTGTACTATAAAGCAATAGTGATAAAAAAACAAAAAAAAACAAACAAAAAAACATGGTATTGGTACAGAAAGAGAAAAGTCAATCAGTAGAAAAGAATCGAAGACCTGGAAGTAAACCCATTCACCTATGTATAATTGATTGTTGACAAAAAAAGCCAAAAACATACAGTGGAAAAAAGAAAGCATCTTCCATAAATGGTGCTGGTCTAACTGGCAATATGTATGTAGGAAAATGAAAATATCTCCTTGCACAAAGCTCAAGTCCCTAAGTGAATCAAGGAACGCAACGTAAAATCATATACACTGAATCTAATAGACTGAATCTAATAGAAAGTCAGGAAGAGGCCTAACTCATTGGTAGAGGGGGAAATTCCCTGAACAGAACACCAATGGCTTAGGTTCTAAGATCAACAATGGATAAATGGGACTTCATGAAACTGAAAAGCTTCTGCAAGGAAAAAGACACCGTCAGTAGGACAAATCAGCAACCTACAGATTGGGAAAAAATCTTCCCTAACCATACATCTGACAGAGAGCTAATACCCAAAATATACAAAGAGCTCAAGAAGTTAACCTCCAAAAACTCAAATAACCCAATTAAAAAATGGGATACAGAGCTAAACAGAATTCACAACAGAAGAATTTCGAATGTCTGAGAAGCACTTAAAGAAATGTTCAAAGTCCTTAGTCATCAGAAAAAAGCAAACCAAAACAACCCTGATATTCCACCTCACACCAATCCAAAATGACTAAGATCAAAAACTCAAGTGACAGCAGATGCTGGCGAGGATGTGGAGAAAGGAACACTCCGTCACTACTGGTGGGATTGTAAACTGGTACGACCATTCTGGAAAGAAAATTGGAAATATTTCTACCCAAAGACCCAGCTATATACCACTCTTGGGCATATACCCAAAAGATGTCCCACCATACCATAGGGATACATGCTCCACCATGTTAATAGCAGCCTTATTTGTAATAGCCAGAACCTGGAAACAACCCAGATGTCCCTCAACCAAAGAATGGATACAGAAACCAAAGATGGTTTATTTACACAGTGGAATACTATTTAGCTAGTAAAAACATCATGAATTCTTTAGGTTTTTTTAATAAAAAGTTAGTTTTTGCTTTTTTGACAAATAATATCAGCCAAAAATCAACTATTATTTTTAAAGAAGCCATTCATTATTAAAAATAAAAATAAAAGATCAGAAATACTTAGTTCTGACATTTCAAGTGAAATTAATAGAATTTCTAATGCTATAAGGTATATTCATGGACTGTAGGTAACTTGTGACTAACTCATCTTTAGGGGAAAAACAAAGTCATCCTTTCTCTATAATGGTCTGTAGTTAGACCTTTGTGAATTATCTGCCTTCTAATATATTATCTTCTTGCAAATAACCTTCATTACAGAATAGAAAACCTGATAGACCTGACAGTTTCCTCTTGAGGTCATATACAGTTAAACAGGTTCAAGGTTATATTTAGTTAGTACTTTGGCTAAATTACATAGAATCTGTGATGGACCAGGCTTCACACGGGAGCAGCAATCCAACGGGAACAGGGTGAAGGAGCAGTGGGCAGACAAATAGACACCACACAGGGTTGGAGCTGAATGTGTTTTTACTAAGTCAAAGCAGCAGATTATATAGACCAAAATTTGACAATGATCACAAAAGATTAAGTCAAGTGGTTACATAAAGGTCTATATAATGGTTACATAAAGCTTTATTAATTCATGTGAACTTCAAGCACTTAAAGGTAGAAAGATTCCTGACCTGCAGCTTTTACTTTCTGTTTCCTAATCTTAACTGGCACAGCGTCTTTTCACTCTGTGTCTTTATTCAAAGACCTGAGCATTTGTTTTATTCTAGCCTAAAATCTACTCTTTTGCACTCCCATCTGAATGCCATACTCCATCTCTAGATTGAAGCTTCTCTATCCAATATCTATGAGTTTTAAACAATTGTGCTTTGAAGTTATCCTGTCATTCTTTGCTCCTAATCTCTCCAAGAAAGACAGACTGAACCAAGAGACATGTTTGCCTCTGTCTCTTTTATAGGAACACTACTTTCATTTGCCTTTTCTTGGAAAAGAGTCTTTTCAGGACATTTTGCAAATAATTCCTCTTGCTGCAACTGGTCCCATATACTTATTCCCCCTCTTTGGTATTGTGTATCCTGTTTTAGTCACTGCTTGAAGGACAGGAGGAAGTATGGCAACAAAAGGAGGAACTGCTCTTAAACCTCCTCAATAGCTAGTTTCCAAGGAACATGGCCTTCTCGAGCATGGAAGCAGTCTCCATTGTCAATCCCAGCAGCAGCAGCGCCAACACAAATCACTGTAATCGTAAGAACTGCAGCAAAGTTCAAAAAAGTACTCAATACACACATAAGAACTGCAACAAAGCACATAAAGGTACTCAATGCACACATCTTTTCAGGAAGCTGAGTTTCTTGAACTTTATGCCTCAATCTGGTGACCAGGTCACACAGACTCCACTGGAATTGGTATGGCACACTCTGTCCCCAGTACCTATATTATCGCTTAGTACTTTCTTACATTTGAACTACCCAAATCGGTAGCCTGTAAAACTCCATGCACATTATTTTTAAGCTCCCTCCCCAGTAATCTCTCAAGTATAGCTATATCAGAAAGGACATAATTAAGAATAAAATATGACTTAATGTACTTACCAGACTTAACATCACTTAGTCAAAAATTCAACTCATTTACAAAATCTTAGAGCTGAACGTTGACCCTGTGGGTCATTTACTATATTCTCCTTCAAAATAGCAGACTGTCCAGTGGCCTGTGTATCCCATCTAATTGCTTCTCTCTACTCCAGAAGATGACAGTTCTGCCATAACCCTCACCAGCCTTGTCCCAAGTCAAATTACCTCAATGTTCTAGGCCTCATATTTTGTCTATGTAAAACAGGAACAATTACAGAAACTACTTCCAAATGTCCTCACAAGTCACTCATCAATGTCAGACATGCACCAAGTGTCCTCAGAATAAGATTTGTTTTTCATTTATCGAGACAATCTATGTAATCATTGAATAGATGAGTATATAAATTGCCATCACTTCTAATCATTGTAACCATATCATTAATACAAACAAAAGCTTAGCATTTGGACTTATTGTTGATATCTGAGTATGGGTTCTAATGTAGTTATAAGGGAATAAACATCACTTTTAAATAATATTAAAATTCTGTCAGATGAATAATGATTATTATTTCAAAAGTAAAAATCAATAATTAATGTTTATGAATGGCTCTTACTTTTGCATAAATTACATTAGGAAACAAATTTACACTATTAGAATTGTAAATGGGTATCTATTAGAAAAGAAGGAAAGGGATTGAAGAGATGGTTGAGCGGTTAAGAACACACTGGCTGCTCTTGCCCAGGGTTGAATTCCCTGCACTGCCATTGTGGCTGACAACTGACTATAACTCCAGTTCCAGAATATTTGAAGCTCTTTCTTGACACCCAGGGGCACCAGGGTCACATGTGCTATACATACATGTATGAGGCAAATCATCATCCTTATTTTATTTTTTTGTTTTTGTTTTTTCTTTTTAATTTTTTTGCTATTTACTTTTTTTTATTCGATATATTTTTTATTTACATTTCAAGTGATTTCCCCTTTTCTAGCCCGCCACTCCCTGAAAGTCCCATAAGCTCCCTTCTCTCCCCCTGTCCTGCCACCCACCCCTTCCTACTTCCCCGTTCTGGTTTTGCCCTATACTGCTTCACTGAGTCTTTCGAGAACAAGGGGCCACTCCTCCGTTCTTCTTGTACCTCATTTGATGTGTGGATTATGTTTTGGGTATTCCAGTTTTCTAGGTTAATATCCACTTACTAGTGAGTGCATACCATGATTCATCTTTTGAGTCTGGGTTACCTCACTTAGTATGATGTTCTCCAGCTCCATCCATTTGCCTAAGAATTTCATGAATTCATTGTTTCTAATGGCTGAATAGTACTCCATTGTGTATATTTTTATACCACATTTTTTGCATCCACTCTTCTGTTGAGGGATACCTGGGTTCTTTCCAGCATCTGGCAATTATAAATAGGGCTGCTATGAACATAGTAGAGCATGTATCCTTATTACATGGTGGGGAGTCTTCTGGGTATATGCCCAGGAGTGGTATAGCAGGATCTTCTGGAAGTGAGGTGCCCAGTTTTCGGAGGAACCGCCAGACTGCTTTCCAGAGTGGTTGTACCAATTTGCAACCCCACCAGCAGTGGAGTAGTGTTCCTCTTTCTCCACATCCTCGCCAACACCTGCTGTCTCCTGAATTTTTAATCTTAACCATTCTGACTGGTGTAAGGTGAAATCTCAGGGTTGTTTTGATTTGCATGATGCTTCTCCGCCATCCGAAGTTCTTCAGGTGAGAATTCGTTGTTTAACTCTGTACCCCATTTTTTAATAGGGTTGTTTGGTTTTCTGGAGTCTAACTTCTTGAGTTCTTTATATATATTGGATATTAGCCCTCTATCTGATGTAGGATTGATGAAGATCTTTTCCCAATTTGTTGGTTGCCGATTTGTCCTTTTGATGGTGTCCTTTACCTTACAGAAACTTTGTAATTTTATGAGGTCCCATTTGTCAATTCTTGATCTTAGAGCATCAGCTATTGGTGTTCTGTTCAGAAACTTTCTCCCTGTACTGATGTCCTCAAGGGTCTTCCCCAGTTTCTTTTCTATTAGCTTCAGCGTGTCTGGATTTATGTGATCCATTTGGATTTGAGCTTAGTACAAGGAGACAAGGATGGATCAATTCGCATTCTTCTGCATGCTAACCTCCAGTTGAACCAGCACCATTTGTTGAAAAGGCTATCTTTTTTCCATTGGATGTTTTCAGCCCCTTTGGAGGATCAAGTTGCCATAGGTGTGTGGGTTCATTTCTGGATCTTCAGTCCTGTTCCATTGATCTGCCTGCCTGTCACTGTACCAATACCATGCAGTTTTTAATGCTATTGCTCTGTAGTTTTGCTTGAGGTCAGGGATACTGATTCCCCCAGAATTTCTTTTGTTGCTGAGAATAGTTTTAGCTATCCTGGGTTTTTTGTTATTCCAGATGAATTTGAGAATTGCTCTTTCTAACTCTGTGAAGAATTGAGTTGGGATTTTGATGGGTATTGCATTGAATCTGTATATTGCTTTTGGCAAAATGGCCATTTTAACTATATTGATTCTACCGATCCATGAGCATGGGAGGTTTTCCCATTTTTTGAGGTCTTCTTCCATTTCCTTCTTCAGAGTCTTGAAGTTCTTATCATACAGATCTTTCACATGTTTGGTAAGAGTCACCCCAAGATACTTTATACTGTTTGTAGCTATTGTGAAGGGGGTCATTTCCCTAATTTCTTTCTCAGCCTGCTTATCCTTTGAGTATAGGAAGGCCACTGATTTGCTTGTGTTGATTTTATAACCTGCCACTTTGCTGAAGTTGTTTATCAGCTGTAGGAGTTCTCTAGTGGAGTTTTTGGGGTCACTTAGGTAGACTATCATGTCATCTGCAAATAATGATAGTTTGACTTCTTCCTTTCCAGTTTGTGTCCCTTTGACCTCCTTATGTTGTCGAATTGCCCGAGCTAGTACCTCAAGTACAATATTGAAAAGATAAGGAGAAAGGGGAAGCCCTGTCTAGTCCCTGATTTTAGTGGGATTGCTTCAAGTTTCTCTCCATTTAGTTTGATGCTGGCTACCGGTTTGCTGTATATTGCTTTTACTATGTTTAGGTATGGGCCTTGAATTCCTGTTCTTTCCAAGACTTTAAGCATGAAAGGATGCTGAATTTTGTCAAATGCTTTTTCAGCATCCAATGAAATGACCGTGTGGTTTTTTTCTTTGAGTTTGTTTATGCAGTGGATTGCATTGATGGATTTCCGTATATTGAACCAATCCTGCATCCTTGGGATAAAGCCTGCTTGATCATGGTGGACAATCATTTTGATGTGTTCTTGGATTCGGTTGGCAAGAATTTTATTGAGTATTTTTGCATCGATGTTCATAAGGGAAATTGGTCTGAAGTTCTCTTTCTTTGTTGGATCTTTGTGTGGTTTTGGTATCAGCGTAATTGTGGCTTTGTAGAAGGAATTGGGTAGTGTTCCTTCTGTTTCTATTTTGTGGAATAGTTTGAAGAGTATTGGTGTTAGGTCTTCTTTGAAGGTCTGATAGAATTCTGCACTGAAACCATCTGGTCCTGTGCTTTTTTTGGTTGGAAGACTTTCTATGACTCCTTCTATTTCTTTGGGGATTATGGGACTGTTTATATGATCTATTTGGTCCTGATTTAATTTTGGTATTTGGTATCTGTCAAGGAAATTGTCCATTTCCTCCAGATTCTCCAGTTGTGTTGAGTATAGTCTCTTGTAGTAGGATCTGATGATTTTTTTGATTTCCTCAGTTTCTGTTGTTATATCCCCCTTTTCATTTCTAAGTTTGTTAATTTGGATACTTTCTCTGTGCCCTTTGGTCAGTCTGGCTAAGGGTTTATCTATCTTGTTGATTTTCTCAAAGAACCAGCTCCTGGATTCGTTGATTCTTTGTACGGTTCTCTTTGTTTCCACTTGATTGATTTCAGCCCTGAGTTTGATGATTTCCTGTCTTCTACTCCTCCTGGGTGAATTGGCTTCTTTTTGTTTCAGGACTTTCAGGTGTGTCATTAAGCTGCTAGTGTATGCTCTCTCCATTTTCTTTTTGGAGGCACTCAGGGCTATGAGTTTTCCTCTTAGCACTGCTTTCAATGTGTCCCAAAGATTTGGGTATGCTGTGTCTTCATTTTCATTAAATACTAAAAAGGCTCTGATTTCTTTCTTAATTTCTTCTTTGACCAAGGTGTCATTGAGTAGAGTATTATTCAGCCTCCATATGTATGTGGGCTTTCTGTTGTTTTTGTTGCTATTGAAAACCACTCTTACACCATAGTGATCTGATAGGAGGCATGGAATTAGTTCGATCGTCTTATATTTGTTGAGGTCTGCCTTGTGTCCAATTATATGGTTGATTATGGAGAAGGTACCATGAGGTGCTGAGAAAAAGGTATATTCTTTTGCTTTAGGGTGAAATGTTCTATAAATATCAGTCAAATCAAATTGGTCCAAAGCTTCAATTAGTTTTACTGTGTCCCTGTTTAGTTTCTGTTTTCCCGATCAGTCCATTGAGGGGAGTGGAGTGTTGAAGTCCCCCACAATTATTGTTTTAGGTGCAATGTGTGCTTTGAGCTTTGGTAAAGTTTCTTTTATGAATGAGGATGCCCTTGCATTTGGCGCATAGATGTTCAGAATTGAAAGTTCTTCTTGGTGGATTTTTCCTTTGACCAGCAAGAAGTGTCCCTCAGTGTCTCTTTTGATGACTTTAGGTTGAAAATCAATTTTATCTGATATTAGAATGGCTACTCCTTCTTGTTTCCTGTGACCATTCGCTTGTAAGGTGGTCTTCCAGCCTTTTACTTTAAGGTAGTTTTTATCTTTGACACTGAGGTGTGTCTCCTGTATGCAGCAAATTGTAGGGTCCTGTTTCCTTCTCCAGTCTGTTAGTCTATGTCTTTTTATTGGGGAATTGAGACCATTGATGTTAAGAGATATTAAGGAATAGTGATTATTACTTCCTGTCATTTTTGATGTTCTTTTTATATTTGAGTGGTTATCTTCTTTTGGGTTTGATGAAGGAAGGTAGCTATCTTGCTTTTTCCAGGGTGTAGTTTCCCTCCTTGTATTGGAATTTTCCTCCTATTATTCTTTGCAGAGCTGGGTTTGTGGAAAGATATTGTATAAATTTGGTTTTGTCATGGAATATCTTGGTTTCTCCATCTATGGTGAATGAGAGTTTTGCTGGGTATAGTAGTCTTGGCTGACATTTGTGTTCTCTTAGAGTCTGCATGAGATCTGCCCAGGATCTTCTAGCTTTCATGGTCTCTGGTGAGAAGTCTGGTGTGATTCTGATAGGTCTTCCTTTATATGTTACTTGGCCTTTTTCTCTTACTGCCTTTAATATTCTTTCTTTGTTTAGTGCATTTGGGGTTTTGATTATTATGTGACGGGAGGTATTTCTGCTCAGGTCCAGTCTGTTTGGAGTTTTGTAGGCTTCTTGTATATTCATAGGCATCTCTCTCTTTAAGTTGGGAAAGTTTTCTTCCATAATTTTGTTGAAGATATTTGCTGGCCCTTTCTGTTGTAAATCTTCACTCTCATCTATACCTATAATCCTTAGGTTTGGTGTTCTCATTGTATCCTGGATTTCCTGGATGTTCTGGGATACAAGCTTTTTGCATTTTGCATTTTCTTTGACAGTTGAGTCAATGGTTTCTATGGTATCTTCAGCATCTGAGATTCTTTCTTCCATCTCTTGTTTTCTGTTGTTTATATTTGTATCTATAGCCCCTGATTTCTTCTCAAGTTTTTCTATCTCCAAAGTTGTCTCCCTTTGTGATTTCTTAGTTGTTTCTACTTCTGTTTTTAGATCCAGGATTGTTTTGCTCAGTTCCATCATTTGTTTGTGTTTTCCTGTAATTCTTTAAGAGATTTTTGTGTTTCCTCTTTCATGACTTCGGCCTGTTGAGGGTTTTTTGTTTTGTTTTGTTTTGTTTTGTTTTGTTTTGTTTTGTTTTTGCCTTTCTTCTTTATTGGCTTCTGTCTCTTGGGCCTTATTCTCCTGCATTTCTTTAAGTGATTTTTGTGTTTCCATTATACGGGTTTCTAGCTTATTCATGTTCCCCTGTATTTCTTTAAGAGATTCATTTATGTCCTTTTGTGTTCTTCTAGTAGCATCATGACCAGTGATTTTAAATCCAAATCTTCTTTCTCTGGTGTGTTGGAATAACCAGGACTTGCTGATGTTGGAGAGTTTGGTTCAGATGCTGCCATATTGCCTAGATTTCTGCTAGTAGCATTCCTGCGTTTGCCCTTCGCCATCTTGTTCTCTGGAGCTAGTTGGTCTTGTCTCTGGCTGGTGTTTCAGCCTCCTGAGAGGCTCTAGGGCTATTTCTGCAACACTGTATGGCAGGATTTCCCCTGTTGCAGATTGCTGATGTGCTGTCCTCCTCTTGGGTGCCCTTGCAGCCCTAGTGTGCTTTGCCCCAGATTGTGTCTGTGAACCAGATGGTGCCCATTTGTTCCTTCAGGGAGTGCTGAGGGTGTATGCTGCAGGGACCTTTTCTGCGTGCTGATCACTCTGCTGGCCAGCAGAACTCCCAACCGGGTTGGTGCACACAAGGCTAGCCTCGCTGCTCAGGCCCTGAGTCTAGGCAAAAGCCTGGCAGGCCAATGAGCAAAGTTCCCCTCAGCTGTGAGTGTTAATTGGGTCAGGTGGCCAGGATGGTGTGTGCGCGCGCTCCCTGAGAGTGCTGGGAGAGTCTGCTGGGCTAACAACCTCCTGGCCAGGTCGGCACACAGATGGCCCACCGAGCAGCCCAGGGCCTGGGGGGCAGTCCAGGGCCTGACCGTCTTAGACCCCTGCTATGCCTGCCTCGGGCTATGCCTGTTAGCAGGTTTTGCCTGCTAGGACTCTCTGGCTTCCTGTAGGCAAAATGGCGGTGGCGCCCGCACGCACGCGCTGGCCTGGGCAAACAACCTCCTGGCCGGGTTTGCACACTGGTGGCCCCCCGACCAGCCCAGGGCCTGGGTGCAGGCCAACGCCCGTCGGGCTTAGACCCCCTTGATGTTGGTCTTGGGTTGTATTTGTGTACCTCAGTCTGTCTGATCTCTCTGGCATCCAAAAACCAAGATGGAGCCCAGTCTCTCGTAACTGACTGGAGGGAGGCAGAGTTCTGATGTGGCTTCTGTGTGATGAAAGGTGCTGTAAATCCGCTGCTGCTTGCAGCCTGGCTGGCCAGCAAAGGTCAGTGGTCGTGGACGCAGGGTCTGCCTGGACCCTGTCAGCTTGGTTCCACTGCTGATGGCCCTTCCTCTGGACCAGCCGCTGCTGCTGCTGTGGCTGCTGCCGCTGCCACCGCCACCCTCTTTTACCAGGAAGCTATTGTCTGTTTTTTGTTTTTTAAGACAGGGTTTCTCTGCATAGCCCTGGCTGTCCTGGAACTCACTCTGTAGACCAGGCTGGCCTCGAACTCAGAAATCCACCTGTCTCTGCCTGCCAAGTGCTGGGATTAAAGGCGTGCGCCACCGCCGCCCGGCATCATACTTATTTTTAGAAGAAACTCTAAAAACTTCTTTAAAAAGAGAAAGAACACCTAATATTTGATAATAAAATTGCCATTTCCTTTCACCTCACATCAGTCAGAATGGCTAAGGTCAAAAACTCAGGAGACAGCAGGTGCTGGCGAGGATGTGGAGAAAGAGGAACACTCCTCCACTGCTGGTGGGATTGTAAGATGGTGCAACCACTTTGGAAATCAGTCTGGTGGCTCCTCAGAAAACTGGACATGGCACTTCCGGAGGACCCTGTTATATCACTCCTGGGCGTATACCCAGAGGATTCCCCAGCATGTAATAAGGACACATGCTCCACTATATTCATAGCAGCCCTATTTGTAGTAGCCAGAAGCTGGAAACAACCCAGGTGTCCCTCAGCAGAGGAATGGATAAAAAAAAATGTGGTATAGTTACACAATGGAGTACTATTCAGCCATTAGAAACAATGAATTCATGAAATTTGTGGACAAATGGATGGAGTTGGAGAACATCATACTAAGTGAGGTAACCCAGTCTCAAAAGATCAGTCATGGTATGTGTTGGGGTTTTGTCTAAGCTCCACCCCACACCTACCTGGCAATAGCCAGGTATGCCCCGCCCCAGAGATCTGGCCCACTATAAGAGGGGCTACTTGTTCCTCCTCTCTCTCTTTGCTCTCTGCTCTCCCACACACTCTCTCTCCTCTCTGCCCCTGGGGCTCTTCCCCCCTCCACCTGGTCATGGCCGGCCTCCACTCCCTCTATTCTCTCTCTCTCTCTCTCTCTCTCTCTCTCTCTCTCTCTCTCTCTCTCTCTTCTCCCCTTCCTTCCCGCCCGCTACCCCTTCCGTATCTTAAATAAAGCCCCACGTGGAGCTATCTGGTCTAGCGTGTCTCATTGCGGCTCACGGTTCCACCGGGTCCGCGGCGCGGTGCCTGTGGTGCGCGCGTGTAGGCACGGGCGAGCAGTGATCAGCCACAACTCAGGGAGCAGACAGGACCTCCGAGCGAGCACAGAAACAACAGTATGCACTCACTGATAAGTGGATAATAACCTAGAAACTTGGAATACCCAAGAAATAATCCACATATTAAATGATGTCCAAAAAGAACAGAGGTGTGGCCCCTGGTTCTGGAAAGACTCAATGCAACTGTATAGGGAAATACCAGAACAGGGAAGTGGGAAGGAGTTGATGGAGGAACAGGGGGAGGGAAGAGAGCTTATGGGACTTGCGGGGAGTGGGGACCCAGAAAAGAGGAAATCATTTGAAATATAAATAAAGAATACATCGAATAAAAAAAAAAGAATAAAAGAAAAAGAAAAAAAATTGCCATTACCAATACTGTCCTCAAGAGTGCACCATCTTCACCACCTTTATTTGAAAGTAAATGTTACATATTTTTTCAAATAAATTCATTGAATTTTATTTACATATCAAAGAAAACACCATCGTTTTCACAGAATTTGTTAGTAAGTCAGAGAAAAATGAATTTAATCCCTGGTATTATTGCTTGTTCAATAACAGTACATGACATATTTCCAAGTAAATGTGTTTTTTAGCAGAGATAGTAATGGCTAAGTTATTAATATATATGGTAAAAATTGTGACATTTTAGGTTTAAATAAGTAAGCAAAGGCACTTGTTGGAATTAAAGATGGAAATGAGCACAAGAAGGTTCAAGGAAGAATCACTCACTGGCAGGCCTTAGTGAATGCCGTAGTGGAGAAGTTAGCTTTAGAAATCCAGCCGGTAATTCAGGATAGCAGAAACTTCAAGACACATCAATCACATGGTAGCTAGATAGATAAATATATAATGGAAAATCAATACATAGACAAATGGATATGCACATATGAAGATAGATGATAGAGAAATTGATGGAAGTTTTCCTGAAAGTCACTTTCAATTTTCCTACCATTGAACTAGCAATAAAGAACACATTGAATTTTCAGATTTTAGTATTATTAAAAAATAGGTTATTGCCAAATTAGTTTTACATATATTGTCATGATTGCCTGTACCAAAAGATTCAATAGAATATAAATGGATGCTTATCATGGACATTTAGAACAACATGTAATGATTAGCTAGGTCACACAATAAGTTGAGGAATATAACCAAACTATGCAGGGATTGAAAATATATTGTGTTGCCTTCCTTACCAAGGGTTAAAGAGGCAAGAGAGGAGAACATTTTTTATGCTCTAGTTAGTTCTTGGAAATTCTTTAGGCAAACATAAACAGAAGGAATGAGCTAGAAGGGTCAGAAGCCAGGCATTGTCATAGACCTCTTAAGGTTTCATGGGAAAGCAGAGAAGAACTAATGGCATCAGTGTCTAAGGGACCATTCCCAGTGCACTGCAGTGTGTTGACTTAGTTGCTCAGAACAACAAATGGCTTGTTAGTATGTCAGATAACTGTCAAGTTTGCTTGTTTATTTATAGCACATTCTGCTTCTCAAGTCAACCTTCATCAGAAAGGCTAGAAAGGAAATCATACGTATATTTTATTGGAGGTTCCAAATGTAATTTCAGTAGTAATTCACTTACAGACAATACATACTTTTAAATATACAATATGAAATACCCAATTTGACACTTTTAAGAGATTAATTGACAGACTAAAGCTCAAAATTGAATAAGTCAATTTTAATCCAAAATTATTACTATAAAGTTTCAGAGGTTTTGTTTTGTTTTGTTTTGGGGTTTTTTTTTCCAACACAAGCTTTCTCTGTGTAGCCTTGACTGTCCTAGAACTTATTCATGTAGACCAAACTGGTCTAATATTCTCAGAGATTCACCTGCCTCTGCCTCCCAAATTCTGAAATTAAAGGCATGTGCCACCACCCCTGTCTTTCAGATTTATTCTTAAATTCTGTGTTAGTGATTTGTACTTGAAAATCACCTTGGTCTTCAAAATGTCTTTCTTACTTCACCTCTTATTTCTCATGGTCATTGTGGCAATACCATTACAGAGCACCCCAAACTCCTTTCTAGTGGGTGTTAACCAAATATATTGAAAACTAAGATAAAAGAAACCAAAAGCTCTGGGGTTCAAATGAGAAGCCGTGTTTTGAGCACCATCTTTATTGTCATTTCTCCTGTCCACTTTTCAAATTAATTTGCCCATCAGAAATAGCCTTAAAACACTTAAAATAGATATATCATGCTTCCTACAGTCTTAGTACCAAATAAGATCCAGAAGAAATGAGGTTAGTATATGAAGGCATCTGCATTGCCAAGATAATAACCAATGGAAGCATCCTAACTGTCCATCAGCTAATGCATAGATTAAAAAAAAAAGAGTACAAACACAGCATGCTCTTCAGACATTGAAAATGAAACTCTGTTGCTTACAGTTGCAATGGAAGGACCTGGATATTGCTATGATACATGAGTTAAACAGACACAGAGCAGTATGACCTCAGCCATGCAGGATATAAATACTTTACCTCATAGAGGTTGAAAGTAAACGGAACTACAGGGTTTAAAGAGTTCAAAAAAGAGGTGGCCACTGCGTATTGAGTTAAGATAGAACAGGAGGTCTAGGTGTGTTATCATATGGTTGAATGGCTACCTAACTATAATGTGCTGTGCATCTCAAAAGATTAGAAGAAGTCAAATATTTTTTGCTATAAAGAAGGGATAAGTGAAGTACATGTGTTGACTTACACCTATAACTGTACAATTCAGAATATATAGATGACAATTCCCACAAGGTCAGGGCTAACTTGATCTACCTAAAGGTGTTACAGGACCTAGAACCAAAAAAAAAATTAAAAATTAAATTAAAGAGAAATATTTGAGGAAATATATATGTGGAACTTCATGTAAGAGTTATATATGACTCAAATATCACATACTACCCCAGAAATGCATATATGATTTTCTATATCTCAGCAAGAAAAAATTTAAAAACAAATAACTACAACATATGAAACAAATAGCAATATTAAGTTCTTTAAGAAACTCTAAACAATTGCCAGTATGTACTTCATATTTCTTTAACCAGGAACTTTCCGTGAATCAAGTGTTAGAAACACCTGCCAGTGAATAGACAATAATCATTTCTCAGAAACTTATATTCAAAACCAGATGAGCATTAAAGAGTTATAACTACTTTCATAGAATGAAATTAAATTCAACTGTGCTATATATATTTTTGAAATGAACCTTGTCATCAATTAAAAAACAGTATTTTAGAGGTGTTTTTCTCCCCTTACTATTATCTGAACTAAGAGGTCATGCTAATTACTGTCATGATTCCCACAAATACTAATGGACATAGACCTCACTGGAGGCAGAGGCAGGCTCTTCACTTAAGATCTGGCAACAGAACCCATTTAAATGTGAGTTTGTGATGTGTAGACTTGTGGCATCTGTCCCCGCCATTGTGATGAGTAATCTGTTCAGCCACTTGTTTGGCATATGCTCCATGCTCTGTATGGCTGAGACACACTTCTGGACAGGCATTTTAAATGTTCCCTCTGAGCCTAGTGAAGACCCTGAAGATTCTCTCCTCATGGCAAAGTGTTACTGAGCACCATGCAGGTGAACTTACAGAGTGGCTGTCGCTCTTTGTGATAGGAATATGATGAAGAGTGGGCCAAGAAAATTCAGAGTGAGAAGTTTCGCTGGCATAACTCTCAGTGGTTGGAGATGGTGGAGAGCCGTCAGATGGATGAGAGCGAGCAGTACTTATATGGTGATGATCGGATTGAGCCATACATCCATGAAGGGGACATTCTTGAAAGGCCTGACCTTTTCTACAACTCAGGTAAGGTGATGACCAAAGCAAAGCATGCACTTCCTTAGTGTGCTATGAAAAGGGATCTCATCTCCTTATCATGCACACTCCCAAACTCTAAGTACACTTTAGTATCTAAGTGGTCTTCTGTTAATAATTTCATGTAATAGCAACTAGGCACACCAACAAACTAGTAACATTATTTTTTCCAAGTTAGTCTTTGGTGTTATCTCCATTTAAAGTATGTGTAGCCAGGGCAGTCAATGCCTGCTGGATGCTTTCCACTGTGTAAGTTAAACAAATGTCTTCAGGATGTCTGAATTCTAATCAGCAATGTGACACTCATTCTGTGTTCTACATCTGTTAACTATGTAACTTTTAAATTTCATTTATTTTTTCTTATTCAGTTAAGCAGTTCAATACTACCATGGTTTGTTTTAATCCTAAACTAATAAACTATCCCTTCTAAACTGTGATAATACTTTTAAGATTATAGTCAATGTTACTCAAATGCTGTATTTATTATTATAACACTGTTGAACATGGCTGATTACAGGGGTATGTTTGCCACAAAGATGGGAAAGTTTCACATGTTATGCTTTTAACATTTTGCACTATCAATATCATCAATATTAGCAGTACTGAATTGAAATCATTTACAGTTGAGACAAAAGAGAGGATTTCCAATGAAGTCATGTGGAAGACTCAAAAGGATTAGACTGAAGGGTATCTTGGGGGTAGCGAGCCTTCCTCACATGCACAAGATGTGGCTTCAGTCCTGACACCAAAGAAAAAAGAAAAATAATTAAAGTAATTATAACTAAATTAATGATAATTTGTGGAGTATGATCAATAATTGGATGATAATATAATTTGGCATTATATCTGATCATGATTATTAATATCACATTAATCAGTAATACTGTTCACATATTTTATTTATGTGTCTCACAAATACTGAACAAATTTCTCATATATGTATCATATATCATTTTATATTTAATATAGACATCTGAATTCCAAAACAATAAGCTCCAGTATGCAAGTGAAATGGCTTCCTTCCTAACCAGATTCTACAGCAGTTATGAGGTACTGCTCCTTTCCAGCCAGATGGTGTAGGACACTAGTTTCAGCACACTGGAGCTTCTGAGCTTAAAAGCATGTGACTTTTCTTACATGTTCAGAATTCATGAAGGAAAATAATGCAAAATATATATGATAATTTTGTTCCCAGGAATCATGATATTCTTAGAATCAAGTTTCTTGTTTTGAAGATTGATAGCTACTTTGTCAGCATTAATCAATTCTAAGTATCTGCAAGACAATCACTACTCACAGCATTTGTTTAAAAAAACTATTTTAACACAGTTAACATTTCAGAACACATCTTTCTTTAGGTTATACCACATTTCTAAAATTATTTAAATCAGTGTCTTAGAATGTGAATTGTAAATATTTTACTCTATAAGTTAATCATGATACTATTAGTTTTATATATATACATGTTTTATTATCATAAAAGAATATATGCCTGTCTGTATGTATCTATCTATTACAAACTGAAATTTAGAAACAGTGATCACTGGTGGAAAAATAAGTAACTTTTAAATACATGAAGAGTGAGCCTCATCCTAAACATCCTTTGTTTCTTGTACACCCACATCCTGACAGTAGATGATTAGCCTTTAACAGTGCAGGCTTTATGCTGAGTTTGGAGACATTAAATCCTACAGGCAATTTCTCAATACTTTTTATTTCATAGATGTTTGCCATTTCCTTCCATGAAATCCAAGAATTAGATGAACCTCTGTGCCATTTCTTTTTATATCTCACAATTATGTCAGCCCCTCTGATAATGTGCAGTTATGTTTCAGAAACATCAGGGAATTTAGGAGGTTGTCTTAAATATAGGATTAATATCATTTTGGTATTTTACTTTAGTCTATAATTTGTAGGTTTTTCAAATGCTGATCTTGAGTTATTTGGTTTTAATTTTGCAAAATTTCTTAGTATTTTAATTTAACCTTGTTAACATTAGCCAGATTTTGACAAAATACAAAATACAAAATTTGTTTTTTTTTTATCTTCTTAACTTCTTTCCTGTCCTTCTATTGTGTCTTGGAATTCCACATGATTCTATTTTGTATCTCAATGTTTACCTGGTATTGGATTTATAGAATATTTAGTTTCGAGCAGACATAAAGCCAGAACCAAATATCACTTTGACTTTTTAGATTTTAATTGAAGTTCTACTATTTTAAACTTAGTAAAAATAATAAGATTAGTACTAGTTGTATACACTACCAATTCAACAATTAAATAATAGCTCAAGACATTAATATGTGGTTTATGTCAAGTGGCTAGTATGGAAATTTTATGAAAATACAAAGCACTCTGCTTATACTTTTGCTAACTACACTAATTAGATTGACCATTTAAGCAATTTTGAATATACTTTTATTTCAGACAACTTTCATACATATATTTATTTGTATGGCATGGCATGTGTCTAGAAACCAAAGAACGACCTGCCTGAGTTGGCTCTCTTTGACCATGTGCATTCGTTATAACAAACTCAGGTCCTGAGGCTTGGCAGCAGTGCCTTTACCCATAGAGCCATCTCACGCAAACAAATGTCATTTAAGTCCTACTAATATTTGAAGACTCAAATCAGTTTTTCCTTTGATGTAGCCTCTCCTCAAGTAGGATATTCTAACCTTTATTAATAGTAATTCTTCTATATTTTACAGTGTTAATACTCCCTTGTTACATATATCTACTATTGTGTAGTATTTGTAAATAAATTATTTTGTTGTATCCAAATAGAAATTTTTCAAAAGGAATAATGTGTATTTATTATGTATATTTTGGTATCATACTATTCTAGATTCAGTAATCTAGTACAGAAAACTCAAATTCCTCCAAGCCATGCAAATAGAAGGCATATACAAAAGATATGTTTTACCCTTTAGTATATGAGGGCATCCCTGAAGCCATAATACAGATCTCTTAGTGGCCAGTAATTGTTATTCCTCTACATCAGCCTGCATATAGCAGCCTGTTTGGAGTCTTGGGACGACTGAGAGAAAGTGATATAAGTCTTAAATCATTTTTTAAAATTGACAGGCTGAGGCATAAAAACAGAGCTCTCAAACCACACAGCAGTATAGAGCTCTTTAGAAGATCATGTGCATCTGACACCATGATGGTATAGCTATATCATAATTAGTAACTAATGGAAATCAAGTTTTTTAAAGTGTTTTCATCTTGTATAGCTCACCCATTTAAGACCATAGGATGTATAAACAATTTCATATAAAAAGTTGATAACAAGTTTGTGCTTTAATGTTTGCCACTTAAATTGTCAAATGGTTTTTACTAACAAACTAATTTTGTTATATTCCCAATTATGACATATAACTGAAGCTATGTGAATACAAAATGAGAAACATGCTGAAGTTTGCTCTGTGCCAGCACCATGGCCCTCCATGCCCCCTTTGCCTTTCCTCGTGACCTTTTGTTAGCCTAAGCCCTCACTCTCCTCCCTACCACACCTGATGCCTTTCTCTGCTTTTCATCTTTTCTTGTCCACACTTCTGTAGGTACCTGTAGGGCAGTCTGTCTTGTTTCTGATTGCACTGGCATTACCAAACACTCAGCGACTGCTGTATTATTATGATAAGTCTTAGCGTTTCAATATGTATGACCTCCAGGGATAATAGCATGACCTTCTGATAGTTTTATTTACAGACTAAACAGGTTTCTAATGTGTTGCTCAGTAAGGTAATTTTTACTTTATTCCCTATAAATGTGTCTGACTAATCACTGTTTGGCTCTTTGCAGATGGACTGATTACCTCTGAAGGAGCGATAAGTCCAGACTTCTTCAATGATTTCCACCTCCAGAACGGAGATGTGGTTGGGCAGCACTCATTTCCTGGCAGGTAAGCAATGTTCCAAGAAAGAACTCAGGAGAGGCATGGCATCTCCTTTGTTTTTTAAAAGCTGGAGTTTTCTTGAGTCTGCCATTTCTCTGCCTTGGTCATTACAAGGAGGGTAAAAACCTTTCATCTCTTCTGGAAAATACTTATTTTTTTTTTTAGTTAATTAATTAAAAAGTAATGCTGTGTTGCTTTAGAAAATGTTATTTGAAAAAGACAATAGTTTCCAATAATGAACACAGATTATTTCCTAGTGTATCCAAAACAAATAAAATACAAGAGGCACGTGGCATATGGTTTAACCACATTCATGTACCACCTTGTAGAAAAGTTGCTATTTTCATTAGTAGAAGACTTTTATAATTGTAACATTGGCAGTTGGCAAAACTTAAAAGGAAAACAATATCTCATAAGCTAGGATTGTTTTATAGTTGTAACAAAGTTGACTGTAGCAGCATCCAGCTTCATTACTAATGTTCTTACAGATTTTTTAAATTGTTGCCAAAAAGTATAGAAAACATTTTCCTCCTGTGCCCTCCCTAGAGGTGCAGTGTTTTCATTCCGGCAGACCATTGGAATCTCATACTGAGCTATCAATTGAACAGGAAGAATCGTATTTTCCCTAAAGTGTTTTTCTTTTAAGTTACTGATTTAGTTTCTATTTTTCAAACCCTATTTTTGTAACACAGGCTATATTTATCTGTAAAATATTTTTCATATACTATAATTTGATCATATTTTTCTATACCAACTTTTGGCTTTCCCACTCTCTCTTAAAAAAATAAAAAACAAAAGTCAAAAGAACAAATAAAAGCTCAATAAGACAAAAATAACAAACTGAAACATAATACACACACACACATACATACACACAAAATATGAGTGTTTTGTATAGGCCAACTACCCCTGAGTATGGGGATTTCCATGGAATTTGTCTGATCTATCTGTTGACACTGCATTAAGAAAAACTCCTTTCTTTCTTCCCCAGCATGTATTGCTTGCTCCTTGGTTCAGGGTGGGACTTTGTATCCAAGTCCCTTCTTCCATGCTGGAGTTTTGTCTGGTATAGACCTGTGCAGGCCTTGTGCATGCTGTTGTAGTTTCTGTGAGTTCAGATGTGCATCAGCCCTGTCATCTTTGTATGATCCTGTTCCTATGGAGTTGTTCATCACCTCTGACTCTTATAGTCTTTCTGCCTCTTCCCAGAAGATCCCTGAACCTTGAGAGGAGTTTGATAAGCACTTTCCATTGAGAGTGAATTGCTCTGTACTTTTTCCAGTTGGGAGTTTCCATGTTAATTGCCATCTATTGCAAGAAAGAGTTTCTTTGAAAGGGTTGAGTGGTGTCCTAATGCTTATTTTTAGGTGTCATTTTATTGCTGTATTTATTTAGCATAATAATAGTGGTAGGTTTTCTCCTAGGGACAATAAACTCTCTATTCTCAAGTTCTTGACCACTTTATCAATGTCAAGTATGAGTTCCACCTCATGGATGGTCTTTGAATCTCATGAAAAACAATGGCCATTACTCCTACACTTGTGCCTCGACTACACCAGTATGACTTGGAGGGAGTTTGCTATTGAAGGCTGCAGTGTTTGTAGCTAGGTAACATTAAAGATTACTTTTCTCCCCAAGTAGTTTGCCAAGTATTTTCCAGCACCATAAATGCTAGTCAGTAGGGTGAAGTATCCAGTTGGACATCAGCTTAGTTCTCCATGTTCAATGACATAGTGGTGTTTTATACAATACCATCTTACTTTGAGGTTGTCAAGGGTAACCAATAACAAAGGCTAAATCTTTTTTTTTTTTTTTTTTTCCCCCCGGAGCTTTGGACCAAACCCAGGGCCTTGTGCTTGCTAGGCAAGTATTCTACCACTGAGCTAAATCCCCAACCCCAGGCTAAATCTAAGTGATGCATTCATCACCTTTTCCTGACTAGTGTTATCTCAGTGATCAATTGAAATGAATTTGATACAACTATAAGTATGGTAGTTGATATAAATAGTATTGATCATTTATTATATATAATCTATTTTATAAATAACTATATTTTTGAAATTGTACTCTACATTTTTAAAGCAAAAATTACATCTGTTTTACAGATAAAGAAAGCACAGCTAATTGATCCAATAGAGGTGATCTAATATGCATTGATACACTGCGTGGAAATACCAGCTCTATACATAAATTCATAGCAAAGCTATCTTTAAATTATGCTTAAACTGCCTCATCTAAGTGATATATTCATAAAATGTGAAGTTTAGTCTTCTATAGTGGCCTCTCAATAACAACACAAGAAATAATTTCATCAGTATATTTGGTTGACATATTAAGAAATCCCTTGCCTCAAGACTTAAAAGCTAACGATCACTTAATACTAAAAAAATGACTTGGATTTTTTTTTGAAGCATCCGGAATTCCAGTTATACACATTTAATTAGCTTGTATAATTATTATTTATAACTAAAATGAAAATTCACAATACAAGTGTTTTCTGTAAAATTAAAAATGAAAGTTGATTTGGGTATATGATCTTATAACAAAAAATGCTTATATCATTTATAAACCTAATTGTTCTGCCATTGTAATTACTCTTTCTCTTTTGGTAAAGAGTAAGTATTGTCCTATAAATGGCAATCTAAATACAGCAGACTGCTATAGATCTTGCCTTACTTCCTTAAATAAGGCCTGTTTTCATTTTTGATGTAATTCAATGGCTTCAAATAGGTTAAACATATTGATTAACATTGAATATGTAGTCAGGAGTGTGGGACATGTGTATGACCCCAGCCTTCAGGAATATGAGACAGGAAGGTCCAAGGTGAGCCAGGGTCATATGGTGAGTCTCTGTCTCCACATTTTCCAATATGAGAGTAATTGAATATATGTCAGTAAATCTTGAGATCAATTCAACAAAGTTTATCATTTTTAATTATAGTTTATAAAGCAACATAGCTTTAATGAAAGATATATTCAGTGATAATTTTTCATATTTTAAATTTTTCAATATGTTGCTTTTTATTTCTGTTAAATTTTAGTGGCTAGGAAAAATCCATATAGAATTTATTTATTGAAAACTACTGTGATATAGTCTTTTATGAAGTAAAGAAACTACTTAAATATTTATTTTTACCCTTGAAAATAAACCAAAGGCTTTTTTAAAAACAAAAGTAATAAACTTACTGTAATTATTTTGAGTTGAGAATTGTTTATCCTTTAAAAAACTTTCCCTGAAATATTATCTTTAAGAAATGTATAAGCTTTAAATCCTTTTAGCATATTGCCTTCTCTTTTTATTTGTAGAAACATAATTTACTGTTAATTTATTTGAGCTTTTGTAGCTAACAAATTAGATGAAAAGGGATGCTCAAATGTGTCAGTAGAGATGTGGTTTACAGCAGAGTGGAGGATTTCTGTACCTTTTGTTGCAGTTATTATTCTGGAATAATTCTTAGTTAAATAAGTGTATTCTTAATTTACTTTTTCATTTGTTCAGATATTTTTAGTTATTTACAATTCTCTTTTTAAGTGATGATTTGTATTTATTCTTTGAGAATCTCATACATACAGAAACTGTGTTTTGATTGTATTTACCTCCCATTTCCTTCCTGCAGCTCCTCCAAGATAAGAGTCTCCTTTGACAGTGAGAAACATAGATCTTAAGTTAGGCATATTTATTTTAATTCTCGAAATACTTAAACATATTAAATTGCTATAATTATTCACACATTTTGTTACAATGATCTAGCTTTGTGATGTTCCCAATATGAAATCTTAAGCTACAAACTAGCTCTCAGTTTCTGATATCTAGGAGATAAACTTTAAAACTCATTAAACAACATCAACTCGAAATGCTGATTATGAAATTTTCTATTTATTAACTGACTTTAAATAATATAAGACTATTTTTCCATAAACACCCCATTCACTAACCCGAAATTGTCTTCTAACTCTCACCTCTCCTGGGATTATAAAGACAAAGGACTTAGGCTGGGAACAAATAGTGTTCTCATTGAACTTAAAATCTGACAAGCCTGGTTACCCTTAGAGGGAAGAAGCGAGACCTCTGTAGCACCTTCCCCTAAGTCAGGAAAATACCCAGATGGCCTGCAAACTCTTCCCTGCTTCCTCTTCATGATAACTAAGCCCAGCAAAGTTATGTCGGGAAGAACAGTAAAAGGTTAATGCAGCAACAGTAACAATGTCGCATCAGCACTCCCTTCAGTGATTGGCGGTGGCATGTGTGATGGAGCATGAGACAAGCTGCAGCAGTGGGAAGTGCCACCACCACCCGCTTCCATGGCTCCCAGGCTTGACTGTGGAGCCTTTCAGTTGCATAGACAAAGCTGTAAAGTAGTTGATCCAGGTGCTGCTAGGTAAAGAATAAATTAATAATTTTTATGACATCTGTTTTTTTTAATTGTTCAGATTTTTCTCTTTTCTCTAATGATGCTTAATAATTAAACATTGAAAAAAGTGTTAAGACCTAATCTATATCGTTGCTTTTCCTAAAGCCCAAGTCAAAGGTGCTTCGTAGTCTGAGGGTCTGCATTTCTGTAATATGGTGAGTCAGTTTAATTGGAAACAGTGAAAGCTGTTAAACTCATCTATCTCATTCTACAAGAGAGCCCTGACGTTTGATAAAATAGATACTGGCAGTTGGACAGCAAATCATTGGCTTTAGACACGTGTCACTACTGGTTTGAACCTCTTGGCGCCAGGATTTCCCGACATTTAGAGCTAATGCAAAATGCATTAGCGCTCCAAGGCACTGGCTCTGGGGTTGCCAGTCCCAGTGTCAGGAGTAAATCTCCCCAACTCCGAACTGGGGTTGGGGGTGGAGTGGAACTTGGAATTGAAGCTAATTAAAAATAATGGGAGCAAGGCAAGGTTTTGGGGTTGTTGTTTTTTTAATGTTATGTACTATGTATTCATGCCATATTTTTGGTCCTTTTTTTATTATAACTCTTACTTTTCAAGACTAACAAGAACCTCATGTTAAGGGTATTCTTAAACTGCTTCCAGCTTTTACAAATCAGTTTTTGTTGCAGTAAAAATGGTCCATTTTCCTTTTATAGGAATCCAATTTTCATAAACTGGAAAAACGCAGTCTGCTTCAGTTTCCTTGGGGCTTTGAAAAATATTTTTCAGAGAGAGAGCCTGGTGCTCTTTGTGGTTGGTAAAATATGTCATCGCTGACCGTCTCGCTGAGGTCAAAGTGAACTGGACTCACACATGACCTATTCTCCGCTTCCTATGCCTTCATTTCCTGTGTGTGTTAGTGACAACCTTTTGTTTTCTTTCCTGGAATATTTTACTATTATTTGTTTTGTGCTTAAGCTTATATATTACGCATATATTCTTTTCACTGTAGCCTCTTTATCTTGTGAACCATTAAATAACAGCTGAAATTTAGTTGCAGGAGCATAATGAAGTAACAAATTATTTCTCTAAATGAAAGAATACTTTATACTAATTTTAACTATAAATTACACTTTCATATTGAATGTACCTGCTGTGGCATGCATGTGGAGATCAGAAGAAATACTGCAGGAATCAGTTCTTGCCTTTCATCATGGACTCCAAGTATTAAACATAGGTTGTCAGGCCTGCTAGGAAGCATCCTTATACTAAGTTGCCTTACCAGGCTCATAGTTTTTTCAAGTATTATTTTTCCTAAAACTAGGATTCTATGTATACAAATGAAATTCACTTCTTTCACTGTAAGGCTGCCCTTATCATCCCCCATCAAAACCCTAGCTTACCAGGTTTAAGACAAGGCCATTATCAAACAATATATAATTTTAAAAAAATAACTCATTCAGTGTCCTGTATATTTAGTGCGCTACTAAACTTCTATACACTGAGTTCTTGATGTGGTTGTATGTGTAGGTCCTCAAATCCTTTAGTTCTGGACATTTGCAGGCATGTTTAAAAGGACTGTTTGTAGGTTTAAATAGAGTTTCTTAAGCTTTGATTTATAAAAAATATAGAAGAGGGGCTGGAGAAATGGCTCAACAGTTAAGAGCACCAGCCGCTTGTTGAGAGGACTTGTGATTCAATTCCCAGTACCTACGTGTCGACTCACAAACATCTGTAACTCCACTTCCAAGGAATTTGATGTTTGATGATCTTTTCTGACCCTGTGAGTACCAGGCACAAACATGGTGTACACAGACCCAGGTAAAACACACCCATACATACAAATGAGAAAATAATTTTTTTTTTGATTTTTCAAGACAGGGTTTCTCTGTGTAGCCCTGGCTGTCCTAGAACTCACTCTGTGGACCAGGCTGGCCTCGAATTCAGAAATTCGCCTGATTCTGCCTCCCAAATGCTGGGATTAAAGGCATGTGCCACCACTGCCCGGCTGAGAAAATATTTTTTTAAAACACAGTTTCTTTATAAATACATATGTATATATATTGAGACTATAACAGCAAGGCTGAATAGCAGTATAGTATCCCATTTACTTTAAAAATTGCTTTGTTTTATACACAATGCTTCTACCTGAAAATATACAGGTCTATGTAAACTTTTATAATATATTAAATTTAATTATGAATATTCAGCTATACAAAGAATTTTTTAGCTTATGTAAAAACATCTCAAACCCAGTAGTAAATGCTTTCCAGGCCTAAATCAGAGGAATAAATTTAAGCTCATTCTACTTTTATGAGTATTGATGGAGTAGAAATATGTCACAGAATTTCTTGAAATTAATAAAATCATTCACAAACTTTATAACAAAGAGAATTCTGCCTAAGATAGCCCAGTGCTTGTCGTCGTACGTGTTAAAGTGTAGGACACTAGAACTGCTGAGCATGGAGCAGGGACTCCTGGACTGCAGGACATTAGCCTTGGGTACCTGGGTAAAGAGAGTCTGTTTTCATTGGGAGACTTAGTCTGTGAAATAATCCTTATGAGAAATTTTACTTTACATTCTGGATAGTACCAATCGCATTTTTCAAGATAAAATATTCCTAGGAACCTTTGAAATTTTCCAAGAATAAAACGTTTAAGATTTTTTAAAAATCTGAAGTACAGCAAGGCTAATAACCCACATGTCTTTGACCTTCACACCTGTACATGGCACATTTGATCAAAGTCACAGATGTGAAGAGGGTGAAGAGTGAAAATAGAAATTAAGAGTCAAGACATTTTTAGGGAACCAACTGGAACGGGGCAATAATAAATCCTGAAGCCTTTAGGCTCAATACGAGGGGCAGCCTTTGTTCCACATGGTTACTGCATCTAGATGACAAGGAGATGCATTGATCCTGGTGACCTCTGTTTGGGGAAGGGGAGAGAAAATGTTTTTAAAGGGGGGATGTAGCATTCACTTCGTAGCAGGACAAATTATAAACCTATTTTGCTTTAATACATTTGGACATGTTTTCTTGCAGATTGGTATTTCACATTTACTTGAAGGCAAGCTGTGAAGAGTTTATTAATGCATTAAGTAATTAGTTCATTACCTTAAATTCTCTCTAAAGATTAAATCCAGTTGTATTAAAATGAAAGTGAAAGAATGAAGTTATCTCGGTTGGAGAGTGAATGCCCTGTGCGTGTCACTTCTTCAGATGATGGTGCTTCTCTAGGGCCTGTTAAATGCATCCCTATGAGTTGACCCATTTGTCTTATTTGTCATTTTTATTTTTAGAGAGACGGCATCTTTCTAGCAGGGAAAAGGCCTCCCTCCAGTGCTTGGACACTAATTATTTGCATTTTCCCATGGAAAATTGAATTAGATTTTATTAGTAAATTGGACCTATAACCTTTAAGGCTAGATTTTATTAGATTATTAAGGCTAGATTTATTAGATCAGCATTTACAAACTGTAAACTTTACTAAAAATTAGAAATACAAGCCAAAAATCACTAAAACCTTGGGAAGATGTCTTCCCTAGAGAGGTCGCCGTACTTACGTGGAAGGTGTTTTCAGTTCTTTACTCCCCTTACAGATGTGGAAGCCAGAGAGCTTGGCAGTGGGCCTGCCCTCACCAAGACAGTGCCTGTACTCGCCGGGACGCGTGCTAGCTGTGTAGAAAGCCCAAAGATGTTCTCAGAGGAAACCACATTATTGAGGCTTTATTAAGACTTTCATTTAGGAGGAAAAAATACTGCTATAATTGAATCTACAAGTCAAATAATAGAACTGAATCCTATAAAAATGTTAACACATGACTGTGCACAGCCTTGTGTTTAAAGACATGACATGGGTGTTAACCCTGGCTTGGCTAGGAAATTGAACACATCACCACCATTTAAGAGTGACTATCTAATGGTAAAGCTCGTATGGTTTTCCAAGTGTACTGGTTACATTTTTGTTAACTATGTAGATACAATTGAGAGAGAATTTAGTCAGATATGTGAGTGCATATCTGTATGCCCAGAATTCAGGAAGCTGAGGCAAGAGGATATCAAGGCAGGCCAGCTTAGGTAATCGTGATACTCTGTTTCAAAACAAAACAACTACAAATATAAATTAAAAGAAAGTCTAGAGTTTCTAAGTATATGTGAGTGCTTGTAGGAGATGTTTGGCCTAGGTAATGCTATCATCAAAAGTAGATTTTTTTTACTACAATGCAAATTACCATTTCAAATGCTTCCTTCCTTATTCATATTTTAAATAGAATAACAAGCACTATTCCTTTTAAAATGAGATAAATTAGGCCTTGAGTCTAGTGTTAGGATTAGTCCTTAACTGGAGAGAACTGTGTAATTCAAGGTTGATTTATTCTTTCTAGTCCTGTCTGTTTGGTTGTGGCCTAACTGCTATGAATAGTCATTAAGTTTTCTTATGTTAAAAATGTTAAACAACATTGTTTAATACTGGGCTACAGGCCTTTAAATGTAGTATTAATTAATTGCTTTATTCTCCATGTTGCCCATAGTCACTCGTGGTGTCCTGTACAAATAGCTTACTAATCAAATAAAAGCCATGTGGGCTGTGTAGCTGATTTGCATTTAGTTTGAATAGGAATTGTACAGGTTGTATGTAAGTCATAAAAGTAAATCCATATTCCCAAGTTAAATCTAAAAGTGAAATACTAAGTTATGATGAATGAAGAAAAAATGTACCAGAGAAGGCCTGCTCTAATGAGCTTAGTGACTGTGCTCAGTTTTAACTACAAGTTTCTTGTTGTTGTGTTGAGTGGGAGTTAGTCTATAAACCTTCTTGTAGAAGTATCTAAGACAAAAACAAGGAAATATAATGTTCTAAACTCAGCCAGCCCAAACCACTTGAGCTGCTATGACAGCTCATAAAACTGAGAGTAGTTTTTAACTGGGCTCTGTTTTACATTGCCAAAGTGAATTTTCCTTGCAGGAAGTAGCCAGAGGGTTTATTTAGTTTCCAGCCCGTGGCTTTGATCTTGCTATGCTGTCACATCTCGGGTTACATAGCCCTTTTTCACTGCAGTAAATCTGCAACAGTTAATGAGAATAAAATTTCCTCCTCCTTACTGATCGCATGCTGCTAAATGCCAAACCACAGCCAACTGCCTATTTGTACAGTTTCCGTAGGGTGCATGAAGACAGTGCGATCAGTTTAATCTTGTTGTCTTTATAATTCATTTTATTGGGTTTTCTTCCTTTTCAAGTGACCTAGTTTTTACCAAGTCACATGGTTACAAGACCAAAACTGAAAGAAAATTTTAGGAAGTGAATAGTACTAAGAGGTGTTCCTGGGGTGGGCAGAGAGGTGGTGGACTTGCTGCATTAAGATGAAAATTGGTCACTGAAAGGTTTAAACAACCAGAACCTTTCTGTCTCCTTTGGTTAAGTTATACGTTTAGTGTGAACATAAACTCATGCTTAATTAGCCTAAGGAGTAAGAACGTTATTTTTTTACTATAAGTACAGAAATAATACCATTGCACCAAGGAAATTTTGAGGCTTTCAGAAATCTTCATTTCTATAAGAGCTACTCTTAAAACAAAAGTAACATTATTAAACCCACTCAAGCCATTTTATCAAGTGAATAAAATTTTATCTCTGTACACATAAATATTATAATTATTCAGTAAATTTATTAAATTTATTGTTCACTTGTTTTTTACCTTTTCTATTGCCTTGTTATGAATGATAGCCAAAATAAATACACACACACACACACAGAGACGGGGGTGGGGGGAGAGATCTATTTAAACTTTTAAAAATAATTAAAAAAAAAACTGTCAATTTTATTTTGAACTTCTCCAGTTTTCTTTTTTTTTTTTGTTATATACATTTTTATTAATGTAATAATTTTTTATTTTTTTATTTTCTATATTCTTTGTTTACATCTAAAAGCTTTCCCCTTTCCCAGTCCCCCTCCCCATATGTCCCATAAGTCCTCTTCTCTCCATCCATTCTCCTATCTTTCCCCTCCCTTTTCTCGGTCCTGGTACTCTTCCCCTACTATGCTGGATCAAGCCTTTCCAGGATTAGGGCCCTCTTCTTCCTTCTTCACGGAAATCATTTGCTATGCTAATTGTATCTTCAGTATTCAGAGCTTCAGGGCTAATTAATATCCACTTAGCAATGATTGCATTCCATGTGTATTCTTTTGTGATTGCGTTACCTTGCTTAGGATGATATTTTCCAGTTCCATCCATTTGCCTAAAAAATTCATGAATTGTTTTTAATTGCTGAATAGTACTCCATTGTGTATATATACCACATTTTCTGTATCTATTCCTCCATTGAGGTATATCTGGGTTCTTTCCAGTTTTTTTGTGTGACTGAAGCAATAGACTTTTCTCATTTAAACTCGCGTCTGTGCTTACCGCAGTTGTCTGAGCCTTGCTTCTCAATGCTCTCTTACCTCACTTCAAAACATGCCAGTCTTCTGATCTCTCTAGTCAGCCCTTCTTCATCCCTTCCCATTCTTTGTTCTTTGGCAGATAACTCCTCCTCTCCACCTGTAAATGCTGGTTACTTCAGCCAGACACTCACCTGAGAGCATCTCTTCATTCACACTGGTTACAGGACCATCCTGTTAGTCTTCAGTACTGTCATCTTATATTTTCTACCAGAGATTGATTTGAACACGATCTTTTCTCTCTTCCTATTTAACATAGCTAATTAAATGCTTGTAACATTATCAAACAGCTAAATTTATATAAACATCTTTTCATCTTTTTTTTTCAAGACAGGGTTTCTCTGTGTAGCCCTGGTTGTCCTGGAACTCACTCTGTAGATCGGGCTGGCCTCGAACTCAGAAATTCACCTGCCTCTGCCTCCCAAGTGCTGGGATTAAAGGTGTGCACCACCATTGCCCAGCCACATCTTTGTATCTTAACAAACATTACAACCATCCACCATGTAGTCAAGTCAGAAACTTTGGGGACTTCCTTGAGTTTTCGCTCCTATTTGAACTTTGCTTGCAGTATATACTGTTAGCACTCTAATGCAAACTACTGCAGCCAGCATCACTCAGCTCCTGCAGCCTCCTAATTAGTTGCCATGGTGTTGCCTCCCCTCCTGGTCCTCCTGTTCCACTTAAGTGTTTTCCCAGTCCTTTTAAGTCAAACCCCAGCACCATGCTCCTTTAGAAGAAAGGAAATGTGTCAGCATGCTCTGGATACCCGCATCATGTGGCACTTCTGCTTCCTCAGCCTCATCTACAAATGTCCCACTTGTGTCTCTTCTTCCTTGAAGAAGCGCTCCCTACTCTGTCGCCTTCCTGCCTAGCTTGAGTAGTCATCAGGCTTTAAATAACTAGCTTTTGTGGTTCAAGTCTCAAGTCCAATATTATTTACTCATAAAAGCAACTTCTTCAGCCCATCTGCTCCAATCGGTCATTTCCTTGTCGATCTGTCGTTCCTCAGAAGTATGCACTCTAGAGGAAAAGACCTCTGACAGTCTTATTCAAAGTCGTATCTGTAGAACCTGGCACGTACTGCATTCTCCAGCAGGGCCTGTCTTTAAACACAGATGAACTTACTCCTCTCCCCATGTTGTAATTTATTTTCAGTGTGACCTGACTTTTCATAACTTTTTACTTCTATACTTAACCTTTACCAGTTCTATGTCATCCGTTCAAGTGTGTAATGCAAACATGTGTTAGATACATGTTGCCATGATATAGTGTCTTATATATCCTGCATATAGAATTTTGTGCTTCTGCTTTTAACTTGTTAGCAGATAACTTTGTATGTGGAAAAATATTTTAATAATCCAGATAAGGTATAATTGTTTTCAATTATTTTAGTTTATATAAATAGATACTAGTCTTTATGATTAAGGCCTAGTTAGCATTCTTTGTATACTTGTATCATACATCTACATATTAAATTAAATATTCTCAGTACTCATCTATGCTAACTTTAAGCATAATATCCAATGAGCCACCAACTAGGAGCTTATGCAATCTACTCCAAGGCCCCTGGCACAAATATAGTCAAGGTCTACCTGGTCAGACTTTAGTGGAAGAAGATGTGCTTAATCCTTGTAAGACTTGAGGCCCCAGGGAAAGGGGAGGCCACTAGGGGGAACACCCTCTCAGAGGCAAGGAGAAGGTGGAATGGGATGAGAACTGTGGAGAAAAGCAATGGGGGGCTATGACAGTAATGTAAATAATATAGTAAATAAATAAAATAACAAAAATTGAAAAACAATATCAAATAAAGTGAATTTTACAATAATAACATCAAAACAAAAAATTAGTATATTAAAAACTACTTGCTATTAAGGCAGATTAATGTAAATATACCATAGTATATTAGATGTTATCTTGAAGTTTTGTTGTTACTTTTACAAAATTTTATTAGTTTCTTAGAGAATAATAAAAAAGAAATTCAGAATGCTCCAAATTATAAGCAGAATCTATAAAATCATATCAGTAGTCCATCTGATTTATCTACCCTAAAGAAACCTTATAGCTTCACTATAACTGTGGAAGAAATAGTATTACCATTAAAGCTATTGTTAATTGTAATAACTAACATTTTAGAATTGCTAGAGAGGGGTGTAGCTCAGTTGGCAGAGTGCTGGTCGGATGCCCAGGATTTGATCTCCAGTACCCCCAGCACTTAGGAGTTACGAAGCAGGAGAAGCAGGAGTTCAAAGTCAACCTGGGCTACATAGTGAGTGGGAGGACAGCCTGTGCTACATGAGACCTGTCTGAAATATACACATATTTTTCTGGAGATAACATTTGTTTGAAAGATAATTTTTGATGCAGAAAGATAAATGGAATGTGTTTAGGCCTCACATGAATTTTATCTGTAGTCAAATCTTACAGTGCTTTCCCAGGACGTCCATCTGTTCAATGTTGTGTGAGTACACACTGAAACTGCAACATGTACTTTAAAGTTGTGTTTCTAGGAAATGGTGGTATAGTCAAGGATGATATAAACGCATGTGTTAGCTTCCAGTGTCAGAGAGCAGGCATGCTACAGTGGCCCTGTCTACACTGTCTTCCTTCATCCCATCCTGACCTGTTATTGACCAGTAGTTGATTAGTGCATTGGAAGACTCACATGTGCCTACAGATTCCTGTTGTCACTGTTTCTGTGATTTCTAAAGTGTTTTTAACTTAGTTTCTGTAATAGCATTCAAAGTTAAAAGAACACAATATAAGTATATAATCAAGGTGAAGATATGCATTCAATGTTTTATCATTTAAATTTTTATTTGTAGTCTGTTTAATTGATAAGCATTTGAACAGGATCTTGAAGGGCAGATATCAGTATAATATAAAATGTATAATGTGTTTGATCACCCTGATTATTATTCCTTGCTTCCTTCCCTATTGTGCTAATTTTTGAGGGTAGTAGTATCATCAGGCCTAAAAGGGGCCCGAAGCAGCAAGCACGGAGCCTGCGTGGGTCTGCCTTAGCCTCTGCAGACATGCTGTGCTTGTTAGCCTCCTGTCTGTGGGGTGAAGCAGCCTCTGCTCTTCCCCTGGTACAGGGCCCTTCGTCCCTCACTGTGCTGCCTGGCCCAGCTTTGCTGTGGTGGTTTGTGCCTGCATTCACTGCATCTTACTTCTGGAGTGCTCAGTTGTTATCTCCAGGAGGCCTGCTCTTCTCTGAAGAGAAATGGAAGAGCAGTGGATCTGGGGGAGAGGGGAGGTGGGGAGAGGACTGGGAGGAGGGAGAAGGCTAAACTGTGGTCAGGATGTGTTGTATCAGAGAATAAAAAAAAGAAAGATGAATAGAATTTAATAGAACAGAATAAAATAGAACAGAATGTCTTAAACAGTGTAATTTGGAAAATTATGAGGTTTTAGGAAAGTGACTATATCAAGGTATCAAGGAGAATAATGTAAAGGCTGATTTTAATGCCTCCCATTTAAAGATTTAGTCAATAGAAGCTTATTTTTCACTTTAGATCGGTAGATAGATAGATAGATAGATAGATAGATAGATAGATAGATAGATAGATAGATAGAGGAGACAGACAGACATATACATTCCAAGGGGAATAAATGGGAAAAAATAAAACCCTGGATAGCTGGATGGCTTGGCTGGAGCTCAGCAGACATACGATTGTTCTCAGGCTTGCACGCTTCCTGTGCCGCAGCCTCCTGCTTCCTGGAGCTTCAGGCCTAGTCGCCATGCCCAGTTAGAAAGTTAAACCTAGCTACTGAAGCAGTCTTTAGATTTTTAGATTACAATAATTTTATATTACAAACTTAGAATGTGTCAGGTTCTCATTTTTAGAAATAAGCAGAATACACTACAGTGGGTAGTCGTTTAGAAATGAAGATGTCTGTCGATGGATGACCTGTCTATATTCTTGTACAGTTTACCAGTAGGAACAGAAGGCGGCATGCTCAGAGCCTCCATAAATAAGATAGAATTCAGGCCTGCTTCAGAGCAACAAGTGTTACAGATACTGTATTCTGTTTTTGCTTGAGGAGAGTTAAGTTTTTAAACTTCATATTTTCATTAAAGATAGATATACACACACACACACACAATTCCTTTGTTTTTGTTTTTGTTTTTTGGTTTTGGGTTTTTGGTTTTGTTTTGTTTTTTTTTTTTTTTTTTTTTGGTTTTGGTTTTTTGAGGCAGGGTTTCTCTATGTAGCCTTGGCTGTCCTGGAACCCACTCTGTAGACCAGGCTGGCCTCAAACTCAGAAATACATCTGCCTCTGCCTCTGCCTACTAAGTGCCGGGATTAAAGGCGTGCGCCACCACTGCCCGGCTTTGTTGGGTTTTAAATAAAAGTTTTATATATAGTTTCATTTCAGACTATAGAGACATGACAAATGTGTTCTTGCTCTTTAAGCTCTTAGTTTAAATTTTCAATACTCTTTAGTAGAAACATCAATTATTATGTGAACATAGTATTCTGTCTAAAATAGTGAAGAGTAATCACACACACCCATAATTTTTTTGTTGAGCCTTGGAAAAAATTGTATCTAAAATTGGTGTACCCCACTTTTTCAGAAATTTTTTCCATTTTCATGTTTATTTGGATGGTTAACAGAAAAATGTTTGTGTGTGTGTGTTTGTGTGTGTGTGTATATATTTTCCTGGGGTCAGGGATTTTATAGATGGAATGCAATTTTATATTTACCTCATTCTCTGTATGAAGAAAAAACTATCACTGTTTGCCTTTTTCTTCCAATATTTGGGAAAGAAAGTGTCATTTATCGTCAACAAATAGGGGTTCAAGTTACTTTAAATGGTAGTGCTGTGTTCCTGGCCCTAAGACTTGGAGCTCACATGCAGGTTTGCTTCCAAGCACAAGTGTGCATTTGAAATACAGACCACAGAGCACATCCCCTTTACCCTGAAAATTTCTCATCTTTCCCTGACTTACATATAAGTCCTTTTCTATAGCATCAAAGACAGTAAATATCACAGAATAAAATATTACACCCTAAATATTTTCATGTCCTGTGCTTCTGACTAAAGAAGCTTTCACTCGCAGTCTCCTGAGCACAGAGAAGTGTACAGAGTGAGAAGTAGACTGCATAAATGGCGGAAAGTCCTCCCTTGAGTTACTCCTTTAACATGAGCCGGCCCGTGGGATATAAAGTGAGGCATTGCCCTCACTTTTCCTAATGGTGTTCTACATTTGCATTTATCATGACGCAGAATCTAAGTGTTTGATTGCATTAACCAGTTTACACAAGCAGTCCACTCTCACTATGACACGAGGAAGGGCTGATTGGCTGTGACATTATTTTACTGCAGAAATAACTAGCATACCTCTACATAGGCATAGATCTCCATGACTTATGCAGAAGCCTTGTAAAGGCAAACAGAAAGCACATGCAATGGACTGTCTCTTCACTGTTACTTCATCATGTATAGGAGCCAGAGTTTACCAAGCATTTATGGATGCATCATTATCATCCCATATAAGGTGACAGTTATAATCCAGATATCAACACTACCAAATATATACCTAAGAATGGGTTATACATGGAAGACACTTGAGACTGGACTCGTCTGAATAAAAGAGATAGTCAGTACTCCACAAAGACAAAAATGACAGACTTATAGAAAGGTAGCAGTCCTACCCATACACTCTTATTTGATGTCATTGTCCATGAGAAAGCCTCTGCTTCACATTCTTGTCTACACTCCATCTGCCTGGCCGAGGGACAGTGCTGCCGTAGCCCTGTGCTTTGAAGGCAGTACAGTCATGTCCTAGTCTAGTATCAGAAGACTTGTACCCAAACAATCCATAGTTAACCTTAACCTTGGGTAGAAAGTGGATTGAGCTCTACTATAAAGTGTGTTCTTGTGGGCTAACCAAGCCTCTAGAGTGAATGCAGAGATTACTTTGATGCATTTATCTGGCATCTACCAGTACTTACTGCTGAAGTGGCTTAATTCACAACTTCAGAGTAGCAGTGGTACTTCCCAACATAAACCTTAAAAATAGACTAAGTAGGCAAAAATGCTATTTCATATATTTACAACTTAAAATTTACTTATGATCAAATTTTCAGATGTTCTTACTTAGCTCTTTGAATGTAGATTTTTAATGAGTTTAGCTACAGTTTTTTGTAATCTACATCTTTCTGTTCATAAGTTTCAAGAACTATTAGTTTATCTTCCAAAAAGTCTTTACTGACAAACTAGTATATGAGTTTTATCACTGACATGATTTGTCTATTATTCAGCAAAATAAAGGGAAGAAATTGGTGAATAGTCTCAAATAAGTTGAAACATGTTATGTTAAACATATTATTTTATGACAATTTAGGTTTTTTAAAGATTCATATCTGTCTATGTCTTATGTGATGTATAAAGAGAAAAGTTTCAAAACTATATTTAAAATTTCCCAAACTATATTAATTATTTAAAGGAGTTTTAATGAGTTGTCACAGAAAGCTAATAACATTTTTCCATTTTTTAATGATTTACTTATTTTTTATATATATGTAAGTACACTGGAGCTGTCCTCACTCACCCGGGAAGAGGGAGTCAGATCTCATTACAGATGGTTGTGAGCCACCATGTGGTTACTGGGATTTGAACTCAGGACCTTCGGAAGAGCAGTCAGTGCTCTTAACCACTGAGCCATCTCTCCAGCCCCAATATTTTTCCATTTGAGAGGAAAGAATTATATCAGTAGGGACAGCATCCATGTTAGATGGCTGTATGGCCTCTGACGTTTTTCAAATATCAAATCTCTATTTTATAAGGAAAGGGAGAAATTGATATAGCCTGTTATTTTATATTAATCAGGATGATTTGAGATTCGTTTCCATTTTTAGGACTTACTCATTCAGTAATGTAGTGTAACTGGAATTCTACTTGGTGCTTAAATTGCAGTAACTAAATATGGTTATTTACATTTTAACCAGTTAGTCCAACTAGAGCATTTCAGTGCTCATGTGCTGACTTTGGATTGTGTTTAGGGTATTTGACTTTACAGCCTGTTTAGTTTCTTTTCATTTCTTATTAGTATTTTTCAGTACCTAATAGTCTCCTGCCCCCACCTCCGACAAGAACTTTCCTTTCTGTTCAGACATCACAAACGTTTTCCTTTTGGCATGTGCTTTCTAGCTCCCCAAGCAGTATAAGCAAATTGGAAAGTTCAGCTGTCATTCTTAGAAGGTCATAGATCACACTAGCAGCCCAAGTAATCCAAGAGGTTTTAAGTATCATAGCATTTAGTTTAAAGTGAAATTTGCTCTGACAGGGCTGGCAGACCAATAGGAAAAAGAAATATTTGTGCTTGGAAAAGTGCATGTGTAGAGACCAAGAGCATAGCTGATGGCTGGAAGTGATTTCAGTCTAAAAAAACAAATCATTAAGAGAGTGCAGAGGGGTAAAACACACAGTTCATATTTTAAAGAGTCTCAAAATGAACCAGCAACTAAGGTTAGCATTACACAGTAATTAGTTTGGGTGTTCACATTTAACTCACTCAGTACCAGACAGTGTGGTTAACCTGTCACTCAGAAAACACTGCTACCGAGGAGATGCTCTCTACTAAACCTCTAACAGTAATTTTGTGCCTTAAGAAGAACAAAGACATAATGACAGATAATAAAAACGCTGAGCCAGTACCAGACAAACAGTTATTTAAAAGAGGTACTAATGACTCAGTTTATTGATGAAGAAGCTACTTAAGCCACTTGGTAAGTGCTGGGATTCGAGGCATCACTCGACATGTATAGAACCCGCCAGTAGTTTCCAGAAGTTCTCATACACAATTGAAGACATGTAGTCAAAGAGAGCTAAATGCTATGCTCTAACTAAAAGACTTTTCTAGAAGCCAGAGACCATTATAGGCTTAGGTGACCTCTCACTTGAGTTGTAGTAGGGCTACCAATAAGAAAAGGCAACTACTAGTTAATAGCTGCAGTTCTTTTGTTTACACGCTGCTGTTCTCTTTGGAAAGCCAGTCTTAAATCAGAACAATACAAAATTTATAAATATTTTCCTCAAATGCCCAGACTAGATAAAATAAGAATAGAAAGAATTTCTAGTAAGATGAGGCTATGAGGAAGGTCTCTTGATGTGCAGTTTAAAAAAAAAAAAAGACAGAAATTCAAAAACTACTTCCATATATGGAAATGCTTGTGATTTCCTTCATGATTGACAGTCCACTTTTACCCATACAAGCATTAGCCATTACTCTGGGCTAGTGAAATAAAAGCATCTAATTCTCCCTCAGTTGATGAGAAGAAAACAAGTCTCTAGGTTCCTTCGTTTCTACCTTCCTGCACTGTGTGCTGTGCAGGCAGGACTCTCAGGAGTGGGCATGTAACTGTTTGGTCATAGGTGTTCTTTATCTTCATCTTTAGTCACTGCAGAATGTGGATGGAGGCAAGCATTCATCGAGATCAGAGGAGAACCAGTGAAGTGGAATTTCATTACCGATTGGAATAAATGAAAGATACTTTTTACACACGCTCCCTCCATTGGTGTGAACTAGTTTTTATCTGAAGCACCAACTAGTCACTAACTGAATGAACTGCCCCCACAGTGTTTTCCCCTTACAACTGGCAAATGTCCTAACAAAAATGTTTAATGAAGCCCAGATGAATGATTTAAATACAGCTTCCCAATACTTATATAATTTGCTCTTTATTTTTGAAAAAAAAATGAGATTTCATTTTAAAATATTATGGAGCTGGAAAGCTGGCTAAGTGATTAAGAGCAATTTCTACTCCTCCAAAGGACCTGAATCAGTTCCCAGCACCCAGGTCAAGCCGGTCACAACTGCGTCTAACTCTAGCTCTGGGGAATGGACATTTGCTTCTGGTCTCTGAGGGCACCTGCGCACATGTGATATACACAGATATACACAGGGAAAAAACAAAGAAACCTTCCACGTGTTATTTATGTTTTACTTTATTAATAATAAAAAGCAAAATTAATTGTGTATACAATACACAAAAGTAAATGTAAAATTACAGCTAAACTGTGTATGTATACATATGCCAGACTCATTAAAAGACTGCATAATTATACTCTTGTATTTTATATTCTCAATGATATAGTGATTCCGTTTCAAAACAAAAATTAATACCTTAGAGAAATCTAAAATATATGTATAATGCCATTAAACTTACTAAAAATACATGTTTTTGATGTTGGTTCCATGATGATTTTCAAACTATGCTGTAAAAATAGTACTTTAATGTGCAGGTTAAATTTTCAGTTACAAGCAAGCTAGGCATAGTAACTCGCACTTTTAATCCCAGCACTTGGGAGGCTCAGAGGCAGGAGGATCTCTGTGAGTCAGAGGCTAACCTGGTCTACATAGTGAGTTCCAGGTCAGCCAGAGTTACATAGTGATACTAGCAGGGAAAAAAAAATCGGTGCCGAAGACAATCGATTGAAGCAACACAGTGACAGATTTTACACTCAGCACCAGGTGATTACTATTTTGTGTGAACTAGATTATTTCACACTTACAAAATTGAAGATGTTAGTTATCTGAGGGAGCAAAACTCCACTCCATCAGTGTTAAATACAGTTTAAATTCAGTTAGCTTTGTTCTAAAACTTAGTAGCACATTCTGAGTACAGTGGTAAGACAAGCTCACCATCTAGTGGCTCATCTGTAAACTACACATACCGGTTGTAAGACCTTGTTAGGTAACTTACTTGTGCAGCATTTCTCTTCCTACTGCAGGAATTTCAAGAACATGGCATTTTCTTACGACTAAAGTAACTGACTGTCTGAGTTAGTGCGATGGAACGCCTCTGCCATTAGCTATTTCATGAAGTATTTCCTATACTCATGGGGATGGTTCTGCATTCAGATCATCTATACTAACTTCCAGCTCTCAGCTCTAGTCTAGTAAAGTTTTGTAACTAGATGTCATTTCAAAAGCTAGAAGAGATGGGCCAACAAGATGCCCCATGGCTGCCGGTGCTTGCTGCCAACCCTGACAGGCTCGGTTTCCTCTCAGGACCACAGGTGGAAGGAAGAACTGCATTATTCCCATAAGCAGCTTTCTGACCACCACAGGTCAGGTGTGCACACATGTGTGCGCATGCACACACACACACACACACACACACACACACACACACACACCCTCTGTTGTGAACTGTAACAATCTACTGACCGTTGTTTACAGGGCTCCAGGCATCAAGACTCTTACTTCTCTGTGTTGGGCAGATATATTTATATACAAAAAAAATCTTGTTTGTATGTCAAAATATTTTCAGATCTTAGAGCCTATGAACTCATGAAAAAAATGGATTAAAAGTTTTCTCTTTCATGCTAATGTCCACTAATGAATTTATTACGTTTGTACTTGTATTGATGACTTAGTAGTTTAAAAGAAGAAAAAGACACAGTTGCTCTGGTCTAATTATAGTGAGATAACGATGATGCTTTTCACTTACGCAGCACTGTCCATCCAAGGATTTCAAAGTGCTTTGCAAATATGCACTAATTAAGCCTCAAACAGCCGAGGTAGGTGCCTGTCTTCCCTTTCTCCAGGAATGTCCCTGTGGCACAGAACAGTGTGCCACACAGCGGCTTCCTGGGCTGCCATTCCCCTGCACTGTGCTGCATGTCCAGCGCCACCTGCCCTTCAGATTTTGTTTCCCCCAAATCATCGCAAGTTGAGAATCTTAGTGAATGTTGCCTGAGGACTTGTTTCAGACCCTATAAATATGGACAGAATTCAGTCTTCTGCTTTCTCTGTGTCAGTGAAGTCTGTGGATTTATAAAACCAAATTCTAAATGTGTTTAATATTATTGTTGAATTATAAGAACAATTTTTACTTTAAGGGATTTTATTCCATTTTCTTCTTCAGGTTCTTCTAAAGTCATTGTTCTTGGGTATAAAATTTAAAAGAAGATTTATTTATTGACATTACCATCCCTTGTTGTCTTTTTATCAGAGAACCTTTTTCTTTGGACTAGAATTATCTGTTATCAAGAAAATATACTGGGTTTCAGTAATTAAAGGATTTAAAATATTTTATCTTAACACTAAAGACAAAAGTTAAATATCACTAAACAGTCACAAGAAGACAAAGCATTATAGTGACTGCATGTGCTAATGTAGAAGGATTTACATGTTTTATGTAGTTTCAGAGCAGCAGAAAGAGAAATTGTACATATAGAGACACACTAAGCAGATTACACTTAAATACCATATGTATAGCCACATGGTACAAACTATTATCTAAATCAGTGGCCAAGCAAAGCTCAGATGTCACACATTACAGCTTAGTTTCCTTGGGTTCCTAGGTCCCTGGTCAGGGCACACAAATGTCCCTGGTACTATTAATGCCAAGTCAAGTCCTCCCGAGTCAGAAAGGCACAAGTTTTCTGCATCACTGCACCTTTGTATTTGTGTTTCTGTTCCTTCAAGAAGAACTTACTACAAATACTGTCAACTTCCATTTAAAATGTACTTACTGTTAGACTCTCATATTTTTGAGCCTGAATCCTCATTAATAATGTTGTGTCCTTTCATCAAGAACAGAAGTAGAGCTAATGTCAATGTGATCCAAAAGAATATCTGTCTGCAAGTTCTACCATCGTGGACAGCCCTGTCCTCCACTATTTAACCCAAATAAGGGATGCAAGAAGATAGCTTTAGCTTCACAACTAACTTAATGTAAAAGGGGGCCATAACTACAGAAGGTGTGCAGCATCACAACACTCTCCAAGCTGGTTAATGTGTCAAATACCCTTTAACTGCGTCATCTATGGTGCATGAAGGAGAAATCAGAGACACTTTTAAGAGTTAGTTTCATTTTCTTACTGGGAGATACACACACACACACACACACTATGTATATACGAAAGTATGAAAACTCCCAAGTGCTGCCCTACACTTTGTGGCATACACTCAAGGGCCATGAACTCTTGGCTGCAGACACAGATCCTGCCACAGAGACCTAAACACAGGGATACTAAAAGGTTCCACACCTGAGGGTGGGTTTTGACATTTATAGTGGAAAGTGAAGCATATAGGCATATCTAAATGTATTTATTCATTTGACAAGCTACATAGGAAAACAGTGATGAGGAGTGTAGTGGCTATTCCTGGTTGTCAATTTGACTTTATCTGAAATGAACTACAATCTAGAATTGGAAGGCTCACCTATGAACCTAATCTGGAGGCTCAGAGATAAAAGTTTCTGACCTGGATCTTAGCATGGGGATCTTGAAGCATAGTGGCTCTGAATTCCAGAAGATTAAGACAAGGAGATCTCCGAGTTCAAGATCTGGGAGTAAAGGCATGGAGGCACACGCCTGTAATCTGAGCCACACCTTCTGCTGGAGACCCACATGCCTTTAATCTGGGCTACACCCTCTGCTGGAGATATATAAGGACACTGGAAGAAGGAAGATTTACTCACTCTTCCTTGCCTGCCTGCCTCGTGGGACTGAGCAACTGCTAGATCCTTGGACTTCCATCCACAGCTGCTGCTGCCCATTTTTGGGGAGTTGGACTATAGACTGTAAGTCATCAACAAATTCCCTAACTATATAGAGACGACCCAAACTAATACAAGGAGTTTGCCTATCCACCATAGAAATATGGAAAAGTCGCTCAGCTTGAATATAGAACAGTCTCAGGATCTGAGACTCAACTATGTCCCTTCCTCAGTGGGAGCAACGACCTGCAAAGGTCCAATGGTCCAGGCCTCTGACAGCCAAGGAAGTGCGTCAACCTCTGCTGTCTTATTCTGTACTGGCATGGCAGACTGCCTGCCAATCATCACCCTTCATGTAGAATTCCTCAAAGCCCTCTCATGAGACAGTCAATTTCAAAAGTACTTTCTTTGCTCAATGATCTACTACAAGCCTCTGATTTTCAAATCTCAAAGCAAGGTTTGAGAAAGAGAAATGACAACAAATTATCGTGGTCTGATATGTCCCCAGCTGTCAGCCTCTTAAGAGGTGCTAAGGAGTGTCCGAAGTGGCAAGAAGAAAGATGGGGAAGGAGTTAGTTCACATCGATGAGCTGCAGTCACCCCTACATGTAGGGAATTATGAAACTGTAGGAGCAGGCTGTCTGAGCGCTCAGGAGTCCCAGCAGACACCTGCCTCTCTGATGCTGACTGCTGGACCCTGTGGGTAGATAGAAGCCTGGTGACTCCACCAATGTCTGGGATATCTTTTTATGAATTAAATTTGTTCTTTAACAGTTTCATACTTGCATATAATACCCCTACCCTCTCTGAAGCTACATCTAGAATAATATTTTCCCTTCACCTCAAAGTTTAATCTCTTCAATGGAGCAAAGTACAAAGGGGTATTTATATTTTTACTATTTCAAAATAAGATGCAGACTTAGTCTTCAGATATAGTCTAATACATATACAAACACTTGAACATATGTACTATTAGCATTTTAATACTTATTAGTGCATTTCAATATAATCTTACTTTGTGAGAGGAAGTTAATATAAATGTGAATATTGTTTTAATCAGATTGACATTTTGTTGGTAAAATTATCTTTCTGCTTTGTAAAATCTCACATCTTAATTCATTTAAATGCTTTATGTTTTCAAAGCTTAATTTCTGCATTATGAATTATTTCCTTTGGTTTCAAATTGAGCTCAACTAGCATTTGGTGCATGGGCTGTGTGTGCATGAGCATGCTGATGCTGCGATGTTTGCCTGGCAAGTGAACACTTTGTCCCTTTCTTCAGCGTTAGGTAATTCTTTGCTAAAATGCTTTTATAGTACAGATTTTCTTCTAACAATCTGTTCGATAGACAAAACAAAATTGTGAATTCAGAGTAAACTGTATCTGTGCTGCAGGCTTGTCTTTGTGACCTCGGGGCTTCTGTTTGCATAGAGTAAACCAGAGCATACAATTGTGTTGCTTTTACTAAAAAGGAAAAGATGCACAATTTGGCTTTCAGAGTTTACAGATCAACTCTGGCTGGTTTGCAGGCTATGTAGAGTTCTCTCTTGATCTTTCAAGTTCATGTAATTTCGATGTCTCGGGAGTTCGCTGCTAATATTCAGATTGCATATCTTAGTAACTGGGGGTTAGTCTCTATTCCACAAGACAAAGAGACCTTGGAATAGTCAGCAAACTTTTGCCACTGTGACCATTTCCTAGTGGAGTAATGCTGCTCATTGCTTGAATGTGACTTTTTTCCTATTTTTTCATAAGAACCATGTATGTGGATAATTTGTTAATTCAAATTGTTTTCAATTGAGTCTTCTGCTTTATTTGGGACAGACCCTTCCCTTCTGACAGGTTTCTGATATTTGGGCATATATTGTCAGAGGTATATATTTTATTATGTACTTTTTAATGAGAATATAAAAGGTTAATAATATCTCTGAAAATTATGTCACTGTCAGGGGATCTAAAGTGTGACATTCTGGAGCCCTGACAATGACCTGCTGCAGTTAAAATCACAACTTCTAACCTATCTCTCTCTTTCCAGCCTCGGGATGGATGGCTTCGGTCAGCCAGTGGGAATCCTTGGACGTCCTGCCACCGCGTACGGATTCCGCCCTGATGAACCTTACTACTACAGCTTTGGATCTCGATAAAGTCACCCCTCCCAGCTTAGGAGAGATCTGTGTGCTGTGGGTTAACCTTGACTTAATAATGCATGTTGTACTCCTGTGGGGCTGTGTTGCTTCTTTCTCCATGTAGTTAGGTAGCTCTAACCTCACATCTTTGTTAAGTACAGTTGACGCTCCACGTCCACTCGTCCAGCCACATCCTGAGTGAATGACATTTCCCATGAGACTGTGGCGAAACTGCTAGCCTGGAAAAGCAGATACTGTATTATGTAAGATAAGTGACTAATTTCTATTTAAAAAGAAAAAGTGACATACATGCAAAGGAATGAGCCAAAGTCATATGTTCATATTTACTGTGTTTCATAGGAACCACTCATATACATGGGATACACATACTTTTTTTGCTTTCACTTTCTAATTATAAACTCCTTAGTGTTCCGTGTGAGCCATGCTACCTTTAAATCTCATCTTACATGAACCTCATCCTTTTTATCCCATACTGTGTCTGGAAGTTTCTTTCACAAAGTTATTAACTATATGAGCTTTCTAACAAACAGTGAACATATGCTGTATGTAATGTTATGCATTAGCCTAGTCTACTGAGTGACCAGGGACGTGTTAAGGGCAGCAGAATGCTGGGGAGCAGCATCCTCTGTGGACAGAGCACGAGCAACACTGAGCTTCTGTTCAGTTCTCCTGAAATGTACAATACAAAATGTGAAGATGCTAATTGTTTTTGCCTTACCTAAGAAAATTAAGAAAAGAACTCTCTGTTTGCTCACTTAAGATAGAAGTGGTTTGTGGGAAATTGAAAGGGACAGGATGATTAATAATGAGTTTTGAAACTAATTCATTGATTGTAAAATATTGAAAACTTGAGAAACTAAGCAAATGAATTCAATATGAGCATAGATTGTTGCTTGATCATCTTCTACTGAAGGAAACATAAGCTTCTGAACAGTACAGATCAAAGGGAAGATTTCTGCCTTTAAATGTAAAATCCCACTGATCTAAGTATACTGTTTACCTCAATTCACACATTTAGCACAAAGTCCTAGAGCTGGGAGGGTCCTTCGGACAATTCAGTGCATCTGCTTGAGAAATGTAACTCTAACCAGTAGGTGTATTCTTACCTGATACATAAAGGTAGTATATGGTCTGGGACGTTGTTTATGTTTGTGAATTCACAATTTTGAAAGCATGCAGTTATTGTCTTTGTTTCCCTTTTACCCACAAAAGATTAAAGCCAGAAGGTTTGAATCAGCAGTGTCCAACTCTCATTTTTATGATTAAAAAGAAAAATCTATGGTGAAAGCCAGTGGGATGACTGGGTAAGTAAAGTCACTTGCCACCAAGCCTGACACCCTGAGGTCAAGTCCCAGGACCTAGTGGTCGAAGGAGCAAGCCAGTTGCTGCACAATGACCTCTAACCTGTACCCACATGCTGTGATATATATGCACCCCTACACAAACACAAAAATAAATAAGTGTAAAATATGTATTTCCTTTAAAATTGAGATAGGATACTACATGATTTGCCCATGTTTCTATATTTAGTCAGTGATATTGCCAGTCTCTTTGTTTTCAATATAGCAGTCCATGTACAGATGCTTTCCTGTTGTTTATCACATACACAGTCTAAGTACACAAAAGTGATATTAATAGAAAAATAAACAGGTGTTTATACACTGACTTAGAATACTCCTGATAATTCATAAATTTCTAAATATGTTATTGTTGTAGGACTTCACAGATTTAGACACTATAATCTTTCCACTTGGGCATGGACAGTTTACCATTCTCCTGTTTATTAAAGTTTGACAAATAAATAAATAATGAAGACTAGATAAATTCTTGTGTATGTCAGTTGGCTCTTAGCATTTGTAGAAATGCCATTCATAATGTAAATCATATCCTGACCTCAGATTTTGATTACAAATTAAGGTCACACTTAATTTAATGACATACTAGAAATTTTCTTGAGGCATAAAAATTAAAATTCCCGGGGCTAGAGAGATGGCTCAGCAGTTAAGAGCACTGACTGCTCTTCTGAAGGTCCTGAGTTCAAATCCCAGCAACCACATGGTGGCTCACAACCATCCATGAGATCTGACTCCCTCTTCTGGAGTGTCTGAAGACAGCTACAGTGTACTTACATATAATAAATAAATAAATCTTTTTAAAAAATTAAAATGCCCACAAGCATCTTTAAAAGCTGGAGCCAGGGCTTAATGGCTCAGAATTTGTTCAGCATATGTTCAACCCGGGTTGTATCCCCCAGCCCCTCAAATAAAATTCATATAAAAAATTTTAAATTTCAAAATAGCTTGAAAAGAAAAGCATACAATGCTTGGAAGAACACTCTGCCTTTGGTCTTTAGACAGGGCATGACTAACAGGCAGGGTGTAAACTATAGACTTGCTTACTTTTGTTGAGGGATAGATGGAGTCAGAACTCAAAAATACTTAACTTGAATAATTTTTTAGTGGGTTTTTAAAAGACAGCTTTTCCTCATCTACTTTTCTTCTGTCGTACTAGAGATTTAACCCGGGTCTCTTGCACACAGTAGTTAAGCACATTACCCCTGGCCTGTGGATATTCTTAAGAATGAGTATGGGAAGTAGACCCCCATTCCCACCACCACCCTTTATTGAAAAATAGATTCCTTTCTCATTTAATATATCATGATTACATTTTCTCCTCCTACTCATAGTTGCTCCCACCTCTTATCTGGATCCACTACCTTTCTTTCTCTGATTAAAACAAAACAGGTTTCTAAGAGATAACTACCAAATATGTCAAAATATAAGATAAAGCAAAAACTATCAGTCAAGACTCAGCAAGGCATCCCAGCAGAAAAGAGTTTCCCAAAGCAGGCCCAAGAAGCAGAGGCACTCATCACACACTCAGGAGTCCCCTGAGAACACTCAGCTGTAAGCTGTAGTCTATACAGAGGTGCAGACCCTGGGTGAGCCCGTGCCTGCCGCTTCAGTCTCCAGAGTTCAGGAGCCTTGCTTAGTTGGTTCTAGGGGCCTTGCTCTCCTGGTGTCCTCCATCCTCTCTGGCTCCTCCAGTCTTTCCACGTCCTCTTCCACGGGGTTTCCTGAACTGTGGGAAAAGGGGTTTGATGGAGACATCCCAGTTGTGCTTTCTCCATGTAATGTAATGCCATGGGTGTCTGGATCTGTTTCTGTCTGCTGCAGGAGGAAACCTCTATACTGATGGCTGGATAGGCCGTTGATCTGTTCTTCTGACTGGTCCCATTCACTTTATATATCAAAAGTGTCACTTTTAAAAAAATGAAAAGTTAGCTTTAGGAAGAAATAGCCACAAAGTGATTGGATGAACTCGAGTTAGCAGATATAAATATGAACTACAGTACCAAATGCAGACCAACATTGTCATCCTCAGTGAAGAGTGATGTAGTTTTGACAACTCAAGAAGTAACTGAGGGGATGTAACTTTTTAGAGTCATCCATTCAAGCTGAGCTTTCAGTAAAAATGGCGACACCTCCCTTGGAGAGTCAGATACAATACTGAGTATTCTTTTATCTTATATATAAATCTCTAAATTTAGAATTCAGATATACACTGTACAGAGCCTAATGTCTTAAAGTATACCTTTCTGGTCATTGCTTTTAGATGCACGCAGCCTCGTGCATTTGTAGCTAGTATTATGTGTTGTGTGTTCCCTGAGTCGGGAATGTCCTTTCATTGTAGACGTGCCCATCTTTTGTTAGCTTGGAAACCTCTCTGTCCTCGCACTCTTCCTCCCACTCACCCAGCTTTGAAAGTCAAGGTTAACCCATCCATCTCAATTCCACCATACTAGAGTGAGATTATTCACACTCCCAACTTAGTACAGCTAACATGGCTAGCCAAACCCTGATCAAACTAAGGAACTTTAATAGATTCATCACAGCTGCCAGGGAGAGGCACACAGCTTGCATCTCACCCTGTTTTGAGCAAAGCTCTTTGGCTTGCAGTGGCCACAATCATCCTGACTTAGGAGAGTTGGGTTGGGAATAACAGTGAGAGGCTTTGTTGAAATCTTGTTCCCCTTGGGAGTACCTGGCTAGAAGCATTTTAGGTGCAGAGTCACAACTGAGTGACCAGGGAGCATCACAGTCTAGTCCAGTGGTTCCCAACTTTTCTAACGCTGTGACCCTTTAACACAGTTCCTCATGTTGTAGTGATTCTCAACTGTAGAACCATTTTTGTTGCTACTTTGTACCTGTATTTTTGCTTCTGTTATGAACTGTGATGGAAATATCTGATACTCGGGATATCTGTTGTGTGACCCCTATGGGGTTGTTTGACCCCAAAGGGGTTACGACTGACAGGTTGAGAACCACTGTTCTAGTCCTTTCCTTTGTTTGATGAACCTTGGTCCAACCTCTTTTTCTAAAACTCAGGGGGAGTCCCAATCCATTGCCTGAGCATCACATCAATGGAGCCAGCTTGAGCACCAAGGCTTCCTCCTCCTCACTGGTCATAGCACAGACAACCACCAAGAGCCAGGATCTCTCAGTACTTAGTGCTGATGCTCACAGGAAGCACCCAAGCCCCAGGCAAGCACCCCACAAGCGCATAGTCTAAGTGCTTATAATTTCAATTTTTATTCTCTCTGATATATTTTGGTTAGTTGTTAAAAATAGTGTCAAAGCAAGCAGAGTTTTCGAAGAATGAAATACAAATGGTTAGCAAACATTAAAACATGTAAAACCATATGAACCATCTCAGCAGTGATAAAAGCAGTTAACCAATAGAATATATCCAGTGATTTGATAGAAAATAAATGCCAAGAAAATTCTAACCACATAATGACCAAAGGCATCATAGTTTAGAAATTGAGCAGATTTAGTATTTTAATATACAAAAGGCAAAACCATTATTAGGCTTGGCTGTTGACTTTTACACATTATGTTTTATATAATAAACTTGGAAACAGTGGCTCCCAGCAATGACCATCCTCACAATGGAGGTGGTTTCTGTATGGCCCAGTTTGCTGGTTCGCTGGCTTTGGACTGGTCTTTTTGTGTTAAGAGCTCACCAGAGCAGCAGCCACCATTCTCCAGGGGCCCCTCTAGCAGAGGCCGAGAGGACCCTAGGACCTGAAACCCTGTGCTCCTGGTGTGGAGTCTGCGGTTCTCATCATTCTCATCTTTATCATCATGACTGAAACAAGAATCACACTGAAGACTAGGTTGACACCTCTCTTCTCACCCAGATCCTCCTGCCTTAACTTACATGCCAAGTGTTTTGATGATTCTCTTCCCAAACTAGTTGAGTGTTAGTTTTTCTCACCATTTCATTTCCATCTGCTTGACCATAAGTATAATCAGTAAATTTGCCATCAACCACCCTTCACTTGGCTTCTCATGCTGTCTTCAGCACATTGTGTCTAGCTTATTCCTTCTCTAAATGATTACGGGCTACAGAAGAGCCTAGTATTAACCTCCTTTTCAGATAATGGTGACATTGCTACCCTCGACTTACAAGTAGTCCTTTGGAATCCCACTGTAGTCTTATCAGACTGGCTTCTTTTAGCAAAGGTCTCCCTTTGGTCTGAGTTGACAAAGCCATCTGGTGGAATCCGGGAGAAGCAGTGTTTTGCTGAGTCATTGTGAGTCTAATAGCTTGGCTCCTTCCTTACAACACAATTGCCATTTTACTTGCATTAGTACTTGGGCTATCCCGGAACTATTCAAAGTTGAATTGTCCCCCTACATCATCAGGAGCTTGCTTGCTGTGATAAGAGACACCACACCTCTGAGACTTTCCAAATTAAAGAGGCCCAGCAGATAGAAGTGGGTGGCTTCTCTAAGGTTATAAACTTGTCTATGCCCTCTGGAATTCCTTACATCAAATCCTACAGCTGGCTGCTACACCTTTTCCTGAAAGGAATCACAATTGAATGTATTGAATCCATTGTGGCCATTTAAAAAGATTCTGTGGTAACAGGGTCAGCTTCTTTTATTTTGTTAATTAGATATTTTCTTTATTTACATTTCTAATGTGATCCTCTTTCCTCGGGAAAACCCCCTATCCCATCCTCCCTCACCCTGCTTACTAACCCACCCACACCCACTTCCCTGTCCGGACATTCCCCTACACCGGGCAACAAGCCTTCACAGGTCCAAGGGCCTCTCCTCTCATTGATATCTCGACACATGCAATCAATTTTGTATCAGAATTGTAACAAAAATAGAACCACAGTATGTGGAGTTTGTAATAGGAGCTTGGAAACTGCTGAAGAGTCTTTAAAGCTGGTTGGTTGGTTTGTTGGTTTGTTGGTTTTCACCCTTTTTTGAAGTTGCTATAGACCAGCTTGGCTAGCAATTGGAAATAGATTTTCCAGGGAGTCAAAATGGGCTCTGATTAAGGAACTCAGCTTGACATCAGAGTAAAGAGATTGAGTTAGATGGGTTTGATATCTCTTGCAAGCAGGAGTGCCTTTTGTGATTATCTGGACTAGGTTTCACCAGTGTCTGTTAAATAGGGGTGGGAGGTGAGAGCACTTGATTTCTTGAAACTGTCAAGTGTTTTGAGCTAGAGCCACAACTAGAAGAGACTCTTCCAAAACAACCTCACCCGTGCCTAAGCATGATGCTGATGGCAAAATTGTGCACTGCCAGCCAGACTCTGTTGTCTTAATAGCCCTAGGCTTTGAGAGGAGGGGGAAAGTCATTCTTAGATGTGCACAGTAATTGTAATTATTCTTCAGTTGACCTATTTTGCAGACTACATGAGACCTCATTACTTCCCACGGTGGAGTAAGTTCTATTGGGTGTGCGCCGTTCTTTTCTCCTAAGTCTGGCAACGGGTTAGGCAGCCATTCCAGTTCTCAAAACTGAGACAGCACACAAAGAATATCTGCTCCGTGCTGCAAGCCAGCCTGGTTCTGAATGTCCTTATCTACATGCAGAAGTCTGTCCGTTTGGCACCAGAGGGAGAAGGGGAGCCTCCAGTGAGTCCCGCTCCCTTCTGAAATATTCCTCAATGGTTTGCTCTTCCTTATACGTGGGTCCTTCTGAAAAATCCCATTGCTACAATCAATTTTTCATGTAATTCCTAATTACTTTCAACCTAAATAAAATAACCTAAATAAAATGTTACTCATTTTGGAAATAGCACAACATTTCAAGAGGAATGTGCATGTCAGAGTAAACTGTGGGTGTATTCATCAATGCGATACAGCAAGGAAATATTTTCAAAGACCAGGAAGAGGAGGATCATCAGATATACTTAGGAACAAGGATAAGTAAACTATCCCAAGCTTGGAGGGTCAGCTGCTGGACAAATGTCCTAGAAGACATGTTTTTATATAGGATTTAAGTGGCCTCTGGGAGCTTGTGATAAAAAAAAAATTTTTGATAATTTTTATCAGGCATTCATTTAAGAACCCTTCTTTCCAAACCTCTCAATACTGTTGTGTTTTATTGTCTTTTGAGACAAGGTCTCTCTCTGTACTGCAGCCTGGCCATACATGTGCAATGACCACCACCACCACCTCCCCGCCCCCATGCCCCACCCCAGCCTCAGGGCCAGAGCACAGGCCACCACATGAGTTTGCTTACAGTTTTTTGTTAAAGCTCCTACTTCTGCCTTTTCTCAACATTGCCCAATTTGGTCTGATTTCCTGTTGCTAAAGCCTGTGTGTGTGTGTGTGTGTGTGTGTGTGTGTGTGTGTGTGTGTGTGCGTGTGTGTGTGTGTGGCTGATATATGGGCACTGTTCTGAGCACATTCCCACTGAATTCCTCTAAATGGATTTTTGCTTTTCTGTTTCTTGGAGAAGACAAGAGAGGCAAGCAAGGGTTTCCGCTGCCTTTCTTTCTGACCAGAATCCATGAAACACCCATCATGCCATGTGGTTTGTCTTTCTGATGCTGGTGGCTCTTGTTTGGATATATATACACTGTTGTGTGCCAGTTGGCTGGATTCGTGAATTCTGTACACAGTGGCCCTTGTCCCATACAGGTAAAGAAGGTAGCAAAGCTGGAAAGAAGAAATTAAAGGATTTTAAACATTTTTGAAGAAAATAAATGAGAGCAAAATGTAATAAAACTCTTAAAATATTTGGAATTGATTTTCTTGTTGTCACATGTTTGCTGAGCTTGCGTGGGTCAGTACCCTGCAGGTCAGGGTACAGTGACCACTGAAGTGACTGGCTGTGCCTGGCTCTTATTGGTGTCTGTTGAAATAAAAACCCCAAAGTTAACCTCTGTGCCTAGAAATGGGCAGGAATCACAATAGTAGGAATTCCTGTGCTTGACCAGTCTCTGATGTGTCACATATAAGGGCCATCAGTACAGCTGATAGCACCAGGAAAAAGTGTTAACATTTAAATGATGATGAGATGCTGTTTGTGGTAAAACGCTTCCAAATCCTAGGAACATTAGGAAAACCTATAGTTTTTACCCTTTATAAAACAGATGTTAGCACTCTAGGACAGTAGACAAATGGAAAAGTACACAGGTTCAGAAGCTTTGGCAATGGAATTGGCAGAGGAGAAAGCCTGTGACGTCTGAGCAGGATAATCTGAACAGAGGTATAGGAGGGGACAAGGGACTTAGCCAAATATCAAAGGCTCGGGGTTGGCAGACGGAAGGAAGAGCTAGAAGAAGTGCTAGGCTGAGTGGAAGTCCATCTGCGTTGGGCGTGAGCAGCGGGTTGAGTGAGGGAAAGGAGGTGGAGAGTCAGTGCTCAGTCAACTCTGCTCCACTCTTGGAGGCCAGAAGAGGGCGTCAGAGCCCGGGACTGGAATTACAAGCGTGCTTCCCGACGTAGGTGCTGGGAGATGAACCTAGGTCCTGTACAGAACCACAAGTGCTCTTACCCACTGAGCCCTGCCTCCAGCCTCACCCGCCCCACACTTTGCATCTTTGATATGCTTCCAGATGAAGCACTAGCCATCTGTAAGGAGCCAGTCGAAGTCAGTGTATGAAATCCTGTCTTCGGTATTCATTACCCGCTAGTCTTAGTGAGTGAATCAAATCATAAAAATGTGACCAAAGGCCCAGCCAGTGCCTGTAGCACAGAACTTAGTCAGGGGGCCAAGAAGACAGAGAGTGATTTAATTATTTCCCCCAACTATGGCAAGATTTTTTTTCTTTTTTAAATTTTATTTTATTTTATTTTATTTTATTTTTTCATTTTTTCTTTTTTTGGTTTTTCGAGACAGGGTTTCTCTGTGCAGCCCTGGCTGTCCTGAAACTCATTCTGTAGACCAAACTCAGAAATCCACCTGCCTCTGCCTCCCAGAGTGCTGGGATTACAGGCGTGTGCCACCACCACCTGGCTGCAAGATTTTTTTCTAACTACCCCTGATCAATTAGCATAGAAAAAAAACAGTTTTTTCCCAAAGCCATACATAGTTTCCTTTATCTAATGAAAAAAATCTAACCATCTTCAGTTCTGTAGGACCATTTCTATAAGGGAATTTAGCATTTTAATTCAGAAACAAACTTTTACTACCTATAGAACCTGATCAACTTACCTACTTAGTTTGGAAAGAATCAGAAGAGACATATTCAGTCAAGTCATTAGTACATGTCCGCAAAGTAGCCTTAGAGGAGCAGTGATATCATCTATATGAATTAACCCAAAAGGCCAAATAGCAGGCCTCAGGATAAGGGGAAGCGCCTAGGTTAAAGGTTTTGGATATTAGATAAGTTTTAATCCCTTATAAGTTCCCTAATGTCAGGCTGGAGAGATAGCTCAGCAGTTAAGAACACTGACTGCTCTTTCAGAGATCATGAGTTCAATTCCCAGCAACTACATGGTGGCTCACAACCATCTGTAATGGGATCTGTAATGGGATCTGATGCCCTCTTCTGGTGTGTCTGAAGATATCAACAGTTTAGTCACATACATTACATACATACATACATACATATACATACATACATACATACATTTTTTTTAAAGTCATCTAATGTCAGTGTGGGCAGCCCTCAGTCACACAGCTTTGTCAGTTGACAGTCTTGTGAGTTCTTATCCCTATGTTGTATGGGGCTGAGCACCTAAGCATAACCACCAATCCTGGCTGATTTTTGGCCAGGAATGATTAACTCAGTTCCCAGGGACCCTCTATCCCTGTGGCATAGAGTCTGTTTCCCCAGGGTTTCCCTGTTTCCCAAAGGCCATAATATTTTTAAAGAAATTTTTCAGGAAGCTTTAGTTTTACAAACCCAACTTTTGCAATGGAAAGTCCCTCATTCCTGGCAATTAGGGGACACAATCCCAGGAGTGCACAGAAGTATAAACTCTGTATTCTCTCAAAAAACAAACCTCCCTATCCTTCCCCCCGCCCCCCAGTACAACAAGACATAAAACTGGGCACCAGCAAGAGTAGAATGTAGGTTGCTGTTTGTGGTCCTATTATCTAATACCTTCCCTGGATCCTGTCTTCCTCAGTTCCTAGGTACAAACCTGAGGCCTGTAGGGGTTGGACCATAACCTGGTGTTCATAGCAAACAAGCTTTAGGAGGCAGAGGGCCTGGGACCCAAGAAGACTTTAACTGCGGCGGGTCCACGTCTAGAGGCAGGTCACTTGGCAGCAGCATCTGTGGCTTCCACTTTCGTGACCTGGGTGAGGTGGGTCCACGGCCATGATGGCGGCTGTCTTCCCAGCTGTAGGAGTGGAGAGAGACACCATGTAGAGTCCTACCCCAGTTGCTTTAGGTGGCCCTTTGGCGACCTCCCTGACCCAAATGGTATCACTGGACTGGAACAAGGGGAAACTGGTGGTAGATGCAGAGGTCCCCAGGGTCTGATGATCATTGCTTTCTCAATTTCTCCGTGAAGGACTGGAGCGCCTGTAGTGAATTGAGAAAGCAATGGGAAGCAGTGGGGAGGTCTTCAAACAGGATCTCACAGCAGGTCAATCCCTCCGTATATAGGTCACGGGGTTGAAGCCAACCAAAGGAAGGAGGCCTATCCATCGTTATTGGACTTTAATGAGTTTTGTTAGTTTCTTTTAATGTCCTGGTTCTTTAAAATCTGGCTAGAACTCTGAGGTCTATATATTGAAAACAATGAAGTTTTCAATTTGTCTAAAGCTTACCAATTAATTGAGAGGTTTTGGCTACAAAAGTCAGGTTACTGTTTGACACCATTACTGGGGGACGCTGGAGGGGGGGACACTAAATCAGGAGAGCAGTTCCTGGAGATTTTGAAGCTACTATTTGAGCAGTTTCAGTCTCCGCAAAGAACACTTCTCTCCACCTAGAAAAGCAATCTCTAAAAACGAGTGAGTACTTTTATCCTCCCCAGAAGGCTGGATCTTGGTAAAGTCAGCGTTCCCAGAGTTTATGGGGGTGCTGGTCTCTCATTTGGACACCTTCCAGGGTAAGCACTCTCTATTTGGATTCACTTGAGCATAAGCATAGCATCTGGCTGAGATCCCATGTGAGCCGGTACAGCGGAGGCATAGCATACCTCCATCTGGGCAATTCAGAAAGTCTGCGGCTCCCGCATGAACAGCCTGTGGAAGGTCAGTTACCGATGGTCCCGACAGTTGTTTCTAGGAAAATGATCTTTCCCTCTGGTGTCCCTCATCAACCTGTGCATTTGAAATGTCCAATTTTTGTTTATTATGGAGTCGCAGAATGTACCAGATTACGCATGTCATCAGAACATCAACAGGCCCCACCAATAATAGGGCCCTTTATCAGGCAGCCTGGTCAGAAGCCCAGCAGGGAGGACAGCAATTTGTAGGAGAAACCAAATAGCCTCACGGAGGGCCAAGACCTTTTAGTATTTTTTTCCAGCAATGAAAAGCCCTTTCTCTATATAGATCATACCGTGAACATACCCAGTAGTAAAACATACCGACTGATGGTCCCTGTATATGGTGGTCCACTTTTCTCTGAGATCCTGGGTCAGATCAATCTGGTCTGGTTTCTGGGCCTGAGGTACCTGGCTTGGGCCCTAATCATTAGGTTAAATTATTGCAAATCCCACCTACCTGGTGTCTATTTTATCTCGTGACAATCATGGATGAGCACCTATGGGTTGTCATCAGGCAAGAGGGTAGCAGGATTGATGGTGGTGGGTTGCTCAAACAGGACTCAGTGCTGAGCCAGGAGGAGGACCTGATACTGGGTCACACAGTCACTAGACAGCCAGCATTCTGACGCTCTTCGGAGGAAGGCCTGTAAGTATAAGATCTTGATCCACAGTTAATGTCTTTGCTTTCTTTTTTTTAAGTTAGCAGTGGCTGCCACAGCTCTTAGACAAGTGGGTACAATCTGTGGCTACAGGGTCCAGTCATTTTGGCAAATAAGTATGTCACAGGGTGTTGCCATGTTACCCCAAAGTTTAGGTTGAAACCCCCTTTGTCTTGTTTAGTCTCAGCCTGGATTAAGAGTTTAGTGCCTCTCAGCCCCCGCCCCATCCCCAACACACACACACACACACACACACACACACACACACGCCTGTGTTGGTGTTGGTGTCTAGGCAGAGGCCTTGCTATTTCCACAAACTCTGGTATCCAGAGGCAGCCATATCATGCTGCACCTACCTCTCAAATCTCAACCTCTCAAACCTCTCTCTTAGCCTTTGGAGTTGAGATCTGAAGTTCAATCCTACTCTGAGTCAGTCTCCTGTTGCCTGCCCTCGACTGGTGGCCAAGATAGGTAGTCTTCTATAAAGCTAGGCTTTCTTAGCCAACATTTTGTAACCCAAGATCTGTAACATTTTACAGAAGTCCCTTTTATAATCCATTTCCCAGGAAACCTCTGGTGGAAGGGCAGGAAGTCTGTATTTCGTGTCTTTAAATCCTGGGGCAGCCCGGTACAGGGATACTGCCCACTGTAAACCTTTGAGTGGGTCTATCCACTTAAAAGCAAAGATGGGTTGCCTCGTCTCTGACAATGGGAGGCTGAGGGATGCATCTTTCAGGTCCAAGACAGTGTACAACTGTTTCTCTAGACTCAGGAGGTTCTGAGGTCCCAGGTTTCTGCACAGGCAGGAGAGTGACTGGCAGGGTACCAGGACGCCTGTCTCTTCAAGCCAGATAATATGACTGCAATTCCCCTTATTGTTTCCAAGGTCACTGGGTATTGTTTATTCTGGACAGAGATGGCTGAACTTACTAGTTGAACAACTATATGAGCTTGGTGCTGGGCCAGTCCTGGGGGATTTCTTTCTTCTGACCGAGCATGAGACACACAAATTTTGCTGGGTATTTGTAAGTCTAACTACATCTCACCATAAGAGACGATGACAGTGGCTTTCAGTTTATGAAAAGGTCTTGTCCCAAACAGTTCTCTGTTGTTAAACTCCCTTTGAGTTATCCACAGTAACTGGAACCTGCTAATACTTTAAAGAAAAAAAAGAACTTTTATAATTTTTTCTAACATCTAGGGCCAACTGGGTGACAATGGAAATGTTTAATCTTTTCAAAAGCACCTAGTAGGAATTATTTAAAGTCTTCTTGGTCAGTATTAGGCAGAAACAAAAGTCCATTTTGTCCAAGCTGTGTTGTGTCCATCGGTCCCTTGCCCAGTCCAGGCACAGTTCTGTTCATCTTTTTAAAGTTTTATTTATTTACTGAGTGGCACTCTTTATGGATCACTGATTTGACACAAATCATAAAAGAGAAATGACAGGAACTTTCTCTTGGGACTTAGCCCAGGGGAACATTTTTTTCCACCCCCAACCCATCCCGGGGGAGGGGTGCTGTTTAGAGCAGGCCACCAAGTGGAACTAAGAGAATGCTTATCTGGGGAACTCTTTCCTGCATTCTGCTTGGAGGACAGAGGGCCCAGGATGAGAGGCCCAGCCCCTCCCACTTCCACACAGGAGCCAGAGCTGGCTGTGAGCTGGAGTGCTTCAACAGAGCAAGCAGGGCCACCTGCTCCTCCAGAGGGGCAGCTGGATGGTTAGTTAGTTAGCTAGTTAGTTTGTTTGTTAGTTAGTTAGTTTGTTTGTTTGTTGTGGGGTTTTTTAATTTTGGTTTTGGTTTTTCGGCTTTTGGTTTTGTTCTTTGTCTATTTGTTTGTTTGTCTGGGTGACCTGGCAGAGCCTCAAGGATTTGGGTCCTCAATGGGATGGGGTACAGGTCTTAAACCAGGGGGTTCTCACACCAGAGAAAGCCACTGGTCAATACAGGGAAACAGAACTGACAGAAACACATAGACACACAGACACATAAAGACACATAAAGACACATAAGAGACAGACAGACAGACAGACTGACTGACTGACATAGACAGAAAAGACAACAAGGAATAGCCACACTCATACACCCGAACAGACAGAAGGATCCGGTCACAAATCATATGGACACTGGATCAGCAGACATGTCAACCTCTCCTGTGTCCAAACAGAATGTGCCTTAACCAGACTTATCTCCGGAGGTCACAGACCAAGACAACAGGTTTCCTTTTGGGGTGGAGGTATCAGACCCCTCCAAAACCTTAGGCAGTGAGTGGCCAAAGAGAGCTCTGGGGAGCTGGAACATCCCAGCTTGCATACCCCCTAGGAGTCCCTTGACCACAGAGCTCTTCCTTGAGACACCTCCCCCGCCACCCCCTACCTCCACTCCCACCCCGTGTCTCAAAGTGTGGTCTCTGGAATATCCTGAGTTATTCAGAAATATTGTGGAGTATTCTCTGAAAAGACTGCTCAGACATGAGTTTAAGCCAATAGAAAGTTTTTTTCAGACAGCCAATGACTACACTGCGTGTTCAGGATGTCTGTATAGCACTGAGCCTTTCTCAGGGTGAGCTCTTAAGCAGAAAAAAAAAAAACATGTTTTGAGTTGACATATTTCAGTTAACATAAAGAGTTAGCCAAAAGCATAACTACAGAAGCTAAAAAGCAAGGTCAGTACATTCAGAGACTTTCACAGAACAAGGGACTTTGGTTAGGTCTGTGTTTTAGTTTTGGCAGGTGGTGCTGTCTACATGCTGGGTTTTACAGCCTGGATGGTACTTCCATCATGGAGTCAGTTGTGCTAAGGTCTGGGGCCATTTTACTAGACCTAGACAACTCAACACATCTATTATTTTCCCCTAGTCTGTCTCTTTACTTAAACTCTGAGGTGATTCATGTACACTTGGAGGCTAAGAAGCATTTCACACTTGGCATCAGAAGGATTCAAATCATAAACCTATACTTAGAGACAGATACTATAGCTAATGACCTTCTCATATCTAATTTAGACTAATAGTGCTTTTAAGGATGTTAAGTGAATTTTCATTGCCAAAATGAGTAACTTCAAAATAGGTCAAAAAGACTATTGGTAACTGTAAGTTATCAGCCTTCCATTCAAGTATAAGAATCTAGTGAGCCCAAAATCTACACAAAGGCTCATGTACTGGCTGGTTTTGTGTGTCAACTTGACACAGGCTGGAGTTATCACAGAAAAAGAAGCTTCGGTTGGAGAAGTAGCTCCATGAGACCCAGCTGTGGGGCATTTTCTCAATTAGTGATCAAGGAGGGAGGGCCCCTTGTGGGTGATGCCATCCCTGGGCTGGTATTCTTAGGTTCTGTAAGAGAGCAGGCTGAGCAAGCCAGGGGAAGCAGGCCAGTAAGAAACATCCCTCCATGGCCTCTGTATCAGCTCCTGCTTCCTGACCTACTTGAGTTCCAGCCCTGACTTCCTCTGGTGATCAACAGCAAGGTGGAAGGTGTAAGTTGAATAAATCCTTTCCTCCCCGACTTGCTTCTTGGTCATGATGTTTGTACAGGAATAGAAACCCTGACAAAGATAGCTCCTATGCAAATAATCTGTAATTTTGGTGGGGAAGGTCATTAGGCGATAGCTCAGTCAGTAAAGTGCTTGGAACCTGAGTCTGATCCCCAGAATCAATGGTTAAAAATGTGAAGTATTGGCAGGAGCCTGGAATCCCAGCTCTGGGGAAGCAAAGGCAGGTGGATCCTGGGGCTCCCTGCACAGAGAGGCCGGCTTAGTGAGCAGAAAGACAGTGGAAGAGCTTACTTCCAGACTGTGTCCATGTGCCTACTGAGAAATATCACACGTGACTGTCCTTTGCCCTCCACACTAACAAAGCTTTGTCACCCAACTCCAGTCAGGATAGCTGAATCTGTGGCAGTACAATACTGATCCCTTTTCCTACAGAATCAAATGTCCACGAAATAGAAAGACTGGCATACCCTATTGAGGGGGAAATTTACAAGTTAACCTGTGGCCTCCAAATATCTAGAATCTTAATACAGAGATTTAAGAGATGGTTTATTTTTTTGATTTTTTTTTCCAAGACAGGGTTTCTCTGTGCAGCCCTGACTGTCCTGGAATTCACTCTGGAGACCAGGCTGGCCTCGAACTTGGAAATCTACCTGCCTCTGCCTCCCAAGTGCTGGGGTTAAAAGCGTGAACCACCATCGCCCGGCAAGAGATGGCTTATTTAGAGACTTGGGTGACACCAAAGATAAATGAAATGAATAGATAAATAGTGAGCAGGGAAAATATTGAGTATGTCTCTTATAATCCTGTCTTACACATTCGGCAGGGAACTTTCGTCTATTGTTAATTTTAGAGGAGTAGGTGAGCATAGTGTTTGGGAAAACAGGATACATGCTACCCAAGATCCTGTCCACATCTGGACTCGGATTAGCGATCAAAGAACGGATGAGAATGCCCGCGAGCACTCAGATACAGCACACGGGGAGTCAGGAAAGCAATCGTGTTCACGGCGGATTTCACGCCCTTGTTGAAGTGACTCAATTCTACTCCTCCAGGAAAAAAGGAACAAACTGATCAAGACAATCCTGGCCTCATTCTGACTTGCCTTACAGGACGTAGTAGCTGACATTACTGTATCTGTATCCACATTCTTCACCCGGAAGGCAGAGGCTGCGACCTCCCACACGCAAATGGGTTGCACACGCAAATGGGTTGATCATTTAGTCTTCGGCTATTGTACCGAAGGTGAACACGCGAGGAGAATGAGAAGTCAGCGGATATTGGAGCTGGTAATTTCATCATATGTGTAGCCTTCTCTTCCTCCGTTCCTTTTCCCCACCCCTTCCCTCTCCTCTTATCCTTATTTTCCCCTCTCCTCCCTTCCCCCTTTTCTCCTTGTCAGTTTCTTCCCCTCCGTCCGGTCCTCTTCGGTCTTGAGTGAAATTCCTTTTAATAGTACTTTTCCGCTGAATTATGATTCCAGGTTTTCCATCTGAACCCTTAAGCCTTAATTAAGTCTTAAGCGTGAATCACCACGATTTCTGACTTCGCCAGTAGTTTAAAAAAAAAAAAATCTTCTCTCCAACAACAGGCCAATCAAGTTGGCCAGGATGCTGAAGGGAGTCACAACTGGAAAAGTTCTGGCTCAGCCCCAAACTCTTCTCCTCCCCCTCCCCGCCCCCTTACTTGTCTGAAGCCAGAGGTGGCCATTTTGGATTCGGGCGGAAGTGAACTCAAAACCGGCCGATTAAAAACCCAAACATTAAAACCGGGACAGCCCTGCAGGCGAGCTGAAAACACGCAGGGAAGCTTCTCCGCAGCCAGAGCTGGCTGCCGGGAGCAGGCGTGAGGCGCAGGCTTCCCTGGCGCCCACACCTAAAGCCCGCACGCGCCCTGGCAGCACCTGCGCGGCCGCTCTAGCTCGGTTCCGGGTTCGCGCCTCGGTGGTGGCGTGGGAGGAACTGAAGGCCGGTCTGTTGACCCGCTTCCGGGCCCTTGTGGAGCCGCCTGAGCCGGGTCCTCGGGGTGTCTGCGGGTGCAGGAACCGTGGTCGCGGTGCGGAGCCAGCCGCGGGCGCAGAGGGAGCGGAGCCGCCAGCCTCCTCCCGCCGCCCGCAGGTAACCGGGGGCCGGGCGGCCTGGGCGGCGGCGCGGGAAGGGCGTGGGGGCGCCGCTGCAGGACAGCCCGGGCGGCCGGGTGAGCGCTGCCCCGGTTTGTTCCGGGTGCCCCTCTGCCTGCCCGGCGCCTCGGGTGACCCCCGCCGGCCGAGGCCAGTGGAGCGCCGGGAGGCCGGGGCTGGAGCCCAGCGGGAAGGCCGCGCGGTGCCGGGTCCCAGACGAGCGTCAGCACTCAGCCCCGGGCTTCGTGTGTAGAATAAAGATAACACATCTCCCAAGGTCGCTTTTCCTGAGTCCTCGGATCACTGTCACTGCTGGTTTGAGGGACTCGGGTGCATTCTGAGCTGAGGTCAGACCTCGGAGTGCTTCGAGTCCGCCCGCACACACTGCATGTTTTGCTTGTCAGCCAGCACAGTGCGGTTGACTTCCCCGGCAGGGCACATACATGGCTGGGACGGGGCTGCTAGTAAGATTTGTCACCCAGTATCTAAGTGCCAACGAATAAATGTCCGTAGGACTCTCGGGCAAGTCATAACCTTTGGCTCTTTGAAGTGAAGGGAACTAGAATGGAAGAGACTCTACTGTTGCAAGAACTGAGACGGTCATACTTTTCTCAGAGGGTATGAGGTTGAATACCTAGACAAGGGTGCTCCCAAACCACAGACGGTCCCTTCAGAAGCTTCACCTGAAGCCAAAGAAATAAAAAGGATGGAGGGACATAGATGAAAGACAGCTCTGGTGTATAGTCTCATCTTAGACTGTCAACTTGACGCTTCATCATAGAAAGTATAAGCGGTGTACTCAGTAAAAGGCCTCGGCTATAATAGAATATCCTTTTCTACCTTCGTGTGACTTTCAAAGCTACCTGACACTATTTCATATTTTCCTTCTTACTTCCCAAACCAAGAAAAAAAGACTTGGAGTTGGGAGTGTTATTTATGTCTTGCATTTCAGTAAATTCCTTTCAGCTCTGTTCAGAACTTTTCAAAGCACTGCTGATGTCAGTCGCCTTCCTGCCTCTTAGATACGGGGGTGGAAAGAACCAGCATGACTGCTTCCGGGGTGCTTGGATCCAGGCCTCAGCACCTCCCCCCTTACTGTACTGGGCACAGAACTCTGTACAAGGCATTCTGTTCACTTCAGTAGAAACTGAGCCATCTTTTTTCTAAGGTGCTCTTTCTTAGGGTCATAGTCACTGAAAAATGACTGGCTTTTAGTATCTTACTAAGATTTTTGTAAATCTAAAGGTATCATCTGTTTGTATTTCTAGCATTGAATTAGGGTTAATAAATAATCTAAGAGCCAATATTCCAGCAAGGACTGTTGAAAATAAGTAAGCTAAACGTGCATTGGCCCTGCCTCGGCTAGCATAGCTCCTTAATCTCAGTGACCGCAGTATCTCAGGACCAACGATGAGACTAAACTGATTTTTTATTCTGCCAAGAAGATACTCACCTGCTCTGTTTTTCCTTTCTTATTAATTTTGAGAACTTTTATTTTGTAGTGAATGAAAAATGCAGGCTAGCTCCACATACTTTTCAAAGTAACCCTTCCCTAACTCATACCGATGGCCTCATGGGTGGCTCAGGCAGGGGTTAGAGCAGAGGTGTCAGCTGGTTTCAGAGAGGGTAGGCCCCCTCCAGTCTCATCAGGGAAGCTGCAGGCTCCAAGAGGCTTAGTCAGTGAGGGGGCAGCTGCTCATCCAACATGCCTGAGATGGAGGACGCCAGTGCGCATCTGTAAAGCAACGCACCCCACCCCCAACACCCCCAGCCTGCGCCTGTCCCAATCCCTCTGACCACTTACTTCCTTGGTGCCTCCCATGTGTTTGCTCCCATGAGGCCATCCTTTGCCACAGCCCCAGCTCCACCTCTCGGTGCCCCCAGCTTCAGATGCACTACTAGTGATGAACAATACCGTAGCCCAGCTCAGATCCATGGAGGAGACAGTGATCTGGCCGGCCTGCTCCTCCATTCCTGTTGTGGATACTGAAGATGGTCTGGGACTTGATTGCTCTCCGGCCTGAAACAAGTCATTGACTCTGGCCAGGAAGCAGGAGGAAGGCCCGCCCTGCACAGGGACCACTGCATCCATCTGCACTGCTTTTCTCTGTTGATTCAGTAAAACGTGGCTGTTTCTTATGATTGAGGCTGTTGAATTGTTGGTATTGTTCTTAATGTCATTTCCTTTTTCTGTGATACTTTCTTTTTTTTTTTTTTGGAATTACACTAAATTATATCCTTCCCCTCTTACCCTGTCCTCCCTCCAACCCTTCTCACGCATCTTCCTCGTCATTGCTCTCAAATTCACCGTCTGTCTCTCTTTCCTGATACATGTGTGTGCTCGCTCATATGTACAGAAGTATAGCCTGCTCAGCTGCACAATGTTGCACGCGCGCGCGCGCGCGTGTGTGTGTGTGTGTGTGTGTGTGTGTGTGTGTGTGTGATCTCAGTGCTGACCACCTGATATTGGATTCCCTAGCTGGGAGCTCTTCCCTCTGGAAGAACACTTCTCTGATTCTCCCAGGTACCTGTAGTTCTCTGGCTACAGATGAGGGAGGCTGTATGAGATTTCACCCTTCCCAGTTAGCTTGTCCATCGGTGCCCTTGTGGTCTGGGTCTTATTTAGGTAGCCTTGTTAATGAGACTGTCTCAGTCTCTGACTTTCTAGGAGATACAGCCTCACAACAAGCTTCCTGTTCCTCTGGCTTTGACAAAGCTGCTCCTGATCCGTAGGTGCAGCCATGCTGCCGTGTGTCGGTTGGGACTGGGCACTGCAGTCTCCTGCTCTCACATTTGTTTCCGTCACAGTGATTCTTAGGAGAAAGAAACTGAGCTCAGTGCATTTGCTAAAGAGCAGAATTCTTGCCTGTATATATTCCTGGATTTTGAAAAAGTCAATATTCTGTAGCTTTTAACCTCACACTTTTTCGTTCCTCTAGTCATAATGTGTATGCATCTAGACACGCTTCAAATTCAGTGATAGGCACATATTTTAGCAGCATTACATAGATAGATGGTATCTGTGGCTTTTTTTCCAAATACAAGGAAAATTCGAGTCAAGAGATTTGTGTCATGATTGTGGCATTGTATTTATCTAGAGGCTACTTACCTCCAACTGAAAACATTTACAAGCCTTTATAGACATCTGTGTGGTACTGGGCTTGGGGAGGGAACTACACATGACTGTGAGGTACCACAGCTTCTCTGGAGTTGTTGTTAGTTAACAAGAGTTCCTGCTAACTTGCTGTCCTTGCCCGTTTGTAATCCTCAGACACAGTTGTGCGCACTGCGGGAGGGAGTGAGCACCTGTTAATGGTCACTGGGGTAACCTGGACTAGCCAGGCTGGCTGACACTGCAGAGAGAGATTTAATGTCTCTGTTGTTTTCTGCTTTGTTTGTAGAGCTGTTTGAGTTTGAGGAGGCGCTTCACGACTGTCTTCGAGGGCAACAGGGATGGGATCAGAGAACAGCGCTTTAAAGAGCTACACACTGAAAGAGTCTCCTTACACCTTACCATCTGGACTGGCTGTTTATCCCGCCATACTGCAAGATGGGAAATGTGCTTCCGTGTTTGTATATAAGCGAGAAAACGAAGACAAGGTTAACAAGGCTGCCAAGGTACTGTGCTTGGTTGTCTTAACAGCACCTTCATTAGAGCCACATGCAGAAGTATTTTATGACTTAGTATTATATAAAAGCAGTTGTCCTGCCTCCAGCATACCTTCGCTATAGCCAAAGACCTTCACAGAACTCACTGTAATGGTTTTTAATCATGCTTTTAATGAGAAAGGTAGGCAGGTGATTTCATATGGCTACTCTAAGAATGTTTATCCTGCCTCTGGTTCTTAGTGAGAGACCTTACAGGATCACTGACTTGTGGAGGCCTCCTTTTTAGCTCCTGTAAGGGAGTTTTTCTTGGTCCCTGGTCGCTGCTGCCTTTGGTCGAGATCATTAGTACCATCAGTTTCTGTTTGATTCCATGTCAGGGGATATTGACAGCTTAGAAGAAAATGACTCGGGCTGATGACGAGGCCCAGTCACAGTATTCAGATAACATGGCTAACTAAGCACATGAGCTAGCCTCAGCATACACACATCAGAAAGAAAAAAAAAGGAAAAATACCACAGAAAAAATATGACCCCACCTTGTGGTAGCATTCACTAAATTAGCTGGTTTCTTTAAAGCAAGGCCCCGTGCTGTTGCTTGGATAACTTGCTTTGCATATTATCTAATTCACATCATCTTCAAAAAGTTGTATGAAGCTGTAATTAATCTGGTTTGAGTCATTAACTTCATCAACTCTTCTATTTGTGTTTTAAAGCACTTAAAGACACTCCGTCACCCTTGCTTGCTAAGATTTTTATCTTGTACTGTGGAAGCAGATGGCATTCACCTCGTCACTGAGAGAGTGCAGCCTCTGGAAGTGGCCTTGGAAACCCTGTCTCCTGCAGAAGTCTGTGCTGGAATCTATGACGTATTGCTGGCTCTTATCTTCCTTCATGACAGAGTAAGTGATTTTTTGAGTCTCCCTCACAGGCGTTGATGGGAATTGAAGCAACCATCTTGGACAACACTGAGAGAAACAGAAATTGGAAGGAACAAGAGATGCCACAGATAGTTTGTGGGATTAGCAACTAGTTCCCTGTCCCTGAGCAGAGAATTCCTTACGTAATTTTATCTTACCTGTCATGTGTCTTGTTTTAGGTAGGCCTTTGTGTAACTACCGCTACAGCCAATATTTGTGAAGACAAAGCTCTGGCAGTTTGTTTTCAGACATTCTACTCCATTTAAGCTTTCAAAGGAAGAAATAACCGTTCCTTAGGAAGAAACAGTGTTTGCATGTGACTGGGTGAACACAGTGGAGAGACGGCCTATGACAAGTCGGCACAGCTTGTGCTTGACTCCGGTGATGCCTGGGACTGGTGTTGCTTCTGCTTCCTTTTGCTCCGTTTGTTGTCAGTATTTCTGAGCTGTCATTTGGTGGTGCTAATGCTCTGAAGCATTAGGTCTTTAGCAGCCATTGTTATACACACGGCACCAGGCTCATCTTAACATCTTAAAGCTGTTTCTGTCAGTGGGAGATTGGCTTTCCAAATGTCATGTGCAATTTAGAACTTCTTAGAATTTCAAAGTCTATTGAGGTTAGCTTGGCAACTAGAATTATTATCAATGCTTCACTGGGGAGGAATAATTCTAATATATATAATAGAGAGGAGCCAGTGCAGTAGGTCCCACCCTTGGTGGCTGCCCCCGGAGGCAGCCGTGGTACACAGTGTTCTCCTCTGCAGAGCAAGCGGCATCCGTGTGTTTATTCACCTCCATTCCCCCATGGAAGCGTCCCATACGTACACTGCGAGTTTCCTGTATAAAAAGGCACACACATTGGATTGTGTGAGGAGCAGAGTTAGTGTACTTTTTGTTTACTAGAATGATTCCTGGTTTGAAAAAGAAACGTAGCTAATCAACTCTGCTCCCGTTGCCTCCCTTCTTCCTATTTATTTGACTATGCTATATTTTTTTTTATAATTTTAAACGACTGTTCTGTGGCCTGTGGGAGATTTCTAGTGGTTCTTGTGATTCCATTTTCCTCTTCTGACTAGCAAGTTTTCAAGCATTCCTGATAGAATCTAGGCCAGAGGACTTTAGGAGAGAATGTGACATAATCTTCACTTTTTGTGTAACGTATTGGAAGCCTGTGGTCCAGGCTTTGAAGACTTGTGTGTGTTTAAGATCACGTGTGGCTCTTGATCCCCAAGAAATGGAACTGACAGCATCTATGCTCTGGCTTCGATGTCCTCCCTGACCTGCCCTCCAGCTAGCCGGAGCTGGCTCCCATTTTAACCACATCTGGTTTGTTCTTTTAAGCGCAGTTCCATTTGCTTTGCAGCAGGTGCCAAGGATTACATTGATCTACCTATCTGTGGTGACTAGTATTTAATTGTTTAAAACCTTCAAATATTGGGGTGCCAGTCTAATTCCTGTTCTATTTTTGTTTCTCCCCCGCCAGGGACACCTGACACACAACAATGTCTGCTTATCGTCTGTTTTTGTGAGTGAGGACGGGCACTGGAAGCTTGGAGGCATGGAGACTGTCTGCAAAGTTCCTCAGGCCACAGCAGAGGTGAGCCAGGCCGCAGCTCTCTTCCTCATGGAGGGTGTGACGGTGACTTGGGAAGGGGTCCTTCCCCAGGTTATTCCTCAAAGAAGTGTGAGGTTCATGTATTCCCTTCTCATTTAGTAGGTCAGGAAGCCTAGGCTAAGAGGGAGTGGTCTGTTGAGCCGTGGTATCTCTGGTATCTCTTCCTGGAATAGTACCTGTCTGCTATGAGGCCGGAGGTATTCACTGACCAATGTCTAAGGGGCTGTGTCAGTGTACTGTGTTCTATTGGAATTGTGGGCTGAGTTGTTGCTGCCATGGTACTTCTATAATTTTGTCTGACAAGTCTATACGTTTCCCTCCTAGTGGGCAAGCAGCACCAGTCTCTAGTTTGTTTCTCTTTACCACTTGCACTCTTTTTAAAAGAAAAAAGCCACCCCCTTCATAATGTCTCTGTGAAAGTATTGTGTGTGTGTGTATGTGTGTGTGTGTGCCTATGTGTCTGTGTCTGAGTGCGTGTGCATGTGTGTGTGTGTCTGTGTGTGTGTGTGTGCCTGTGTGTCTGTGTCTGTGTGCATTTGTGTGTGTGCGCACGTGCGTGTGCATGTGCCTGTGTGTGTGGGGGGGGGTGTGTGTATGTGTGCGTGTTTGTGTGTGTGTGTATGTGTGCGTGCGTGCGTGTGCGCGCGTGCGCACATTCTATATCTGGGCAGGTGCCCAGGAAGGCCAGAAGAGGATGTCAGATCCCTTGCACCTGAGTCAGGCAGTTATGAGTCACCTTACATGGCTGCTGGGAACTGAACTTGGTATCTCTGAAGATGAGGAGTTACTCCTCTGTGATGTATTGGCTCAGTCTGTCTTCTTGGACTATTTCTCACAGTGCCTGCCCATGGTACCTCAGCTCTGTTTAGTACCCACAGTTCTGAGCTGTTGCCTCTGTGGAGCAGCTCTGAGGCTCCCCTCTCTTCTCTGAGGCGTTTCTGCTGCTGGACTGTCTTCTTCCTTCCTTCCCATTGTCCCCCTAGAAAATGGAGATGCATGTACGGTAGAGTCTAAGCTCTGTCTCTGAACCCTTCCCTATCTGAAAGGACTAATCACTCCTCTAGGTTTCCATGGCCCTCAGCACATTTATTAGAATTGTTAGCTTCTCTGCTTCTGAGTGCTACTGGAGACAGGAGAGCTATTGCATTTACTGTGTATTCCTTGTGCCCTAAATGCTGTTTTGGGCACATAAGCTTTTTCAGAAATAATCTTGAATAGATATACCTATTCCCTGGTGTAGGTTTTATCTGTACAGTCCGCAGGAGCTGCAGGTTTTATGTCTTGACAGCAAAACTTTAGATTCCCATGATTTAGTGGTAAGTTGTGTGAAAAATTTTTGTTGTGTGGTAAACAGCTTGCTTGCTTTTTAAAAACAGGATCTCACTGTGTTGTCCAGGCTGGTCCTGAGCTTACAGGCTCAAGTAACCATTCTACTTCAGCTTCCTTACTAGTGAGCTACAGGCATGTGCCACGTCTGACCAAAAGCACCTTTCAGTCATAAATATCTATGTGGGAAAATGAATCATCCAGGAGCCTCTGACAACAAAGGGTGTCTCTCAGACTCACTGATAGGAAGAAGAGCTGATGTTTATTCTTTTCCTCAGCCTCATGCTATGCTGGGAACTATATTCACAATGAATTAGGAAGGTTTTACCATTGTATACTGAGGTGTAGCTTTGATTGAAAGGTTTCATTTATGGCTCCGCTTCTACTGCTATTGCTTTTATAGATTGAGCTAAGAAATTAATTTACCAAATATGTATATGAATTATTGTCTTTTCTGTCTAGTTTCTCAGGAGTATCCAGTCAGTAAGAGACCCGGCATCTATTCCTCCTGAGGAGATGGTAAGTAAGGGCCCCTTGTAAGTCAGACTCTGTTGTGCAATGCAGTGTAACCCTTAAAAGAAGAACAAACCTTACCATTTCCTCTACCCATGCCTTACTAAATTATAAACTATAGATGCCTCATGATGCTTGACATTGAAAATGCCAGAGATTAATTTACTGCCCCAGTTAAGGAACCAGTTTACAGTTTTGTTTGAATCAAGATGGAGATGTCCCAGTGTGACCAGAGATGGTGTTTATTTTATGATTTAATTGGAGAGCAGTAACTTCATCCTTTCCTGTTTGTCATCCTGGCCACTCATTTTCCTAGCTAGTCTCTAGCTGGAATGCTGTGACGTGTGGAAGAGTGCTTGTTACTGTCATGGTGAGAAAAGACCATTTAGTAATAAATTCAGAAGCATTGCCCCTTATAAGCCCTAAAGTAAGTGCCAACCTCCGGATTGTTAATATTCTACAGGAAATGCAGGCCCAGCTAGAGGTTTGCAATCTCATGCTCAGCTAAGTCTGTTTTCTACACATAGACTTTGAAAAAGTTGAAAAAAAGAAAGTATCACTGGCATGGCAGATTATAAGGAAAAACATTGTTTTATGACCTTTGTTTTCACTGTGTACATATATACCTATATGTGTATATTAGACTATGTATAATATATTTTATTCTGATTTATGGTCAACACATTTCAGAAAGCCACAGATATGTATTATATTATGATTTTTTTCTTTTTATTCATATACAGATATTTTTAAGTCTTTGATAAGCCTGTCAACTAGTAGTTCCAAGTCTCCAATTTGGAGAGAGACCTGCTATTTCATTGGCATACAGTGTGCACCTATTTGTCAGACACTTTTAACTAAGAATTCCTAAAGCCCATGGAGTGTGGCGCCATGAAGTTAGATTTGAGAATAATAAATGCAAATATGGGAGAACGCTGGACACCGCTCATAAAGCAGGTCCTCTAGTTCTAATAGTCTCTAATGCATTTAGTCTCCAGAATTTTCAGCCCTTCCGGAGTCCCTCGGACACGCCCGGGATGCCTATTCGTTTGGAACTTTGGTGGACAGCTTGCTCCCCATCTTTAATGAGCAGGGTGAGTCGGAGTTGAACTGCTGCATGCACACACTGAGGAGGGAAGGCATCCCTGACCCTCTGCATGGGAATCCAAGGACTGCAGTCTTCAGTACAGTGGGAAAGCTGCTGCCTGCCCTGCAGTCACTTGGACTAATAGCAGCTGCAGAAGTATGAACAACAAAAAGGACTTTGACCAGTGACCAGGCTGGCCCTGCTGAATGTGGTTATCTTTTGGCTTTGTCATTGAGCTGTCTTGCTGTGAATACAGGCCCTAGTGACTGAGACGTACTAGCCTAAATAGAAGAGCAGGACTCTGGTGTTTTTATTAATTTCAGAATCAATTAACATTTCTTTATGCTTTCAAAGCCATTAATTTTTTTTCTGTTTTAATTACTGTTTTTTCTTACATGCTCTCTTAAGGCCAGGCTACTTAAAGACAGTTCTGCCCCCTTCAGTCTTCTCTAATTGCATGCTGGGCAGCCAGTGTCCATCTCCTGGGATAGACTGTAGGACATAACTGTACCTGTGACAGTTACTGCGGTGGGCGCCATGTTCCATCCTTTCCTGGCCTGTCTCATTCTGCTGACATTTCATTCAGTGCCAGTAGAGCTTCTGCCAGGATGTCCAGTGTCTGGTGATAGATGTACCTGGTGGCTGTCAACTTGAATAGCCTAAATGTTTGAGAATTAAGCCCTAAAGCTCTAAGGCATTGTTGGTTTTGTTTTTTTGAACTAACTATTCTCCCACCCACCTATAATGGTGGCATATGTGTAGATTCTGAGAATAGAGGTATTTAGTCAGCTCTCTTGAGAAGAGCCTACCCAAAAAGAGCCTTCAAACCGTCCACCTTCTGAACCATCATTTTTGAATCAGAGGTGTGCTAACAATCAGGAAATGGGAGCATGTACAAGGGGAGGCACCCGGGGTAGTGTGGGCTGTGCCGACAAGACAGCTTTGGATACCTGCCAAGGCATCTGGCCTAAACGAGCAGAAGTCATGTAGCAACAGCCAGGGCTCTGTTTGCTTGGGCTTTTACAGGTTGGTTTTTGCTCTCATCAGTCTCCAGCTAGAGAGGTCCGAAAAGAGGGAGAAGGCCTGGAACTAACTGTAGCTCTGGATTTCAGTTTCAGCGGATGTTCTCTCCAGCTTCCTACAGACCCTGCACTCAGCTCTGCTGAATCCCACGCCCAAGTGTCGGCCAGCACTCAGCACCTTACTGTCCCATGATTTCTTCAGGTGAGGGCACCATGTGACATGCTAGAGAAGGAAAGAGAGAGGAAGAGAGAGAGATTGGTTTGCCTTTCAGGTTTCTATCACAGCAAGTTTTAAAAATTCTTAGCTGTTGTGAATGAATTATATCCAGATTCATGAGGACTTTTGATTATCAAGAAACTAGTCTGTCTAATAGTTTACAGTTGGAAGTTCATTGAGAACGTAGACAAGCACAGCCTCTCCTTTCTGCTGCCACTGCATTATGGGTATGTACTCTGAATTTGTCTGGTTGAGAGAGGGCAGGTTTGTTTCCTCTGGCAAGAGATGGTTCCCTTGGTCTCAGTTACAGACCTTGGTCAGAGGGAGGGGCACAGAGAAAACACTCCTGGGCTCACAGATGGTTTTGAACCTTCAAGGTTAGTTTTAATTACATTTTTCATTTCTGTAACCACAGATCTTGTACCCAGGTTAGTTCCATGTTTGTGAGTTTTATTAACAATGCTAACCTAGATGTTTCTTAAACAAAATATCTTTGTGTTTCTACTTAGAGAGCTTGGAAGGAATCAGAGCAGAAGGAAGGCTACTGTCTCTCTAGAGGCACCATGTGACAGGGTGTGACTGAGTTAGTGTCTGTAGTCACCACAAGTACAATTGGCATTTATGCTTCTACAAAATGTTTTGAACTTTTCCCAATATAATAGGTTCCTTCCATTTATTTCTTAAATTGGCAAATATAGTTGTATATAATTTGTTTGTGTTTATAAGTCTTTCAACAATTATTATTATTTCTTGTATTTGTAGATGATTTTTAGAAATACTTTATTGCTCATGATATCATAGTCTCTACAAAGATAATTCATTATAGTAAATTGTTCACCACTACATGTAATACAAGTTCTTTAAGAAATGTGTAATAGTACAGAGGGAAGAAAATCATCAAAGCACATTCCAAGCCACACCTCAGACATCCCTCTGTGTGGCACAGGAGCAAACTCCAGAAGCAGCAGGATGGAGCAGGCAGCTCCCTCCCTGAGGCAGCACACTTCCATTCAGTTAAAGCACTTGTGCATTAGCTCAGCTGCAGGCGAATGGGCAGACAATGCAGGCTCACATGCCGTGGCTTTGGGATGCAGGTCCCCTTAGTTTTGACATGAATCTTTAAAGGCTCTTTGTTTCTTAGACTTAAAAAAATTGAAACTCTGTGACAAATATTACAGCCTAGAAATACCAAAGGTGGAAAAGGATGTGGCAAACACAGAAAATAGATGTCGACAATCTTTGTCAATTAAGGCCATGAAAGGTAGACAACATGTCTCTTAGGAGAAGTTTGCGATTATGACCACATACATTTATAGCCCATATATGCTACCATTTGCGTGAGAAATATAAACAGATATAAAGATGTGGTATTAAACCATAAATGCAAAAATGTCATTGGAGCACATATTGCTGGTATATGGCAGCATTTAGAGTGTCACCCTCAAACAGCCCATGACACAAATCATCTGACAAAAGCAGAAAAATGGCTCACATAGTACAAAATGGTTTCTTGTGTTTCTAGTGTATTTTCCACTCTTTTCATTTATCCACTATAGAAAAGTATGTGTTAATAGACTGTTTTCAGTAAAACTACTGGTCAATACCAGGCTAATGGAAATTAAGTTTTGGCGAAGTTTAAAGTAACATGGATTTTTGTTGTTGTTGTTTTTTTTCTTTGTTATTGTTCCCTCCCCCCCCCCCCCAAGACAGGGTTTCTCTGTGTAGTCTTGGCTGTCCTGGAACTCACTCTGTAGACCAGGCTGGCCTCGAACTCAGAAATCCTCCTGCCTCTGCCTCCCAAGTGCTGGGATTACAGGCGTGCGCCACCACGCCCGGCCGTAACATGAATTTTTATGTGTAGGAAATCATGGAAGACAGGGCCTTCATAATGAGTTGTCTAAGAATCACGTGTGTCAGCGTGAAAATGAAGGCAGTACCTGTACATGCCATGTAGGCTGCCAAGCTTGTGTGCTTAAGTATTGGGCAATATGGTAGGGATGTGGTAGAGATATGCTAGGATGGTATGGTAGGGATATGGCAGGATGATAAGGTAGGGATGTGGTAGGATATGGTAGGATAGTATGGTAGAGATGTGGTAGGATATGGTAGGATAGTATGGTAGGGATATGGTAGGGTAGTATGGTAGGGATGTGGTAGGATATGGTAGGATAGTATGGGAGGGATATGGTAGGATATGGTAGGATAGTATGGCAGGGATGTGGTAGGATATGGTAGGATAGTATGGTAGGGATGTGGTAGGATATAGTAGGATAGTATGGTAGGGATATGGTAGCATATGGTAGGATAGTATGGTAGGGATGTGGTAGGATATGGTAGGATATGGTAGGATAGTATGGTAGGGATGTTGTAGGATATGGTAGGATAGTATGGTAGGGATATGGTAGGATAGTATGGTAGGAATATGGTAGGATAGTATGGCAGGGATATGGTAGGATATGGTAGGATAGTATGGCAGGGATGTGGTAGGAGATGGTAGGATATGGTAGGATAGTATGGTAGGGATGTGGTAGGATATAGTAGGATAGTATGGTAGGGATATGGTAGCATATGGTAGGATAGTATGGTAGGGATGTGGTAGAATATGGTAGGATAGTATGGCAGGGATGTGGTAGGATATGGTAGGATAGTATGGTAGGGATGTTGTAGGATATGGTAGGATAGTATGGTAGGGATGTTGTAGGATATGGTAGGATAGTATGGTAGGGATATGGTAGGATATGGTAGAATAGTATGGCAGGGATGTGGTAGGATATGGTAGAATAGTATGGCAGGGATGTGGTAGGATATGGTAGGATAGTATGGTAGGGATATGGTAGGATATGGTAGGATAGTATGGTAGGGATATGGTAGGATAGTATGGTAGGGATATGGTAGGATATGGTAGGATAGTATGGTAGGGATATGGTAGGATATGGTAGGATAGTATGGCAGGGATGTGGTAGGATATGGTAGGATAGTATGGTAGGGATATGGTAGGATATGGTAGAATATGGTAGGATAGTATGGCAGGGATGTGGTAGAATATGGTAGGATAGTATGGCAGGGATGTGGTAGGATGGGAGCCATGCTCTCTTGGAAGAGCATAGTTTACATGTTTGGGACTGCCTGGACTCTTCAGAAACTGGCCTTGCCTAGGTGCAAAAATCAGAAAATGAGTAAACACTGGTGACTTCTATAGAAATTCCATTTCCTAGTCCTCTTTAGTGTTCACCACAGGGGACTTGGGGATCCGCAGTGTCTTTGAAATGGTAGTGCCATTTCTCCCAGGGTCCTCTTCCCCAGTGTCCTGTGACAGTGAGAACGTTGGAGAGGTGCAGTCACTGCTGAAGCCTAAATAAGTACACCAGCCAGCGCCTTTCCGTGCACCCTCTCACAGGAGGCGCCTCTAGATTTGCTCTGTTGTGTTTCTCTCGTAAGCACTTTGAATCTGTCGTATGGCGTAGAGAACATTTCTTCATTGCAAGTCCTAGAATGGTCTGTAATGATGACTTCAATTCTTAACATGCCTTTTACCTTGTTGTCCTGCTTTTTTTTTTCACATTTAGAAATGATTTTCTAGAAGTTGTGAATTTCTTGAAAAGCTTGACATTAAAGAGTGAAGATGAAAAGACTGAATTTTTCAAGTAAGTTCAGAAAAAAAACCTTAAATTCACTCCCTTGAATTAAATCTATGTAATTATGTCAGTGCTATAGGGATAAGTTAGACTTCCGACTTCCCAGTGGTTATTGAACCTCTCTCCACATCATATTTTCTACCGTGCCTTGGGAGTCACGGTCCTTAACACATCTACACTGGTAACTTAAATGTAAAAGGTGGGTGCCAGTTTTACTTTGCTGGGAGGTGGAGAGAGAAAAGCCCTTCTAGACGGAGAAACAACAGAGTGAACGCACCAAGATGATTTGGGTAGCAAATGTAAGCACCTGATGCCTGCTGGCAGGCACACTTCAAAGCAAAGGTAAGTGGTCCTTGTATGACGGGCAGACTGCTGTGATTTGTAGACAGTGAGCTGCTTGCCTTGAAGCCACTGAGAGAGTGAATGGAACTGTGAGATGGCTAGAAATCTGTTTGCTGATCACTGTTAATGGGGACAGAATTAGATCTCATGAAGCTTGGCTTGGTTAGTATGTCGTAGTTCTGTCCCCAGAGAGGAGTTTAAGAGTGATGATGAAGGAGATACTGAGATGGGAGAGACAGACATGATAGAACTAGGAGAGGGGAAGGCGCACTTGACGTTGAGGTAAGGCGGGAGACAGCCAGTGGGCGGGAGAGGAAGAGGATGTTACAGCGGTGGCCAAGGAAGGCTGTATGTTAACACTAAGAATGCAGCAAGCAAAAGGAAAAGGAAAAGGAAAAACAAAAGACCAAATAGCAAGGAGCAGATGAAGCAGATGCACAGCAAACGCCATCAGCTCAGGGTTTCCTGCATTGGCGAGGCCATGCGAGAGCCAGGGTGAGAAAGCAAACAGGTAGCCTCACCCCATGGAGGGAGGCTAACAGCCTCGGCCCCTCATTTCTCCTCAGATTTCTGCTGGACCGAGTGAGCTGCCTGTCAGAAGAATTAATAGCTTCAAGATTGGTGCCTCTTCTGCTTAACCAACTGGTGTTTGCTGAGCCAGTAGCTGTTAAGAGTTTCCTTCCCTATCTACTTGGACCTAAAAAAGGTGATTTTTTTTCTAGTGTTACTAGTTATTAAAGAGTTTGGCAACTATTAATCCATTTTTTGGGTGGGATAATAGTACAGTATCCTAAAGTTAATGTTTGGCTCTAAAGGCACAGAACAGTTAGTTACTTCTTACTAATATGATAGCTTTAACTCGGGTACCAAAACCCACAGGTAAGTCTTCCATCTTCCTGGAGAGCCATATATGTACTACATAGATGTAGTACATATACTACAGTAAGTGGTTTTACACACACGAGCTATATTTACTGCAGTAAGTGGTTTTACACACACACACATACACAGAGAGAAAGAGACAGACAGACAGACAGACAGACAGACACATCCACAAACACATAGTGTGGAGCATACCTTTACTAGGTGAAGGCATACATCTTCAGGTTATCTTTTCAGTGAATCCTTAGGTCTGTGCTTCCTGAGTTACTGAAAGCAAAACATGTTGTGCTTTGAATAAAAAGTTTGAAAATCTCCAATATAACTTTATTTCTTAGAACTAGGGGTTGCTTTTTGTATTTTTGTTTTTTCCTGAATGTGAAATGAAGCAGTTACTTTGAAAGTTTGCCTTTAAATGGTAACACATCAGGCTAGAAAATGTATTATTGATATACTAAAGAATTTAAAGTTAAGTTGGATCCTGCTTTGAGAATTCATTTTCCTAAATAAAAAAATTTTAAGGAAAGATTTAGTTTTATGTGTATTAGTGTTCTATTTACATGTATGCACATGCCTTAAATGCATGCCTGGTTTCCATGGAAGTCACAAGAGGCACTAAATCCCCTGGTCTAGAGTTAGGGATGGTAGAGCCACTGTGAGTGAGTACTGGGACCTGAACCTGGGTCCTCTGCGGTTGGTACAGGGCTCTTAACCAGTAAGCCACCTCTCCTGCCTCACAGAGTTGACTTTCTTAGATGATGTCACTCCTGCGGATATTATGGGTAGTCATTTCAGTTTCGAATTGCATTTGATCTCTGGATTGTTTTCAGTAATGAATGTTTCTTATAGCTTTCCATCTTCTCACTGTGGATTTTAGAGGGAGAAGCCATGAATCACCTCAGTGCTCATTTGCCTTGTGCCAGACTCCCAAACCAGGAAAGGAGCAGGACACAGAGAACGCTTGAGACAGAAAAGCCTTGAAGTTATTTAAACCCAAAGAAGAGATACCTTTAGATTGCAGATTAAATTTAAATCAAATACATAAAATATGTATAAAGTTCTGGCCTCAGTTGATGAATTATGTTCTCTGCTCTTCTCACTGAACGACTGCTCTGTCTATACCCTCTGATTTGGGGTAGAGAATGCACCAGGAGAGACGCCGTGCTTGCTCTCACCAGCGCTGTTCCAGTCACGAGTGATCCCTGTGCTTCTCCAGTTGTTCGAGGTCCACGAGGAGCATGTGCGGATGGTGTTACTGTCCCACATCGAGGCCTATGTGGAGCACTTTACTCAGGAACAGCTAAAGAAAGTCATCTTGCCACAGGTCAGAACCAAGCTGGCAGTGGGAGTGTGTCAAACCTTGTAAAAGCAGGCTGAGGAGAGACTGAGCAAGGGTGCGGTGCTGCCACTGTAGGGAAGGAGAGGAGAAGGTTTTCAGATAATAACTCAAAGACTTGAGACAGCAGGTGAGCTTCCAAGTTACTAGAATATAAAGGACTGAAATTGTGTTTTCAGTCCAGTGTTCTTGGCAAATGAAATGTTTAGTCTTAGTCTGAGAACAGTTACAATTCTGTGTGCTGATTCGTGGGGGTAAAGGAATGAGAAGACAAAAACAGGCCTAAGCACACTCCTGACCATTCACTAGCATTTGTGGGATGCCTTATGAACATAGGATTGTCCATAATTACATTATGGTTTTGTTATCAGTGACTTTCAACCTGTTTGTCTACCATAGGGGGGAGCATTAGTATTCACTCACCCAAGGGTTCCAGGCTTGCATTCATTTTTTATACTATAAAAAGTTATCACAGAGGCATGGATCAAAACAACAAATTTAATGTGAAAATCTGAAGAACTAAAGTACGAAATCAAGGTATAGTGAGATGTGGCCACTTTTGAGGGCCTGCATTATAAGCTTTGGTGCTCCCAGCAGCAGTACCTAGTATCTCTTGTTGAGCAGCTGTATCAGGCAGTCCACACCCATTTTCATGAAGCTTTGGCTCTAAGTCTGGCTTTTGGGGGTCAGGGGAAATGGGGTGAGACCATGGTCTTAGTGTATAGCAGAGGCTGGCTTCAAACTGATAGGATTTCAGGCGTAGGTAACCTTACTGACTTCACCTGGCACAGGATATTGGTCATTGAAGTTAGGCCTCATGCTAACCCAGTATAACCTCTAAAGCTGTAAAGAGTTTTTAAAGCTACCAGCCACGTGGTATTTTTCAATTTATTTTCTATGAGATTAATACTTCCTATGTATTCAAGGAACTCGTAAATGACCAATGGTTCCTTTAGGTGATGCCTTAGGATGTCAAACATTTTCTTAACTCCATGATTCTTTGTATTAAGAGGGTTTAGGACTTTTGACACTTCACATGATGTTAGCTAAAGCTTCAGTCCTCAGGGCCTCAGGCTGGCCTATCCAAACTGACTTCCTGAAACCTTGGATAGCTGATAGGCTAGAATTCGCCAGGACCTCAGGATACCTAAGTTTTTCTCATCAAACTCTCCAGGAGAGTCTAGGTTGTTGTCTTACCCCACTAAGTCACTTAGTTACTGTAACACAGGCTGACACATGGTTGTAGAAGCATGTTTCACTGGGGAGCTGGCTCTTTGCACTTAAGATATGCAGGAATGAGTGTTAGCCTGCATGGTGTCAATTTAGAAGAGAAACGCAGTGCTCTAACCCTGAAACAGATGTTACAGGCTGAGTCCAGAGACGGAGTTGAGAGCTCAGTATGTGAAAGACAACCAACTCTCATAATTTAGAAAGCTGAATTATTAGTAAATTGTTAAGTTAAACAACTACTAACTTCAGTAACTTCTTTGGTAACTATAGTTATAGAATAACTAGGTCAAATTTTGTGTGCCATAAAAGTAGCCATGTGGAAGACTGGGCAAATCCGTTGAATAGCTCAATTAAGAGAAGACAAGTGGTGGGGGCTGAGGGTTAGGACCGGCTTTCTCACTCCACAGGAGGTGCTGAGAACAGATGGGCTTAGGTGGACTGTCTCGTGAGTGGTGTATTAAATGGTAGACGCAGGCTCTGGTTTAAAGCTTTCTTCCAGGAAGTGGCTGGTAAGTTCCCACTGAACTGTCACCAGGTCTTATTAGAATGCTTGATCTTACATAAGTGAGAGTTAGCCACAAATACACGATCAGCTGGTCCAGTCATACTGAGAATTACTAGTAAAACTTTGGCAACTCAATATTAGGAGCCAGGTACTCAGGCCCTGCTAATCCAGCTTCTCTTAAAATATAGAACAAAACCTGCCCCAGTGTCTTCTCCATTGTGCTCCTTGTTTAAGATGATTTTGGTTGCATATAACTAAAATCCACACAAAGCCAGCTAAACCCAAAAGAAGAATAACTAAAAATTATAATGTAATAAAAGGATGTCAGACTACCTAACCTGGTATTAAGTCTGGCTGGGTTTTGCTTGACTTCACTTCTGTCTGACTTTTGACTCTGAACACAAGCTCCTCACTGTTTTGGAGTCACATGACTGGATGCCCACAACTTGCAGTAAGGGTCCCTGTCCTTACTTTCAGCAAACCCCAGACTAGGTCTGTGAACTGTAGCTAGATGACTGGTGAGAGACCATAATTAGCTCAGCCAGTAGACAAGTGTTAAATATATTATATACGAAGCTCTTGTGGGCTTTTCCCAGTTGAGTATACTGGGAATTAAGAATTAGTTTAGATCAGCAACATAGCTTGTCAGTCCTTAGAATGATCTGAGTATGTTCTACAGAATGTCACTCCTGCACTATTAGGTTCTAGAATGAAGAAAGTACGAATACTTATACTTAAAATTATCATTTGTAGCAGTTTTTAGTTTACAGTGTATTTCAACATGGCTCTATCACAAAAAAGACATTTATTTGTATATATGTGCCTTCATTTATGTGCGTGCATACCTTCCACAGCTCATGTGGAGATGAAAGGACAATCCGTGGGAGTCAGCTCTCTTTCCACCCCGTGGGGAGATCCACATGGTTTTCAGGATTCTAAGCAAGAGCCTTTACCCACTGAGCTAGCTTGCCAGTCCTGGTGTTTTGTTTTCTTAAGTAGCAATCCATGATGAACTAGGAGGGATGGATATTGTTTCCTTCCCTTAGTAGGTTGGGGAGTCACCAACCGTAGAAATTAAATGTCGTACATTTGAACAAGCATTATGACTGCAGGCCACTTGGTCCTTTGCAGGTTAGAAAGGTAATGGTTGTCTTCACTTATCCCCAATTTTGCTCCTAGGTACTACTGGGCCTTCGTGATACCAGCGATTCCATTGTGGCAGTTACTCTCCGTAGCCTGGCAGTGCTGGTGTCTTTACTTGGACCAGAAGTGGTTGTGGGAGGAGAAAGAACTAAGATCTTTAAGCGCACTGCTCCAAGCTTTACCAAAACTAGTGACCTTTCCCCTGAAGGTAAGACTAAAAATTATTTTATTAGTTTTTTAATATTATATAATACAGGTTTATGGTGAAGTTAATGGTCAAAACGTATGAGAAAAGTTGAATTTCCCTTTTCAAACTCGTAGCGGATAGATACTGAGTGACATTTAATGGCTTAGTGAGAATCCTTTTTGGCAAACTCACAAGAAAACTGTTTACATACGATTATTTTAATGATGTGTGCATAAGTTTATTATTCTCATGTATTGGATAGTAAAGATGTGTTTCTACATCAGTGCATAAAAGCTACCTCACTTTATACCTGCCTCGTATTTCACTGAATCCAATTCAGTGACTTATAGTGATGGCTGTTGTATCTGCTGCTAGATTTTTAATCAATATGTAGTAGTACTGCTATAAATACTTGCATGTGCATCTTTATTACATGTGGTCCCACTCCCATAGGAGAGTCTCAGAAGTAGACTTTGTAGGTTAGAGGATATATTTGAATTTTAGTAGGGACTAAAGACCTGTTCTTTTTAACACTAAATGTTTACGTTACTTTGTTAGACTACTGGGTAAAAGATCTTTTTTGGGTACTTCAGGAAATCGTTCTTTGGTTTGTTTCTACTGTATTCTATATGGGAGGTAGCACAAGAATTTTGTATCAACAAAATTAGCCTTTTTGCTACTTTGTAAGATCTTGAATAGGACCATGATTCCATTACAAAATTCTGGGTCTCTAATGCAGTCCCTTGGATTGTACTGTTAGACCCCGAGAACTGAGGGTAAAGGAGACAGATGCTATAAAGAGCTGAAGCCTTATGATGACAGTTGACTCCCCTTAGCTTTAAGGTTGGGGAAATATTCAGCTGTAATTTATAAATCTTTCTGATTGATACCTAATCCTGAGTATAAGTTTTCTGGCAAACTATTAAGGCTGCTTTCCTCACTCAATGTCAAATACCTATAGCATAAAAGTTATTTTCAGTGTATAGTTTTGTGGTATTAAGTTATTAATATTGTAAGAATTGTACTCTTTTGTTTTGTTTTGTGAGACAGGGTTTCTCTGTGTAGCCCTGACTGTCCTGGAACTCACTCTGTAGACCAAGCTGGCCTCGAACTCAGAAATCCGCCTGCCTCTGTCTCCCAAGTGTTGGGATTAAAGGCGTGCGCCATCACTGCCCAGCTAGGCTTGTGCTCTTAATAGCCCTTTATTCTTAAAAGGAATTAGAATCATGGTCTTACATTGCTACCCAGAACAATTTTTAAGGACTGAAATTTTATCTATGTATTGCTTCATAGTTCTGTCCCATCACCAAGTGGTGACAGAACCTGTCTTTAACCTCTGGAGACAGACAAAACATTTAATAATGGGTTTTGGTCAAATATTTAATGGTTTTTCTTTTATCTGTGCTACATACACCCATTTCCCTGGACTGTTGCTCACCAATCTGTGCTAGATATAAGCGCACTCCTCTTCCTTCAGGTTCTCCCATGCATGTTGTCTGCAGCCAGCAGAGTCGGATCTCAGAAGTCTTGGAGAACCCCTCCTCTACTGCATTCCCTGAATGGTTTTCTGGCAACATGCCCAGCAACAGCAGGAAGCACATACAGAAAGAATATTGCAATGCTCTCTTACAGACAGGTAAACATTTCAACTGTGTTTCCCATTGCTGAGCTATACCTAAGAATATTAAGCTTAAATTTTAAAAATCAAGTACAGTTTGGAATTCTTTTCTCGCCTTACCTCTTCAAACTGTTGGTTAATATATCTAACCCTCCCACATCATAAGTTAACATTACTTGAATTTATTTTTGTATCAGATACTTTGGCATTCTAATGCCTTCTGCATCATAATATACCAAAAATGAAGAGTTCTATAAGATTAATAAAGACATGTAGTAAAAAGTGATGTTTAGTAGGGTGGGAAACAGGAGTAAACCTAGATTTTTCTAAATGACATCAGGTGTTCAGAGATCTGTTTCAAACTTATTTGGGAGCCTGACAGATGGCTCAGCAGTTAAAAAAACAAATACTCTTACAGGGGACACAAGCTTGGTCCCAGCACTGTCCTCTAACTCACTCTAGCTCCAGGGCATCCAATTCTCTGACTTCTGTGGGCACTTTCTCCCACACATGAACACCCACACAACTGAAGATGAATCTCTGAACGGTAAACTGGACTGGGGAGAAGGTTCAGGAGGTGAAAGCCCATGTGGTATAAAGGCTAGTACCCAATCCAATGTCTGGAACACACATAAAAGAGATCCAACTGCACACTTGCCCATTGCCTATGCACCTGCACTATAGGGCATGTATGCACCCAGACCCCCGCCCCACCTCCAGTAAGTTAAAAAAAACAAACTTACTTGAGCACATGTTTCTAGGTATAATTACTACCAAGGATAAGAGTGAATCTGTATTTATTTAAGAGACTTATACCAACAGGTGTTTGGACATTTAGTCAAAAATCTAAAGAGACATGGTATGCCTTTGAGTTAAGTGTCATGTGTATTTGGAGAATTTATTTAGCATCTTTGTTATGGTCTATCTAACTTTTGCTAGTATTCCTGGATATTTCCAATTAGACCTACTTATTGCTTGCTCTTAACATTTCGTGAGGCTAATTCTTGCATCTACCCATAGGTGATCAGTTTTCTCACACTATTAAATTCCCTATGAATGGACTCTCAGATGTGAAAAACACTTCAGAGGACAAGGGAAACTTCCCTGCGGGTTCTAATAAGCCTGAGGAGTGGCCTGACTGGAGTGAGCCTGAGGAGCCTGAGCACCAGACTGCCAATATTCACATACGTCCCCAAGAACCCTGTGATGTAGCAGAGTCCCAGCACACAAATCTGAACGCAGAGGAGTTGTCCTGGGATGACTGTGAGTCTAGCTTTGGTACTGAAGTGAGCACAGCAGCTAGAGCTGCTCCCATGCCTGTTACCTCAGGGGAACAGACACCCACTGCAGCTTTGCTTCCTCTCACTGAAGAGTCAAAGCCCTTGCAACCCAGTCCTGCCTCAAAGACTAGTCACAGACAGCATGATGAAATCAAACCACCCCCAGTGTCACAAGAAAGATCCCTGAAGGCTCGATCGGAACTTGGTTTAGGAGAAGAGTTTACCATTCAAGTAAAAAAGAAGCCAGTACAAGATCCCGAGTTGGACTGGTTTGCAGATATGATCCCAGAAATTAAGCCTTCAGGTACTTTTCTTATTCTGCCTGAACTAAGGACAGAAGTGATGGTCCCTGACAAAGATAACGTCTCATCAGCTATGCAGTTTTCCTCAAAGTTTGCTGCAACAGAAATGACCGAGGTGGGTTCCTTCTTTGTATTAAATGTCTTAATGTCAGGGTTTCTCTCAGAAGTCCTAGCTAGCAATAAACAAGCAGTTTTATCAACGAAAGAAAAAAAGGGTACACCCAGAAATAATACAACCAATTCCTAGAAAATGATTTCAGAGTGCTGCCAAGAAGGGACTAGTCCTTCAGGCATGCCCAACCTGTTAACATGACACAGTACTGTCATTTACAGTGTTCTTGGTTCAGACTTTAAAAAAAAAATTACCAAAATAAAATCTTGGGGGTTGCAGGGATAGCTCTGTGGTTAACAATATGTACAGGCTATTCTACAGGCCTGGGTGATTGCGGCCTGGTGATGCTTCACATGAAATGGTCTGTTAACTCCAGTTCCAGGAGATTCAGTCCTTCTGATCTCTACAGGCACCAGCCACAAGTGGTGCATAGATAAATGCATGCATATCAAATAAAAAAAACAAAAACAAAAAAAAACATTTTACATCTTCTGTGTTGTGCCTTGTGTATAACTGTTCTTGGCCACAGCGGGCCACACTACAGGAGTCATTTCTTGATATAGGAAAAAATTTCACTGTACTGTGCAGTGAAATCTTGTTACTGTTTGAAACAGTACTGCTATACTGTACTGTTTGCAGTGAAATCTGTTACTTGTTTCAGTAACAGTACTGAAAGTGTACTGTTACTTTCCAATGGGTGTGGTTTTTAACATCAGAACTAATGCAATCTTGCTTTTAACTTTTGGTTACAGCTTTATCTTCTCTTATCATAAAGCATTCATTCTCTCTGGTTTTCAGATCGTATATAATCAGATAGCTAGTGTCCATGTGTTCTGTTGCAGGGAGAGGCAGAAGGCTGGGAAGGAGAAGAGCTAGCCTGGGAAGATAACAACTGGTGACGATAAGGAAAAGCTTCAGGAAGAATTCTAAAAGAATTAATACCTCAAAGCAAGCTGCATGGATGTAAAACCCCGAAGCAGCTTGTGTCCCCATACCAGGAGCTCTTTTTTGCAGTCTGTGCCAACTCAAGCAGAGACCAACCTCAGGTTGCTAAGAACTGGTGGCAAAAGGCTTTTGGTGCCAGATTCCAGGAGAAAGTGCTGTGTGCATTTGACTGAGGCCAGTTTTCATACAAAGCAAATAGCTAAAGAAGTGCTTTTTTCCAGGAAAAGTTCTGGAAGTAAAAGAAATAAAAAAATTCAAGCTGGTAAGCTTAATTTTGTGCCATTTCTTTAAAAGAGTAAGCTATTATGAAATAACTTACTGGAAAAAAAAAACTAGCTGTAAATTATAACTTCAAACTGCTAAGGCTCCTTAGGCAGTTTATTTGTTTACAGTTTGTCATCTGAGAAAAGAAAAGTCCCCTTCCTTTGGACCTGGACAGTTACTGTTTTCACTGTTTCACTGTACCAAAGCTCTCAATGAGAAACTCCCCCAACCCCCTCATCTTGTTCTCTATGTCAAATAAAGATTATTTTCACATTTACAAAAGCTCTTTTATGTGCTATGAGAATATACAAACATAATTTACATTCACAATTTTCATTTACAAAACAACCAGGCAAGGCACCTGAAGAGTCAAACCCAGTTCTGTTCAATACACAGTCCATTCATATTTTACCCTCTAAGCACACAGCATTTTAGTGTCTCGATTCTTTCTTGCAGTGCCTCCAGTTCTGGCAACAGCCAGGCTGGAACATTAGAGTGTTTGAGTAAAAACTCAGTTGTCTCCAAAGCCCTTGCTGCAGCTTGAAATATTGATCTGTATTCTTCTTCAAAGGGCAGCTCCTGACGGGCTCTTTTTGTACAAGGCTGGAAAATAAGAAAAACATGAAACAATGCATAATACTCATTCTAAAAATAATGTAAGAGAAACTGTAGTTATAGGATCAAAAAGAAGGGCAGCCTTCCCATTTATATTAATAATAACCTAAATGTGCTAACTTCTTTCCGTGTCCTAATTTGTATGTGGTAGACAAGGAGAATCATCCTGAGTTAGGGTTCCCAATGATAAATGCTGCCTTGCCCAACAACTATCCATGAGTAGTCTTTAAAACTATCAGTAAGGAAATACAATGTGAATTTCCTAATACATTTGTAAACACTGAGAACCATAATAGTTTTCAACATGCTTTTAGAGCCAGTTAAGGAAAACTAAGACTCAAGACATCTTGCATAGATGGGGAAGAGAACTGAGGTGAAACCCAGACACATCTAATATCTGGTTTTTCAAAGGGAAGTCACAATTTAAATTCACAGGTCTTATGAACACAACTGACTTGAACTGAACTTTATATTCAGGCCTACAGCTACATCTAAGAAAATAAATTACTATTGCACTATAAATCTAGAACATTCCTTTTTTTTTTAATGGCTCAACAATTCCCAGTTATCACCTATGTTCAAAACACAATTCTGAATGTATGCACTTATGTCAAATTCCTGCCAATTAATAGGTACATGTGATATTTGAGAAAAATGATCATTATTGATGATGAGATGAACTGAACAAGCTTATGTGACATCTATGGGTCAGAAAATGCATTTACCAGTAATAAAGAGTATATTTGGTATAATGGTTACAACTATTCTTTGTGTTCTTGTCTGTGTTGGTAACATTTCAGGGATAGTGTATGGTCTTTGGTTTTGGTTTTTGATGTACAACTACCATAAAGTGAAAATTTTACCTGTCTACACTTTATTTGAAATTCAACATAAGAGCAAAAATCAAACTAGTTTATCAGTAAAAGGGCAGATTCCTTTGTTTGACCAGTACATGCTTAAAAGCAGCCCATACCTGGAAAGCCAACCCCTTTGCTACTTCTACAGTACCTGAGCAACGGGTTTCCAGAAAGAGCCTTTCTCTTGTTTCACATTGTCCACTGTGACAGCCTCAGTTTCATCTACAGATTCTGTCTGCCAAAGAGCACCAAAGAACACTGACACATTGCATTCTCTACTAGATACCAAGTGGTGTGAAATGTAGAAGAAAACACTGACTAGTGTGTGTGTGTCTGTAAGTGCTGAGTGTTAAAACTGTTCTGGTTTAATCTGTGACCAGGCAAAGTCTAAGTTAGGTAGACTCATCTTAACGTAACCTGAATACAATTCCCTTAGTGCAGTGGTTCTCAACCTTCCTAATGGTGTGTAACCCTTTAATAAAGTTCCTCATATTATGCTGACCCCAGCCATAACATTTATTTCCTTATTACTTCATAACTAATTTTGTTACTGTTACGAATTGTTAATATAAATATCTGACATGCAACCCACCCCTTGTGATGGTCACAACCCACAGGTTGAGAATGACTGCCTAAGACTGCTGTTCACTACAAAAGAATTAAGAGTTGTTGAAGAAAGTCTGTTAACATTCACCTTACTGTATAGGGTATGATGCTGGCAAAACAACTAACAACAAATATCCTTAAAGTTCTTAACTGTAACATGTTTAGTAACAATGCATATAAGTAAGTTCTATACCTACAACCCAGTTAAGTATAATTTACATTTTTCTGGTATTCTAAGTGTGGTTTGACAGGTCTGATTATTAATATTTCAGTTACTCCCTATATAATAACACCAGTTATGATACCTACACTTAAAATTTCTCTCTCTCTGTGTGTGTGTGTGTGTGTGTGTATGGGATCCCTATACTTAAAAACCTGATTTTACTGAACTGTAGAAACACCACTTTAGCTGCGTTTGGTAGTACATCCTTAATTCCAGCACTGAGGATGCAGAGAGAAAGGATCTGCAAAAAGAAGCCAAGGCTACACAGTGTGATCCAATCTACGAAAATAAAGTCTTAGAAAAGCACACTGAAAACATACTAAAATATAACAGAAACCAAGATCCTAGGCCTTGTCATCACATGTGGTCGATTACGATCAACAATGGTAGGGATCCATGCCTTCATTTTATTGACAAGGTAATCAATGCTATTATGTCTCAAATGTAGAGAGGTACAGTGACTTAAAGTGATTTATTTCTCTGATGTATGGTCTTAACTGATTCACACAAATTGCGTTTCCTTTAACATTTATACAAAATGCTACAGATTTCTTCAATAGACAATCAGATACTGTGGGGATAGGATGAACATGAAATTCATACAACATCCCTGAGAGGGATACAGTATTTTTATTAATTTTTATGCACGAAATAAGGTTGTACTTCATGGTGTTTTCTATGGTTTTTTCCCCCTCACATTGGTGATTAAAAGTATCAGATTTTAGAGTACTTTGGATTAGGGATGTTTAGCCTATGTGTATTAGCATTGTGTAAAACAACCTTTAAGTCTGGGGTTATAGCTTAGTGGTAAAGCACTTATATGCAAATCCCTAGTTCAAATCCCAGTACCAAGAAGAAAATATTTAAGCTAAGGTGCTTATAAGTACATAATTTGAATAAAACATGGACCTTACATATAAATAATAAATACCTTCTCCAAAAAGGATACAACTTTGTTCTTGATTTCTTCAGAACCGAGACACTGTGGAACTATCTCTTCATGCTTTGTTCCCTATTAAAAGATCAGTAAATAAAACATTAATTAATAGTTCAGCAACTTGTTAAGCCAATGAGTTTTTAAAACTACTTTAACTGAAAACTCATTTATATAGAAAGTAGTAACCAAGGATTCTCAAAGGCAGCACACATAGTTCAACAGAGCCTTGACATATAATGTAATTTCGGCTCTTATATACTTAGTAATGCAAGGCTTAATTACCTGAGTTACTCTTAAACCAAAGGCATTGCTGCACAAAATTGGGTCAGAATAGAAGCATTTCAATTTTTTTTTTTTTAAAGTATTTGACCTCAGAAGAGGGAGATCACCTATCTAGAACTGAGCTAAGGGTTTTCACTTAAAGTACTAATTCCCCAGTACTGCTGAAGGTAGTATCTGAGTCAGGCAGTCAACTCTGAATAGTTAATCCTGGCTAATCAGAAAACCTCGGGGAAGTAACTTCATTTCTCTAGGTCTTGTGATAAGGCCTTGTAAACATATGATTAATAAGCTCCTTGGCAAAAAATATAAGCAATTCAGTATTTTTTGAATGTCATAGAATATTAGAAATATTAAAATACTGAGATCAATATGATCTTACCTCAGCAAACTGAGTAAATGCCTCCAAAGTGTGTTGCTCTAGCAACCAATTCTTGTTGACTACCAGTGAAGCAAGAATACAAGACATGTTGGGCAGCACCTTGTCCTGTGAAAAGAACCAAACTTTGCTGGAGAAAAAACAACTTCAATACAGGATATTGTCAATCTGGGGACACATTATGTCCTATTCCTTGTTCAAATCCTAGTAACTTCCATATTCCTGGGTAGAAGCAGGGCGACAGTGGGCTGCAGGGCAGCCCTGCCTTGCCTGCCGTACCAGATGGCCTGAGCTGGGAGCACAGACGGCATGCTCCTGCCTATGCGGCCTTGAACTTGTGATCTGTCCCCTGCCTAGAGCTCTTCCAGAGAGATGGCATGGCTTTCTCCTTCCCCTTCAGATTTATACTTACTGTCATCCTAGTGAGGGCTCCTAGACTTTATCCCCACTTGGAACTATCCCCCACACAGCTCCCTCTTCTGCTTAATTTTTTCCCATAGCACTCATCACCACTGACCATTTCATGTACCTGGACTTTGTTGTCAACTGCTTCAGGGGCCGAGCCTGGGATTTAATTTACCACAGCACAGGAATAAAGCAGCCCTACAGCAGGTACTTATGTGAGCCTGTCTTAGGGCTTTCAGTGGGGCACATGCTCATGAGTCTCAAGCAATTTTTCAGGACTTGCCCTCACCCTGGCCAGGTCTCTGAGACACTGCTATTTCCGACAGGAGCATTTGCAGCCACGTACCACCTACAGCTCTGCAGGAACAAACCAGCACTCTCGCATAAACTCGTTGTACAATGAAGGGTACGTGTGTGCAAGTGCAGCACTCTGGAGGCTGAAATGGGATTGCAAATTTGAAGCCAGCTTAGGCTGTCTTGAGAGCTTTTCCAACAAGGATGACACTCAAACACAAGCTGGTATTTCTGTCAGCTTCCAGCATCTATGTCTATCTCATGAAACAAAAGTTTACAGGGTGGAAACACACGATTTGGTGTCATTTTCTTGTGGTGTCACTTTCTTGTAAACAAGAAATTCAACGTTGATGATTTTTTTCCATATGTACTGAAATACTATCTTGTGCTTTCTGAATACAGAAAAGGCTCTCACTATGGAGCTCTTTTTATAGTCTCCCCTTTGAAGGTAAAGCAAAGCCAAGAATCTAGAAATACTGAGATTTTATTAGACCATTAAAACAAAGCTCCAGGTTTAGGAGAATATTTTTGTTAGGTTTTAAAATTTGGTAGGAGTCTTTCCCTAAGCCACTAGAATATAATTTTGGAAGCAGAATACTTATTTTAATACTTATTTTGTAATATCGTTGTTGTCTCTTCAAATAAATGCTGTCTCATGAACATATGGACACAATAACTGTAATTACTAGATTTCCTCCCCAGACACTACTAAGGCATGAATACCTTCTTCCTTCAGATACTGAGAACAACAGACTCTATTTTACAATATATTTGATAAATTATTTGTATGACAACTCATTTTTTAAAAGAAAGTGACTTGAAATGTAATGTTTTGACAACCACCCTTCCTATCAGAAAGGTTTTCCCCACAACTTCATTAGTAAACTCATAGGATTTTAGAAATTAAAAACCTACATCCAGTGTAGCTCATACCACAGTCACAGCACAGAAGGGGGCTGAGGCAAGGGAATTATCACAGGTTCTAGATTAGGTTAGGCTATACAGGGAGACCCTGTCTCTAAAACATAACAAGACAAAAAAAAAAAAAAAATCAAAAGCCTAAAATTTCCCTATCCATTGCAGCAATTTTTGTATTTCTATATTTTGTTAAAAGAATGTATTACCCGGATAGTTTGAGACATATAAAGTTTGCCCAAAGAAGATATAAAATCCAGCACTGCATAAGAAATGTCGTCGGGAGGATCAAGTTTAATTACCGAGGTCAGGACATTTACAACCTGAAAAGAAGAAAACAGAGAGCTATTCAAGGAGAACCACAGTCTTTTGCCTTCAACTCATGTGTCTTTCCCACTAAGCAGTCAGAATTTTATGTGGGGGCTAACTAGCCAGATACAGTTAAGCAGCAGGAACAGTAATGGAAGAAAGACATTAGGTGACAACCTAGATGAAAAAAGTGACAATGATCCATTCAGTTTATGAGGAAACATTATAGGCGCTGGAGATGTAGCTTGCTGGCAGAATGCTTGTCTAGTACGCCCAAAGCCCTAGACTCAATCCCCAGCACCACATAAAAAAGAGGTGGTACAACACTTCTAAAGATCAAGGTGCGGGTGGGGGACGAGAAGTTAGTTCAGTGGCATCCTCTGCTTCATAATGAGTTTGAGGCCAGTCTGGGCTCCATAAAACTTAGCATCATTACAAAAGAAGAAGAAAAACAACAAAAGGAGGAACAGAGGGAGGGAGAAGAAAGGAAAGAAAAAGAATGAAGAAAGAAAGGGAGAAAGGGGTTACAAGTAAACAAGATAAATGACTGCAGGCTCACAAACAGGAGTAAACAGAACCCATCCTGACCACTATCTTACCTGACTGATCAGCTGCAGATCTACATGTTGGATGAAAAATGCCAACAGCTGAAGTAAAAGGCTAAATGTCTGTTGAACATAGGGTTGACTGATTATCTTCAACAAGAAACAAAATAAAATTTTGGTGAGAATTTAGAATTACATGATGTAAGACTTTTTCATCAACTTCAAGCTTAAGTTATTTGGAGAAGAACCTCAATTAAGAAAATGTCTCACCGGGCAGTGGTGGCGCACGCCTGTAATCCCAGAGGCAGGCAGATTTCTGAGTTCGAGGCCAGCCTGGTCTACAGAGTGAGTTCCAGGACAGCCAGGGCTACACAGAGAAACCCTGTCTCAAAAAACCAAATCCAAAAAAAAAAAAAAAAAAAAAAAAAAGAGAAAATGTCTCCAGGGCAGTGGTGGTGCATGCAGTGGTGGTGTGCACCTTTAATCCCAGCACTTGGGGAGGCAGAGGCAGACAGATTTCTGAGTTCAAGGCCAGCCTGGACTACAGAGTGAGTTCCAGGACAGCCAGGGCTACACAGAGAAACCCTGTCTCAGGGAAAAAAAAAAAGAGAGAGAGACAGGAAGAAAATGTCTCCATCAGACTGCCTGTAGAGAAACTGTAGGGTATTTTCTTTTTTTTTCTTTTTTTTTTAAGAGTTATTTATTTATTTATTATATGTAAGTACATTGTAGCTGTCTTCAACACTCCAGAAGAGGGCATCAGATCCTATTACAGATGGTTGTGAGCCACCATGTGGTTGCTGGGAACTGAACTCAGGACCTTTGGAAGAGCAGTGCTCTTAACCGCTGAGCCATCTCTCCAGCCCCAAGGGTATTTTCTTTAAAAACTTTCAATGTGGGAGGGCCTTGCTCTCTGTGGGTGGTGAAGCCTCTGGGCAGGAGGTCCTGAGTACTATAAGAAAGCAGGCTGAGCAAGTCAAAAGGAGCAAGCCAGTAAACATCACTCTTCCATGGCTTCTGCATTAGCTTGGAATTCCACTGGTTTCTTGTCCTGAGTTCCTGCCCTGACTTTCCTGGATGTTAGGCTATAAGATGTAAAATGAAATCTTTCCTCAAGCTGCTTTTGGTCATGTGCTTAACCACAACAGAAAGCCTAATGAAGACACATGTGTTTTACTAAACATTTATTATATACCAGTCAATATATGCAGTTTATAATTACTACCTCACCTTTATGCTTTACATCAACTATAAGTGGTAGATAATATCATCCCCACCTTAATAAGAAAACAGAGGAAAATATTTGCTCAAGATCACAGGGCTAAGAAACAGACAGGCCATCCTTCCAATACAGATGATTTAAAGTGGGTCTAATCACTGTTGTCTGTCACTGAAAAACTTGTGCATCTGTTGGTGCTGGTAAAACTACACCTCTTCACAGTTAGTGTTTGTCATACTGCATTGAAGCCACATCCCAGCACAAGTATGGTGAATGGTTACTGAGCGATATATAAATATCAGTAGCACCCTCTTGCTGAAGTGACACCACTACAGGATGGTAATGTGATCATAAAAATGGATAATAAAACCTGGTCTTTCTGCAGGGCTTAGGGTGTAGCTCAGTGATGGAACATATAAGAGGCTCTCCAGGAAACTTGAACCTTAAAAAAGCCATTATTTGCAAAATAATTTCTATTACTTCCCCAAAGTCTAGGTTTAGCTCTCAGCTTCCACTGGTTGCCAGAGGTCACACATTCAGCCAGAGAAAACATAAATTGTATTCTGGCCTTTAAAATGAGAAATCTAAGTTTACAACAGGAAGCAGGGGACATGTTCTAACTTTAGCCTAAGAGCACTTGAGTTCCTAGCCTTGTACTTCCTAGAGGAATACAGATATCCACTCGCTAGTCCCTCCACTCTTAAGCCAACTCATTCCTCTCATCTGCATTCTTTAATTAAAAAAAACCTTCAAAATCATACAGATATTAATCCAACACAGGGGAAAATACAAAACAAAACTTACTCTTTTAAAGGGTCCTGCAAGTTCATAAGCAAAGGTGCATGGGCTGTGACTGACACTTTGGTGAGGTCTAATATTAGTATTTTATCACACACGGCAAAACCAAACAATAAAACCTGCCTGAAAAGACCTAAGGAGATGGCTCGGCCAGCAGACCACCTGCTGCTCCAGCTGAGGGTCTCAGCTCTTGGTCCTCAGGGCCCACACAGCAACTAAGTGAGGCAGCCTCATCTGTAACCAGTGCTTGGGGGTAAGGGGTAACAAACACAGGATCCCTGGAGCTCAATCACGCTCCAGGTTCAGTGAAAGATCCTATCTCAAGAAATAAGGTGCAGCATAGTAAAGATGCCCAGCGTTAGCCTCTGGCCTCCACACACGCACAAGAGCACACACATACACTCCTTTATGCCCATATAAACAACTGTCTAAGAGATAACACAATTAAGTGAATTCTAATAATAACTTTAACACATCACCTCAAGAAATTAGAAAATTTAATCTATAGGGAAACTGAAATATTCTCTTGTCAATATTTTGTACTTTTTAAAGAAATAAGAGCTTCCTTACTTGCTCAATGTTTATAAAAGCCCAAAGCTGACCCACAACTTCAGTAACTGTAGTTAGTTGTCTACTGTCCAAAGCTTCTCCAGCAGAACTGCATACAGTAAGTAAAACAGAAAGTGCTGTATTCTAAATGAGGAAAAAAGAGGATAGTTTGAGTTTACTAGTCTAATGGACCAGGGGCCCAATTATAAACATTTTATGAGTTACTTATAATATTTTATAACAACTCACAGACAACTTTGAAATTGTCAACAGTATTGAATTTTACTAGACTTTGCACATAGGGTGTCCTGTTTTTCTGTTGTGGCTTTTTTGGTTTTGTTTTATCAACTTGACATAAGCTAGAATTATCTGGGAAGAGGAACCTCAATTAAAAATACGCCTCCATCAGATCATCTGTAAGCAAGCATGTAGGTCATTTTCTTGACAGGTTATTGGTGGGGGAGGCGCCCCCACTAGAAGCAGGGATAGGAGGAACAGTGAGAACCTTCTCCACAGTTTTCTGCTTTAGTTCCTGCCTTGAGCACTGCCCTGAAGTCCCTTTATAATGGCCTCTAAGCTGAAATAAACCTTTCCTCCAGACGTTGCTTATGGTCATTGTGTTTGTCACAGCAATGAAAACCTAACACACAATGAGCAAGGCTAACTTAAAATATTCATCAATAGAAAGCTGTATTTTTTCCACACTGTGTACCCAGAAATCTATATAGGTTATTAGATTTTTTTATTATTTCTGGTGTTTTACCATGAGATGCTACAAAAACACTCTATTTTGTAAGCAAATAAAGTACTTAAGAAATACACTGTCTAGAATTTGAAACTAAAAACAACCCTTTTCTGGATTTATTATCCTTTCATCTATAGAAAAATACTCAGATCTATTTCTGATTTGCACTAAAGTCTGGGTTGGTGTGTCAAGAGTGAAGGCCATATTGGAATCTAATAGTTGCATTGACTTGATCTTGTATGTCAATATCCACATTCATGTTGTAATTGCCTTATAGCATCTCATTCAAGATTCTTTTATTTCCCTTTACAAATAAATACATACAGGGAGTTTTGGCCATTGATTAAGGAGTTACAAAATTTCAGAAAATTAGTGCTTTTATCTAACACACCTAAAATATGATTTATTATAAAAGTGTAACACATATTGAGAGTCTACTAAGTTTGCTGAACCATTAGAAACTAGTGCACATTAAATACAAATGACACATTAGCCACGCACGTAAAATAACGCCACACCCCCCCCCAAAAAAAAAAAAGAAAACAACTTCTTTGATTTTATGCAAATGTTTTAAACTACCTTAATAATTATGGCCAACTGCCATTTTACAACAGTATAGAAGAACAACTCAGTATGAAAACATATGCCTTGAGCAAGTTCTAATTAAAATAAAGCCTTCAAGTCCTTGAATGTATACTTCATCTCTGTTAAATTTTTGCATACTTACCATAAAGAGGTATTTATTATACTGGCTACTGCTTAACAAGAATATATATCTACAAGAATCAAGGTTCTAATTGTTTCCTATTGTATCCCTCAATGACTAAAACAAAATGTACTCCATAAAAGCACTCAAAGTGTATTTGTTGAATTAGTGAAATATGCAAGTGAAGACTGAAGTGGAAAGTTCAACTGCATTGCATACTATATCTAATCCATCTTAAAAAAATTCATATATTTTCTACTTATATATGAATCTCTGGTTGTGTTTTCTGAGGAAGCAAATAGATGCACAGAGGCTCAGAACAGGTTTCTACAAAATGCATATTGTACTTTATCAAATAAAAGGATCATGTCTAAGCTGGTTATGCTACACACATATCATCCACCATTAAGGAGACTAGGTTAAGATGCTGAGTTCAAAGCCATCCTGGGCTCTGCAGTAATGAGATTCTGTCTAAAAAGGAAGGAGTGAATCATATTTGCTTCGCTCAGACAGGTGTTAGCAAAAACAATAAATAAAGTGCAGTCGTGCTTTCCAAATGTACCTTACCCCAACAGAAGAAAACCTTCCCACTAGAGATCTGGAAATACTGTTAGGTTTTGGAAGAGAGCATATACACAGAGACTGTGGCTAGTACTTAAAACGTGCTCATCAAACTGCTAATTAATCAAATTCTCTCACCAGAGAGTCGAGTTCTGCCAGAGTATGAGTGCTACTCAACCATTTCCTGCATTGTGCTGTGCACACTCTGACAACTTCACATGCAACTTGCTTCCTGAGATCGGCAGACAGTGCCTGGACGGAAATATACTGCCACAAATGCAAGTTGTCTGCTTCTTTTGGAGAAAATTTCTGGATAAATTCCACCTGAAAGAAGTTGAGAAAAAAATGAGAAACTGCAGACTAATGGATGACTGAATATATAAGATCTAAATATTAACTTCAACATTTATGTCAGGAGTGCTGGTGTGTACACACATTCAGGAGGCTGAGGCATAAGGATCTCTACAAGTTTTAAGACTACCCTAGTCTACACAATGAATCCCAGGGCAACCAAGGCCACATACTGAGATCCTGTCTCAACCAACAATTTTCTTTTTAAATCTGCTTCTCAAATGCACAGGAAGATCACTGGGTTCAAGACCAACATAACATAAATGAGTATGCCTATTTTTATTGCTATTATATTTGTTTCCAAAATGAAAAATCAGCTTAAATGAAGTATGATACACAATGCATGATACAAAAAGGAGTGTTAATAATGAAATAATGTATTTCATTATTATTCACACAAGATACATTATCTTCTTTCTACCCATTAGTTCTGCTATATGACAAGTACTCATCACCTTATATAATTAAGTCTACCTAGTATCCCAGGTGACAAAATTAATTCACTACTCTCTTAGCTTTTATCCTAGCTTACTGCATTTGAGATCAAGAAGCCAAGATCATAGATCCACTTTTCAAATAGATTAGATAGCTCTGCTCTACCTTAGAGGACATACTAATTTCCAAAAAGGAAGCTACAAAACAAAACAAAACAAAATAAAAAATGGTTGTTTGATAAATCGTTCTTCCATTAAAATTCAGTCTAAAGAGCTTATTGTGTTAGTGGAAAAGCAATACTATTCTGTTAAAATAGAAGATAGAATAAAAACAGAAACCCAAAGTTCAAAACAACAATCTAAATGTTATTTAGTTATATTTTGGCTGAAAAAAACTTAATTGTTAAGTTTGTAGAACCCAATTTAAAAAAAGTACACTAGTATATTTTTTAAAGAAATAAAATAATTCAATTTATAGTATCTAAACTCCACTGAATATCTGTCATCTTCGTATATGTCAAAAAACTAAACAAACAAAAAAGTCCCTAAGCCCAAAGTAATACCCTAAACTTGATAGTCAGACTTTTGTATTATATATGAACTCTATTTCATTTGCAGCAAATATTTAGCTGGCAAAACAAGCAAAGAGATTGTGTGGTTGGTCACCTGCTGTGACAGAGGACTGATGGAAAATGGGTCCCAAGAGCTAAAGGTGCTTAATAAGCAGAAATATGCATCTTCAGCAGAAAACTAAATTGCATCAGTGAAGCCATGATTTGGTTGGATAGAGAAAGCAGTTCAAGAACCATTCTTCCTCAGAATAAAAGTTGAATAAATCAATGAATGGGCCCCCTTTTAAAAAAATAAATGGCATATATTAATGATCTACAAAATAAAAAAAATTTTAAAGGTGTTATTGAGACTTAAGAGTTCAAGTGGTTGTGCACACCTCTAACCCAGGAGACAGCGGCAGGTGGATCTCTGTGAGTTTGAGGCCAGCCAAGTCTATAGAGCTAAGTCCGAGACATCTAGAGAAACCGTGTCTTGAAAAACAAAAGTTCAAGACTACACTAAGGTTGAAACATCATTTTAAATATTTAAAACTCCTAGAGCTGGCAGTTCAAACAAGAGGTGTGAAGTATAAGGCAACACTATGCAGAGAATTTAGATTCTTCCTTAAAACTAAGAAGAGAAATATACCTGTGACCTTAAAGTGGAAATGTAGTACTTTTTACCTTACATAAAAATAGTAGCACAATGTGATGGTTACCTTTAATTGCCAACTTAACATAATCTAGAATTAGTTGGGCAGAGTTTAGATTTGCCTGTGGGGTTGTCCTAATTCAGTTACTGATATGGGAAAGCCCAGCTTACTAGGGAAGGTACCATTGCTGAGGCAGGGGCCCTGAACTGTGAGAAGAGTGAAACCTGAGCTAAGAACAAGAAAGCAAGCGTGTATGCATGCATGCGTTTCTCTCTAAGAACAAGAGAGCAAACATGTATGCATGCATGCATTTCTCTCTAAGAACAAGAGAGCAAGCATGTATGCATGCATGCATTTCTCTCTGAGCGGACGATGGATGTGACATGACTGGCTGTCTGAATTTCCTGCCTTGACTTCCCTGCAATGATGAACTTTTACCTGGAATTTCAGCCAAATCAATTCTCTCTTCCTTATAGTTGCTTTTTGTCAGTGTTTTATCACAGCAACAGAAGTGAAACTATAACACACAATTATTAGTATGTTTAAATAAGGTATATCACTTTTCCCTCAATCAGGTAACAAGTAAAATAAGAGTACTGAGTTATAATACATATTCAACTGTTTTTCTCCCTGGAAACAGAAACACATCTCAGCATGTGTCAGCTTTTAGGAAAAAAAAAAAAACAATCTGATGTGTGTTAATGATATATTACTGCTCTAATTCGGGATTCAAGCTAAGGCCAAAAGGCTTTGTAGGCAAATAGTTTTCACGCATCTAGTGGGTTCCCAGCTTGACTCCATGTCAGAATCACATCAGGTACCCAACAACAAAAGTGAATTGCAGAGCCTAGTCACACTAACCACTGAATTTGATCAGAATCCACAAATTTTACACACACACACACACACACACACACACTCTGCTACTGAAGTTCAAATGGTGCCCATCTAGAGACTGTTTGAGGCTACACAAGCTCTTGAGACAGGAATCTCAATCATGGTAAAGCTTGGTAACTACAGAACATCAAGCAATTAAGGCTCATCATACTCCGTGTAATTTTCCTTAAAAATCAATTTTATTTACTCTGAAAAGCTAAGATGCATCATTCAAAGTGTAACAGAATAAATAAATGAAACAAAGATACAAAGCTAGCTCACTGCCCACAAGTACCATAAAGATATTAAAAACAAACAAAGAAAAAGGAATTCTAGGAAGACTGAGTCAGATTAAACTGAAACAGGAATATCAAAATCTATACAGACCTAAAATTAACTACCAAAGCATCAATGTTAATTTATGTTCCAGCTATATTACATTTAAACAAAATAAAGAGTAGGGAATCTGAATTTCATTCTCTCAGCTGATTGAAAACAACGACACAGACAATATCCTTGCCTGATGGGGTGGGGCCATGAAGAAAAAGAGCCGCTTCAATAGTATGGATAGGTAGGTAAGCTGAACACATCTTCCAGGGCAAGATTTAATCTAGAAAGGAAGGAGAGAGAGAAGAGAATGATTTAAAACTAGAGAGTCAGTTTGTAAGATACAATTATATCCTAAAATACTACTGATTCTTTCTGAGAGATAGAATTACAGCTAATTAAAATTTTTAATTTAGGGCTACTCTTTTTAACTTTTATGCTTCAAAGAAATTTGGTTGCTTTAATGAGAAGGAACACTGTAACATTTAAACATTGCAATTACCACTCTGATAACTTGGTATGTTCATGATGCTACTCAAAAATAATTTATGTAATTTTTAAAGGTCTAAGCACAGTCATGTACAGAGAAAGTTGAACTAGTATCTATAAGGTAATCCTAGCCCTCAGGAGGCTAAGGTAAGCACACCTTGTTTAAGGTCAGCCTAGTCTAAATAAGATAGCTTGGTCTCAAAAATACAAATTAAGAGGAACTGGAGAATTGACCCAGCAGTAAGAATTTGGACAGGACCAGAATTTGTTTTCCAGCATCTAAATCAGGCCACTTAAAAACTGCCTGTAATTCAGCTTTAAGGGGTCTGATATTTTTGGCTTTTGTGGAAATCTGCATTTACCTCTCATATATTCAGACACATATAATCTAAAAAATAAGTAACAAAGACTTAACATATGACACAGTAACTGCTAAGAAACAAAGGGTGGATGGGTGCAGAGATGATCATCTCAAAGGCAAGGGATAAAAGCAATGACAAAAGGTCATATGCACTTCTTATGGAACACATCTCATAATTTAAAAAAAAAATCACCATAAAAGATTACAAAGCAAGGCTAGAGAGATGGCTCAGCAGTTAAGAGCACTGACTGCTCTTTCAGTGATCCTGAGTTCAATTCCCAGCAACCATATGGTAGCTCAGATCCATCTGTAATGGATCTGATGCCCTCTCCTGGTGTGCATCAAGATATCATGCTCATATATTTAAAATATATGTATATTTGTACTCATATACATACATCTTTTTAAAAACGATTAAAACCATTAAGTCCATGTATGTGTGTACTCGATGACAACTCTAATTTCTTTCCCTAAGAACACTGATCATAATCGCTGAATCCCTTTCACATCATCAGGACTAAACTACAATAAAATCATAAGCGACCTCAGTTAAAGAGAAAGAGATGAGCACTTAGCCATCAACATCACATTTTCTCTTTCACTTTACATTATATTTTAAACACATTTTCAATTGAACTAGTCTCCCCCCCACACACAACAAAGAGTGGAACTCTAAAGACTGAAAATGAGAAAATTTCTACACTTTATACACTGAATTTTTACATTTTTGTATTAACATTTGCATTAAATTAGCTTTTAATAATAATTAGCATTAAATTTAGCTATTACTTCTGCCATTTTTATTAACATCCAAAAAGTATTATATTTCCAAAGAAAACGTACAAAATGAGTATTTTAGTCTGTTTCATTTGACTTACCAGATGAGCCACTAATGTGACATGGTGTGCACCAAGTTCAGCAGTTCCGTATCTGTGACATTAAAAAATGCACTGAGTTTCCAGTTAGGCAGAAGAGCAAGGAGACAGAAACACCCTGGTGAGGACATGTGAGCTATTACAAGTTAAGATAAAGGGTCCTGAATGTCTTATCTGAAAAGGCTTATACCAGAAGTATTTCAGATTTTAGATTTTATCATGTTTTAGAACTTATTTATCTTTTATAATTGGCTATATACATAATTTGAAGGTAATATTTATTTGATGTTTCTAGTAGTCTTAAAAGTTAGTTTCAAGGAATGTAACTTTTCATTGTTAACCATTAGTGCTCAAAGTTTTGGATTTTAGACATACTAGACTTCAAATTAGGCATGTTTAAACTGGATACCCATTACCAAAGAACATCATAATATACAGAACTGTCTTAACATTCACTTTGTACATTAAAACAACAACAACAAAAAAAGACTCCTGTTTCCAAACTTAGTGACATGAAATCTAATCATTTTTAAAGTCTTATTGAAAAATTAAAACAATGTTTCTATGAACGTAAAATTAATTATTGTTGGTCACTACCACAACCCAATCCAATTCTGATATGAGATATTTACCGAGCAAGGAAGCACCATACATCCATCGCTAACAATGAAGTACTCATATTAGAACTAAGCACAGCGTTCAAAAGAGCAGCATCCTAATGAAAAAACATAAATTTAATTTATTACTAGGCAGATGCTCATGGAATATAAACATATTTCTCACACGAAATCAAAAAGCACTATCATTTTAATAAGATCCTCAGTGCAAACCCTCTACATGTTCTACATGCTACTCTAAAAATCTATAGTGCCATTTCTTTACCTGCTGAGCACCTCATGTATGCCACTCATTGTGTTGAGCTAAGGGGAACAGAAACTAATTTTAAGTGTGCTAACTCAATCCTTGTAATCAACAAAAAACAATCTCTAAAAGCTTTCAAGCAACACAGCAGTTTTTCCTAAATTATTTTCAGTCTTTTTACCAATCTAATCCCATTAAAAATAAAAGCATCTATAACAGACCACACATTACATATTACTATTTACTTTCTATGAAAGTGGTTTGAATGAAAACTGTCCCCTACAGGTTCATGAGTTTATACTCTTGGTCAGCAGTTAGTGACTCAATCAAGAAAAGTTTGGGCACTTTTAGGACATATAGCCTTGCTGGAGAGAGAGCACATCACTGGAGAGACACTGAGAGCTTACAGACTGCAACACTGTCAAAGAGCTTTGTTTGCTATGTGTAACTGAGATGTAATCTCTCAGCTTCCTGCTGTGGCCATCCAATGCCATGCCTTGCACCGTCACATGGATTCTCTGTGTGAACAGTACTTTAAGCCAAAACAAACTCTTCCTTTCTTTAGTTTATTTTTATTATAGCAAAAGAAACATAACTAGCACATTAGGTAATATCCCCTTCTCATATCCTCTACTTCTCACAGGGTCTTCCTACACCTTCCTGTGTAAAATGCAAAATGTTTTATCAAGTATTTTAGCAAAATAGCATATCCTGTATTATATGAATTAAGAATAACTATCTCTTAATGCACAAATGAACAAAAGGACAAAATGTCCAAGTTGAGGTGACTGGGGTTTACAACAGTTATTAACTCTCATATGTTCTTCTACATATCAAATAAAATTTCAATGAAAAAAAAAAGTGTAAACTGCACTTTATCAAGTTTGGAACACACTTACCAGCACAGGAAACAATGAGGGATGAAAGGAAGCCACAAATGCACACAGGTGAACACAAACATGCTGATACAAAGTGACAGGCACCTCAGCTTGTCCTTTACCCTTTACTCCTTGTAAATGAGTAGGCAGAGAGAGTTCACCAGAACACTGCCCAAAATTGTAGAAAATGGCTTTCAGTATGGACATTCTGCAGAAAAATTAACACCATTGAGCCCAGCATTAATAGAAGTCAATGAATAGTAAGCAAAATAATGTCATATATAGGGCTAGTTTAGAGAATCAAAATGTCTAGAGATAAAAATCAGTAATAATTTGCATTAAAAATGCATATGTATATTGACATTGAAAATAAAATATATTTACTGCCAAAAAGCGTTCAAAAATTCTCTTGAAGAACTCTTTCAAAATGGGAATGTCATCTTAGGAAGAGAACTGAAGACCCAGAAGTAAATCCACACACTTGGGGACACTTGATGTTTGACAAAGAAACCAAACTTATACAGTGGAAAAAAAGAACACATCTTCAACAAATGGTGCTGGTCTAACTAGATGTTTGCATGAAGAAGGCAAATAGATCCATATTTATCAGGCTGCACAAAACTCAAGTACAAATGAATCAAAGACTTCAACATAAATCCATAAGCCTGATAGAAGAGAAAGTGGGCAAATAGTTGAATACACACTGGCACATGAGACAAATTCCTGAGGAGACTACCCAAACATCAATAGGTAGAACATTAAGAGCAACAAATAATAAATAAGACCTCATGAAACCAAAACGCTTCAGTTGAAAAAAGGAAACCATCAAAAGGTCAAAACAGCAGCCTACAGATTAGGAGATCTTCACCAACCTCATACCCGATATAGGACTGATATCCAAATAATTAAAGAATTCAAGAAACTAAACATCAACAAACCAAATAATCCAATTTTAAAAATGGGGTACAAATCTAAACAGAGAATGCTCACCAGAGGATTCTCAAATGGCTGATAAGTATTTGAATGTTCAATATTCTTAGCCATCAGGGAAATGTAAATGAAAACGACTCTGACATTCTATCTTTGGCTAAGATCAAAACCTCAAGCAATTAATAGATCACGCTGGTGAGGATGATATAAGGGAAACACGCCTTCATTGCTAGTAGGAGTGTAAGCTTTTACAGTCACTTTGGAAATCAATTTAGTGTCTTCTCAGAAAATGGAAACAGACTTACCTAAGACCTGGCTATACCACTCCTGCACATATACCCAAAGAATGCTCTACCATACCACAAAGACTTAGCTATGTTCCTAGCAGCTTTATTCATAATAGCCAGAAACTGGAAAGAACTTAGATATCCATCAACCAAAGAATGGAAAAAAAAATTTGGTACAATTAACAATGGAATATTACTCAGCTATTAAAAACAATGACATCTTTATCAACAGGACCGTGAAATAATATAACAATTTGATAGGTTTTTGTTTGTTTTTTGAATATTTTTAAATTGGTATTTTATGTATTTACATTTCAAGTATTATCCTCTTTCCCAGCTTCCCCTCTGCAAACCCCCTATCTTACCCCCTTTTACCCTGCTTCTATGAGGGTGCTCCCCCACCCACTCACCCACTCTCACATTCCTTTATATTGGGGCATTAAGCCTTCACAGAACCAAGGGCCTCCCCTCCCACTGATGCCAGATAAGGACCCTTCAGCTCCTTCAGTCTTTCCCCTAACTCCTCCACTGGGGTCCCTGTGCTCAGTCTGACAGTTGGCTGCGAGCATCTGCATCTGTAATGATCAGGATCTGGCAGAGTCTCTCAGCAGACAGCTGTATCAGGCTCCTGTTATTTAGCCATTCTAATTATATGTACTATCAAACACTCCTTTCACTCACAATTCTATTCTGAATTGTACTTGCCACTCAAGTCTTCTGTATATATAGCTATATATACAGCTAGAGAGGATGTGTGTTTTGCAAAGGTTAGCTTGTAGCTGGTGGCTCATTTTATCTTCTCAAACTCCTCCTAACAGAGCAAATGTTTTCATTTGTGGGTTGGGATGCTGACCAAGGGAAGTGTGCTCACCTAAAGCTCACAATGCCCTGGAATCAATTATGGAACTAGAATAAACTTAATTTTACATTTACATGAAATCCATCTTAGAAAATGTCAGTACCCTCAAACATTTTTGACTCTGGATTCTTTTATATCAGGATCTCTTCTCTAATTTAAGCTCTATATCTGGAATTATCATCTCTTTTGAGTTAATTCAGATATGCCATGTGAGGTAGAAGATGAGATTACAACACTTTTACACATATTCAGTTACCATGGCACCTTTGCTAAGAGGACTCTTATTATGTCATTATTTTGACTGGTTGCAAAATTTTATTTGAACATATATGTGAGGTTTAAATTCTGAAATCTACTGGACCTGTAGACTTAAGTGTTTTCTTAAACATATTATATAGTTATAATTGTAAAGTCTTGGTATTAAATACTGTGCCTAAACTCCATGTTTTTCCTCTTACTAAACTTTATTTCCAAATAATTGTAGATTTATGTTATCAATTAAAAAAAATGACATCATGAAATTTGTAGGCAAAAAGATACAACGTGTCATGGCAAGGCTGGTTGCTAAATGGGAGACCTCCCCTTTTCTGAAAAGAAAGGAAGGAGGAATAGAGAGGAAGGGAGGAGAGGGAAGGGAAAAGACTGGGAGGAGGGAGGGGGAAACAGTCAGGTCAAAGTTATTTACTAATTAAAAGATCAATTTAGTCCCTTGCAGGGAAGGGGTGTGTGCGTGCATGTGCTATTTCACTTGACCCTGCTCCTGAGGAGCTACTGACAGTACATGCCTTCTTCTGACAGGGGGAGAGTCAGTTTACTTTAGAAGTGTGGTTAGTCAATCATACTCTACTTGATGGCCACACACCCAAGAGGATACAGATAGCATAAAATGGATTTAGTGGGTTTTAAAAACACATGAGGACACAAAGTTGGGAATGAGTGGGGAGGTAGGAAAATTTGTGGGTGCATATATGAAATTCTTAAGTAACAAAAATATCATACATATTTTTATTAAATAAAAGAATAGGGTATCAAACTATATCAAACAGGTTGTAGGTTTACTTTTTGGTCATCCCAGTTTGCATAAATAGACTAAGCAGACCACCCAAGGAAGGATGAGGAGTTAGGAGCATAGCAATAATCCAGGAAGTAACAAATTAGTGCCTAGACTACAGTGCTGGGAAAGAGGGGGAAGGCAAGTGAGGCTCCCAGGAGACACTCACTGTACAGTATCTGTCACAACTCTTTTTGTGCCTCTTCCTACAGAGGAGGAATTACAGGCACACACCACGTCTGGCTAAAACTTAAATTCAAGGCCATTTCAGATGTTAGAGACCCCCTAAGCCACTGGTAATAGAATTAGATATAAACAAAATGTTACCTAGTTATATCTTCTGTGCACCACAGGGTCTGTACATCCTCGGGCTGAGAGGGCAGCTTATCCAAGACAACAACCAGGAGTAGGACTTGTGGAAGCTGCAGTTCACAGAGCATGTCTTTCCAGTAATGAAGTCACACATTAAGTTAAAACAAATTGGTAAACAACATATCCAAAATATTTTCAGTGTAAATTTGATAGTTTTATATAAATAAAGTAGAGGTATGACTTAACAATAATGTTTCAATAAAAATACAATAAATTTTAAATAAAATTTGTAACACAAAATAGTGACTGCTTAAAGGGAAGCAACTGTGTTTGACCAGCCATAATAAAGAAGACAATGTAAATCTGTGTGAAGCTTACCAAGTTTACTAGCCAAAACTGCCTGTGCAAAAGGCTGGGATCTGAGCAGCTGACTGATGAGCGAATCCAGTACCACAAGGAAGGTGCCTGCTATTTCCTCCTGCTGTGCTTTGGAAATCCTGGCAGCATATAGGCTTGGAGGCAACTTGCTGCAAAAAACCTTATGCATTCAATAGCTATCTTCTAGATTTACATAGATATATTACAAGCTCATGTCACAGTAGTTAAAAAAAAAGCATAAAAAAGTGAAGTACATATTTTAAAGGAAAAATCTCAACTGAATTGATAACAGAAAGATATGAAGATCTAGAAACTAAATAACAGCTATAATTCTATAGAGAAAATATTTCCTAGAGAAATCTAGTACTATTCTGAAGTATTTTAATACCACTTGGTAGTGGTATCCAGAAAACAATATTAACATAAATAACAAATCAACTAGTAAAATCTATGTAAAAAAATAGGACTGATAAGGCAGGAAGACTCTGAGGCCAGAGTATAGACTCTATATCAAACAAACAAAAGTAAAGAAATTAAATTAAAATAAACATAAGGTAAAATAGTTGTTTTAAGATTAGTATATGCTGAATTTACTATAAATTAATGCTGTTTCTTAGAAGCTAAGGCTTTTTAAGAAAGAAACAATATACAACTAAAGGAGTTTAAAAAGACTTTCATAGAAATATCTCAGGAATGGAGTTTAAACTAAACTTCAACTAAAACCTGAATGAAATGAAACAAAATATGTACTCAACATTTTTATAATTACTTGATAGTAATTATGGTAAAAATGTGGCAATTATAAGCAAACTTTCTAACATAATATTTAAAGGGATGCACCCAACAAATATCTGAATTCCTTCTAGTGTGACAAAGGGAAGTACTTTTCACTTAGTCACTCTCTGTGTCACTCTGTTCATCTGACCTCCTTAGTCCTGTATTCCTTCCTCTGTGACATGTAATTAAACAAGGTGTTTGATTGTTAGGATAAGAAATGAATGAATAAAATACAGGTAATGAAATTAAACAGGCATGAACTACAAAAATTACTGAGTAAATATTTTCTTTTTCAATCAAATGATGTTTTTGTACACTATTTCACAAATGTTTAAATGTCTATGTTGCAGAATGCACTATTTGAAGAGAGTACTATTGTAATACTAAACAGAATATAAAAAGCATTTCCCTTTACATGATTTACATTTTAATGAGAGGGGACAGTAAGTAAAAAAGGAAACTTGTACAGCAGTCTCCCCGCATATATGATTTTAGTTTCCTGAAGTCAACTGTCTAAAAAACCTAATTGAAAAACAATCAGGAAAATACAAAAACAAAAACAATTCTTGAGTTGTGTGCTATTCTTAGTGACGTGATAAAATTTCACACTGTCCTGATCCTCCCCAACTGTGGTGTCCAGTATAGCTCTGTTGTGTGTCCTTGTCCTTTTGTGTATATTAGCTACTCATGGTTCACTAGGTGTCATCTCAGTTATCAGCTCCACTGCTGATGGACAGCAGTAGAGTTTTCAAGATACTTTTACACAGTAGCCTAAAGAAATGTCACAATGATTCTCATTCACCTCACCTCCCTTATCTCACATCGAAAGGGTAGCAAAAGTAAAGTACAATATTTATGGACGGACAGACCAATTCACATAATTCTCATAATATACTATTATAGTGGTTCCCTTCTAGTACACACAAACCCTATTAATACTATGTATAATATATGTATGTATAAGAAAACATAGTAGAGAAATCAGCACCATTTATCTTTCTGGTAACAACTATAGGATTTTTAATATATTCCTCATTAATTGTGGGGTCTACTATAACATAGTAGATTTAAATGCTATAAAGAAAAAATAATCAAGGAAAAGTGTAAATATTACTTTTATTCACCTGAATGTTGTCTTGGAGGCTTACTACTTAAGTTCACCCCTTCTATCTTTTTTTGAACTCTGGCTGGCTGACTCAACTCAGCTATTCTAGCGTAAGCTCTTCTCCAAGTTGTCTGATTCAGTCTGTCTTCTCTCAGCTTCTGACTGAATTGCTCTACTTGGCCTCTAACTCTGCCATTTGTTCTAATCTGGTTCCTTATTCTCTGGCTTCAATTACATCTGCTGACCTGCACTGAACTGCATGAATTCATGAACGAACTCAACTCCACTGCACTGCACTCAATGCACTGACTTCTATATGACTAACCAAAACTATTGCACTGACTCTCAACTGACTGAGCAAATTGACTCTTTCTTCCTGCACGCTCTTAAAAACTTTAGCTTTTTTCCTCAGAGTTGGGCATGGAGAGTTGGGTGTATCCCATCTCTGACTCATTTTGTCAATTCTTTCTCTGATTTATCATTTTGTCTATCCCTCAATTAGATGTCATTGTTTGGAACTAATGGTGTGTATGTACTAAAGAATTATAGCCAGAGAGATTAAAGATGTGTACCAAGGATATGTTACATTCTAGCCGCCACACAGACCTAGATGAGAGCAGACACATTGCTGGATTAAAATTCCTGTTCAGAAAATAGACAGGAAATCCTCTGAAAAAGTCATTTGAAGACTGGAATTTAATGAGAAACAAGAGCATATCTAGAAAAGGATGTAGAACTGAGAGATTGTTTCATACTGAGTAGCATGTGCTATATACTCATGAAAATGACCTAGTAGAGAGGGCAAGTTGATATTACAAGAGAAAGGGACTATATTCAGAAGCTGCCTGAACATAGAAAGGAATTACATCCAGAGCACAAAGAAACTAGTCTCAGGCACATGTAGAATTAATTCACGGCAGTGAGGGAATATGTGGGCCTAAATACAGGTACAAAAAGAAAGTATATACAAGCTCTCTTCTGACTGCTTCCATTTTCTTTCAACGACAAAAACAAATTATAAACATCAAGGAACAAGTGTTGGGGATAAAAAAAGGTTGCTTGGACAATAAACTGACAAATATCAGGTTCTGGTATTAAATTTAAAACTCTATTGAGTTAACTTTAACTATAAATGTGATTTATTCTTAACTAAAGACTTTTTTGAGATAGTTTACAACCCTAATTTAAACCTCATAAAAGTATAATAAAAATTAGTAAAATCAAAATCATGACAACATACTTGTCCAAAATAAAAGGTTGACTGGTACTTTTACTCACTGAATATTCTAGCTTCCTAAACCAGCTAAGGAAATTGAGGAACTTGCATGGATACAGTTTCTTGGTGACTTCATACAGGCAACTCTTCTAGGTTCCAATGAGGTAAGAAAATAAGTGTAAGCACATCGGGTACTTTGTACAAGTAACCATAATCAAAACAAAACCCCTAAAGCAGATGCTATTATTACCTAAATCTCCAGATGAAAAAACTAACAGCTGAAAAAAGTTCTTCTACTTATACAGAACTATGCTTTGTTTTATACTGAACTACAATAAAACTTTAGGGCCAATAAGATGGCTCAGTGGATAAAGGTGCCTGTATCTGTATCCAAGGACCTGCATTTGATTCCCAAGACCATATGGTGAAAGAAAGAGAAAACTCCTCTGCAAATTGCCCTCTGAATTCCATACACACAGACCGACAGACTCACAGACCCACACACACACAACATTGCATGTGCATGCCTTAACACAAGCTCATAAAACTAACTTAACTACCATAAGGAAAGGATCTTCTAGTATTCCATGCCCTTCTATTAACTCTTCCTGAGTTTCAGCACTTTCTTTCCATCTATCATTGTCTGTCTGATTCTGTGTTTCTTCCTCAGAGATGTTCCTAGCAAAAATTTAACTTTTCTCATTACTGAGATAAACTCCACAAATAAAAGAGTACCGCTTCATGGCATTAACCTACACAAAGCTAAAAACAAAATAAAGCCTTAAAGTTATACAAACATTTAAGCATTATGTCAATTTTTTACAAGACTCCATTCTCTCTTCTTATGAATCTACACTAATATGTGTCAGATTATTTTATATTATCGTACATATATCTGTCTTTACAACTCTGCTGACTTGATTTTAATTTACTATTCATCCTGTCTAATGTGTTCTATCTGCTGCTAAAGCCTCTCCAAATTAACTTTATAATTCCAAGTTAATTTCTAGCTCTATCAAAATAGAACTATGCTGACAAAAAAAATATATAAAGACAATATACATATAATTATTTTTTGTGTGTGTGTGTGTGCACTTATATACAATGCCTTGGCATTTATCACCATACCAATTATTTATTAGTCACTTTAAGGAACTAATTAAAACAAGTAAAGGTCACATGGACTGTATCCTTCAAAAGTGTCCATCTCTCAGTATTTTAAAGAAGTGGGTAAAACTTTAGAGAAACATTTTAAAAATTTATTCTAATATTTTAACCAAGATAAGCATTTATGTTCGCATGCAGTGAGCAGCACTTTTACAGTTTAGTAACCATGAAGTGGCCCTTCTCACCTGTGTATCTGAAGATAAAGCTGGTGCAAAGTACTGCAAGAATCAGACAGGAAAGGAAGAAATTCCTAAAATACAGAAATTCTACTCATTCTTTGTCACATGGTTTTCTAATCCATCCCCCCACAGATAACATACAGAATAAAAACTTGGACATGCCACATGCAAATATAAAAAGAAGCTTACATGAGACAGAGCATGAGGCTACGCATTGAGTCTTGACTGTTAAGAGTCACCATCACCCACAATTTGTAGCTGCCACTTACTGAGGCCCATCTCTTCTGTCTAGTTTTGGCATTGTTTGGGGAGAAAGTTTTATTTGTTTTGTTTTTGAGAGAGAGAGAAAGAAAGATCATAAAATTGGGTGACCAGGGATCTAGGGATGTAGGAGACAAAAAAAATTCAAATCTTAAAAAAAAAAAAAAAGGATGGACAAAACAGACATCAATGTGGGAGGGGACTTAGGAAAAAGTTCTGCAGGAAAGGAGTGGGAGGAGGATATGAATGATGGAGAGCAAAAATGAGCAAAATCCACTATGCTCATGTATGAAACCATCAAAAAATTAATAAAATAAAATTAAAAATATTAACTTGAGTCATATATTTTTAAAAATCACTAACATCTGTCAATAATAAGACTCCTTTCACTATTTGCACATCTTTCCAAACAATCTTAGATAACTTATTTATCCTATTATCATAACTTCAAACAGCATAAATATTCTGAGAATACCCAAAGTGAGCCTGTGTGTGTGTGTGTGTGTGTGTGTGTACACACATGCACATATGAGGGGTGTAAACATCTGAAGTTGAACTTAACTCAGAAATGTGGTAGAAATAACTTGTAAATACTATTTAAATACAAATCAACTTATTTTCTTCAAATTGATTTTGGTTTATAGAAATTGTTTAACTTACAGAAATAATTTTCAGAAAATTAAAATACCAATGATGATGCTAACAATATAAGTAATATAATAGAAACAAAGACTATTAAACCCATAAGATCTTCAAGATGAACTTCAAAAGTACATCCAAAGGACCTGTGGCAGCCCTGGCACAGCATGCTGGAGCCCTGCATTGGGAGACAGAGACGGGCAAACCCCAGGATCTCCCTGGCAAGATACCAGAAATGGCAAGCTATATTTCAGTGAGACCTTGCCTCATAAAACAAGGGGGAGAGAAACAGAAAACACACTCCAGGTCAGTTACTGACCTCACATGTATACATACATGGAAGCCCACCTTGCAATACACAAAAGGACAAATTAAAATTTAGTGTTTTACATTTATGTATTAAAAAAAAAAGTCTTACCTTAGTGTAGTGCAAAAGGGAGTTAGCAAGGAAACGACACAATTTTAGTGTTTTCTGAAATAATCTATAGTCAGCGTTATCCTGTTCCAAAAGGAAATATAAAATTAGCTAACCCTGTAAATGAGTCATAATTTTCTAAAACAACTTAGTAAACAAAGGGATTATAGAATTTTCCATGAAAACATGTTTATTTTCTGTACTGTGTTGTTCCTACCAGTTAACAAGAGATATGTTACAGATTAAATTCTGCATTATTAAATAGGAATTGTAACTTATAATTTTACTGGTTTGAAAGTGAAATTTAAATAACTTGTCATACTACTTTGCTATACGAGGATCAAACTCATCAAAAGATGAAGGTGATTGATACATAAAAGGTAAAAGAAAAAAAAGAGGCAATGGGGAGAACAGAGGCTACAACTACCAGGAGTAATGCTGAAAACTGTCACCCTATCTACCTATCTTACGCGATGAAAGGACTGAAGGCTACCTGACCCGACACAAAGCTCAAAAGACATGCTAGGAGTATTCGTGAGCTGGGGAGGCGAGTGGTGGGGGAAGCACACAATAATGCTGCGCACTTAGATCAGGAGTTTTAGCTGCTAAAATTTTTTGACTATCATCTTTCTAGATCTCTATGCTATCAAAATATGGCACCAAGTATATAATGCAATGTTTTTAACTTAAGTGACCTAAGCATCCATCACACAGAAATAACAATATTAACGGTATATTCATACCCTGTAATAGAGGATGAAAAACAGGGCAAATGCACTGTTGTGACACCAAAGTTCCAAGCATGGATAAAGAGTTCTAAATTAGCACCATAAAGTTAAGTCAAACAAACTTATCTTTTTTCTTTATTAGATATTTTATTTACATTTCAAATGTTATCCCCTTTCCTGGTTCCCCTCCATACTCCTGGCACTCACTCCAAGCTAAGCCAGATCACTCCCCAATCCATCCTATCTGCTTCCCCACTCCCCCAGCTCCCCCACTGCGTCCCCATTCCCAACTCCTCACAGCTCCCAGTGGCATTTGGGAGCACAGGAATTTGAGAACCACAGCCTTTGTCCTCCACCATTTCTTACCTAGAGAAACACAGGCTCAGACCCTTATCTTAAGACTGTATTTCACTTTCCCTGAGCCACCCACTGGGGTAAAATAGAGGGTGAATCAGGGTGTCTTAGCTCTTTTACCACATGAGGATGCAGCGAGGTGACATTTTTGAGCTGAGAGCAAATCCTCACTATCCATCTGCTGTGACTTGATCTTGAACTTCCCTGACCTCAGAGCTGTGAGAAATGGATTGCTATTAGCTCCAAATGTCTTTTGTTTCAGGTATTCTGTTGTAGAAGGAAAAGTAGAACACTGCAAGATGATTACTGCTTGGGAAACTCCTTAAATATCAATCAACAGTGAACAGCGGAGGACACTGCTAGTTAGATATAGAGAGTGAAAGACTAAAGAAGTACAAGCTATTCTGAGCTCCCTTTCATTTAGTGAAGGGAGCTTGTCACATTATCAGTCATATATGTACGTATGTATTATGTATGCATGTGTATGTATGTATATATTATGTATGCATGTACAAATATATATCCATAAACAAATACACACACACAAATAGCTACTCTATCTAGGAACCAAGCTTTCTTTCAGCTTGCCACCACAGGCTCTACTATTCTTTGGGTTTTTCCTATCTCCTGGCCAGGAAGCTAATTTTACTTTTGAACTACTAGTTGGTGAGTCTGTGGTATCAAGCAAAGAAAATTAAAAGAGGGTTGAGACTGAAGATAGGTCTACAACATTGCTTCTCCACCTTCCTAATGCTGTGACCCTTTAAAACAGTTCCTTGTGTTGTGGTGACTCCAACCATAAAAGTACTGCATTGCTACTACATAATTGTAATTTGTACTGTTATGAATCATAAGGTAAACATCTATGTTTTCCATGGTTTTAGGTGGCCCCTGTGAAAGGGTTGTTTGACACCCAAACTGAGAAACACTAGTCTATCTACTAAAGTGAAAAGGAGACAAGTCCTCTGCCATTAACACACACTACTCAGTAAGTAAGCTCTCCTTTCAGCACTGTCCTAGGAAATGGAAATGGAACCAGGAAGTGAGAATAAGAAAAGGAGTAATGAAGGCATCAAAACTGAGAAAGGAAAAAGAGAAGAAAAAGTGTACCTTACTACAACTATCCTTCACTTCTGTATGTTTCAGAATTCCTTTTCAAGACTTTACATTCTTTTACAAGTTGTCCTTCTGATTATCCCTGTTCTAACAGTAGTTGCCACCAGACGGGGAACTTCAATTAAATTTAAACCTTTCTATCCCCAAGGCTGGCATAGGGAAGAACACAGACACAAAGGAATCTTCTGTCAGTTGTAGGTCTGTAAGAGGAGAAGTTGTGTTACTGCCATTTGGAGAAGAAATATTCAACTCATCTTCCCATAAAAGTTACATATCTTTAGAACAGTCTTAATTCATACACATGATGCCTAATTCAACACTGTAACTTCCTGAAATCAAAAGAAATGTATCTATAAATTTTAAAATAAACACATACGTGTGTGCATGTGCACATAAACACACACACACAGAGTTAATGTGATGCATTGGTGACAGAAAGGTTGATAATGTCTGTATTAAGAAGACCTTAAATAAATGTAAACACAGAAACAATAACTTTGCTCTAGGACAGAAAAGAACAAAAGGATTTTGAGAAGAAGGTTCTGGCCAATGACTAAGATAAAGATGGTAGGCAGATAATGTCATAGGAAATGAAAGGAGTTAATGTAATATAGTACATTGGGTAATTATGAGCTGTAAATTCTATAGATTTTTTTTAACAAAAATTAAAACCCTAAACCGTGTTCTATGTGTTCAAATAATATTCAGTAACTGCCAAAATAACATCTTCCCTTTGTAGTATCACTGGACTGCATTACCTGTGCAGCTGGCTGTGTTATCTGCTCAGCTAACTGTAAACAAGAATGAAAGGAGAATAGAATGTCTTCACACAAGCTAGAAATTATCTCTTTGTGCTTCAACTGGTTCTTTAAAACCGACTGGTGTTTGAGGCTTTGCCTAAGGATAAAAAGAGATAAATAAAATCACTGGAAGTAACAAGTAATGACATCAAACATTTCAACAACACAATGTATTATATTAAACACAGTACAATTAAGAAGTGTCAACTTTACCTTTGAAGTTAGAGGCTAAATTTCTGTCTTTGTAAAATATTAACTGAACTTCATTTGTCAAGCAATCTGCTAGGTCTTAAAGATAAAAAATAAATAAATCAAATGGACATAATTTTTGCCCTATCTCTATGAAATATATGGTCTAATATAAGTATCTAAAATAACCATCAGGACAGAATAATTAGTTGTGATAAATGCTAAGTGGAGAAAGTCCTATATACGATGAGTGTTAAGGTTGCACCTTGGAACTAAGGATGAGCAGGAGAGAGGAACAGCCTTTGCAGAGGGGCAAGCTGTGGAAGGCCTGGGACTAGGGACTTCCTCTGTCTGAAGAACTGAGAGCAGAAAGCTGGAGTGGAATTCGTGTCTAGAAAGGCTTCAGCTAGTAGCTTAACAGTGGGAACTTTTAAGAGGTTGAGTGATATGATCCAGTTTAAATTTTAAATGTATCAGTCTGAACACAGAGGAACAAGAAAGACCAAGAGTACAGGATCTCTGACAAGAACGCTGGTCTGGTGGGGTGAGGGTGGCCATGTGGCTAGTTCACTAAGCACTCACAAGGTTCATGTGAAGATTCAGCAATTCATAATAAGGAACTCAATATTTAGTGCAACACTATCATGTCAGTGCTATCATTATCCTATTTTAAGATGAACAAACTAAGGTTAATAAAAATTAACCAAATGGTCCAAAAGCTAGTGATTTCAAGGACTCAGGTACATATATTATGGCTCTCAAGTGATGCTGTATCACTTCTTTGGCAAGTTAACATCTTGAGGGAATAAGGAAAGTACCTAAACTAGAATAAGTTTCACTGACTTTTCAAATGTTACACATGATTACCAAAGAGGCTTCATATTATTCCTATTGCCAAGGACATCTCTTCTCACCCTCAGCATCGAGTAGCTGCTATAGGTACTCTCCTTATAAGGCTTCAATTTAAGTTCAAATTATTTGATAAGTAAAATTAGGGTTGAACAACTGAAGTGTATATAACAAAGATTACTGTTGGTGCCAAATATAGTTATTAATTTGTGAACCCAGAAATGCCGTATTTGGTACTGGTAACTATCTAACAACAGTAGCAGTGGGCACATGACTCAGGCACACTCTGGTTCACAGTCCATTATTTCAGTAATACCAGCTAAGCAGCTACAACTTGAAAGGTGGGCTTTTTGTCGTTGTTTGATTTTAAGAGAGCTGTATAGAGGGTTCAGGTTGGTCTGCAGCGTCATGCATATCTGGATTATCATGCAGCAGAGCCATGAGTGTTCGTACAACCACATAAAACATTTCAAATGTAAGCCAAAAACCATTAACTATTTAGAATTGGGATATAGAAGATACAATATGAAAAAAAAAAAAAAACTAACAAACTTACTTAATAATAAACTTCCAAGTATTGGCATGAAATGCTTGGTCCATACTGGAGATAACAGAGCAGATATCCAATAATGAATGAATAGCTACAAAAAAAATAATTCAAGAAAATCAAATGTTATATGAAATAACATTCTCTTATATTTAAATAGATCAAGTGAATGCCTCAGTATGTGAGTGAATTCATGTATGTACTAGTTTGAAAATAACTGGGTCAAATAATTACTAAAAATAAATCTCATACTTTTAAGGTTTTAAAAATAATGAAATATTGATTTTGCAGCTTACATCTTCCCAATGACAATTATAACCAAAACAGTTCAGTTGAATAGAAGTTACATCCTATTATAAAATGTTCAGTGAAACAAAAGTTCTGCCCTATTATAGTTCAAATAGTCTATAGACTTGATTCTAGTTTTAAAAAAATGACACTGCTAAGAAAACCTAACAAGAAGTGCAATCAATTTACTACAACCAATTTACACTTCTGGTTGTGTTTGCTAATTTGTAAGAATGGCTCCAACTGCCCTTTGTGTAGCCACACTGCCTCCAGGTATATGGAGGTCTATGATTTGACTGATAAAACAACAAAGCAAAGCAAGCCAAGACTTGGTGTGCTGGAACCTATCCTCCCTTGCTCTTTTTAGGAGCTCTAAAGCCATAATAGTGATTGAGTCTCGGTTTAAATGCATGTCTTTCTCACAATGCAGGCTTCTGCAAACAGAGGTGAATGAAGGTCTTAGCTGCAAATACAAAAATGAGTCAGGTGCATAGACAATTACTACAGCTAAGACCAGCCTAAGTTGCAAGCACATGGACTTGTGAATAAGTAAACATTATTTTAAACCAAGATTTTTAGGTAGGTTACTTACAGAGCAAAAGACACTTCTTAAGTGCACAAATATCAAGCTATTCTCTTTACACTAAAGTTAGGAGTATAATCTCTGCTTGCCAATATTATTGTATTATTCTTAAGATCCTAGATCATAATGCATTAATGAGTGAGGAACTAAACGACGTAGGTTAGAATCAGTAACTGTTTTGGGTTGTGTCTGTAAGACAGAGCTTTACTGTGTGGCTCAAGATTCATCTAGAACTTGCCAGCCCTACTGCTTCAGCTTCCCAAGCGCTGTGTTATTAGCCTGTGCCATAACACCTGGCTAATAATTAAATTAGCAAGTCTGTAGAACAAAATAGTAGTACAAAGCCTTGGGCTTAATTCCCAACTAAGAAAAATGACAAAAATAGAGTAATATGTGTAAAATGGATATTCATTACAATAAATGTGTCTGAGTGTACACGTATACATTCATAAGCCCACACAAACACACAAAGGAATTTAAACTCCTTTTTTCTTTTTTTCTCTTTCTTCTTGCTATTAAGAAGTAAAATCTAAAGGTTTTCTCAGAATATAGCATAGCTTAAAGGATATAGTTACATACAGCCATCATTTGCTAAATCTTTTGTGTGGAAATTACTATATATTTTACCTGGATATTTAAATCCATACTAAAGTATAAAAACTAATTTTACAAATTTAAAACACTGAAAATGTATATAGGAAGATTTAGATTACTGTTATACATAAGCAAGAGAGCATGTATCAACAGAAACATTACCTTTATGATTTAATTGATTAATGAACAATAGCTACTTTGCATCCTATTGTAATCAACAATCTTTTGCTCACCTTCTACCATTGTTGAACTGTTATTCTCCTCAACTGAAGGGCCCAGGCAAACCATGTCCAGCAGCTCCATCAGCTGCTTCTGGAGAGAATAGGCCTCCTTGAAAAGAATCTGGAGGAGGTCTGACACTAGGTGTAAGCGCCCAGAATACACAGATTCGCTATTCTGATCACAAAGTATAAAAAGGAGAGAAACAATTACATCACAAACAGCTCAAAATTCACATTTTCTTTAACTTACACTATTAGAGACTGAGATCCTAAGTTTAATGTTTTGACAGAATCACACTTATTGAATCTACTTTGATACATACAGAATGTAAAAAGAGCACATTTTTGTACCCCATCAACATACACAAGACTAGTTAGTGAGCAATTATTTGTCATTTATCAATATCAACAAAATATTGATAGCAAAACTGCCTGTGTCCTATAAATTCTAAGCCTTAAAGCTGCCTCAGGAATGTTAAGGTGGACTGAGTTAAGTGACCCCCTCTGCTATCTAACAGAACAATTTCAAGATTGATATATATAATTGTTTTTTGGATTTGGTTTTTTCGAGACAGGGTTTCTCTGTATAGCCCTGGCTGTCCTGGAACTCACTCTGTAGACCAGGCTGGCCTCGAACTCAGAAATCTGCCTGCCTCTGCCTCCCAGAGTGCTGGGATTACAGGCTTGCGCCACCACTGCCCGGCCTTCAAGATTGCTATAGTTAAATACAAATATTTACCTTTTTTTTCTTTAGGAAGGAGAAATACAATTCAAACAGCCACTTTTTAGTCACCCAGGAAACAATGTGTATCCTCTCTCCAAAGAAAAGCCTATCCCAGTAACATTAACTAAAATGTAAAATCTTATGCATAAACACTACTCAGCCCTCAACTAATAGTAATCTTTCAGCTTCAATCTCCCAAGTACAACATGCATGCGTGAGGTACCACCCGTTACCAAAAAATAAAGTGATATACATACATAAATATACATATTCCTACTGATTCTAGGCTATTTAAACTCTACCATTACTCACCTTACAGTGTACAAATGTACTTTTGATTATATGCAGGATGAATGAGGGAAGACTATGAATATTTCCAAGAAAGACAGATTCCTGTGTGGCACAGACATGATGAACACATCCTGCAAGACCTCCTACGATCTGCACCATTGTCTATAAATAAGGGAAAGTTGATTGAAGATATACTTTTGCATATGCAACAAAGAAATTAGACAGCATTATAAGTGCTAGACCCACAGAAAACACTGTGTCTCTTTCTTTTCAGTGACCTTCACTCTATTAGAACCCCACTTAGAATCATGATGCAATTCAGGGTGCCATCTTGATCTGTCTTTTAAGATAGCTAACATAAAATTATATTAAAAAACTCAAAATTTATATATGTATTTAAGTCCACAAATTTAAATCCAGCATTATGCCATTTCATAAAGAAGGTATGGTTTGTCATACTGCTTCATTCATTCATTCATTCATTCATTTATTTATTTATTTATGTATTTATTTATGGGTTTTTTGGATTTGGTTTTTTGGAGACAGGGTTGCCATTTCATAAAGAAGGTATGGTTTGTCATACTGCTTGCTTCCTTCCTTCCTTCCTTCCTTCCTTCCTTCCTTCCTTCCTTCCTTCCTTCATTTATTTATTTATTTATGGGTTTTTTGGATTTGGTTTTTTGGAGACAGGGTTTCTCTTATAGCCCTGGCTGTCCTGGAACTCACTCTGTAGACTAGGCTGGCCTCGAACTCAGAAATCCGCCTGTCTCTGCCTCCCAGAGTGCTGGGATTACAGGCGTGCGCCATCACTGCCTGGCTTGTCATATTGTTTCTTAAAGACAAGATTTCACTCTCTAACCCTGATTGGCCTCAACTCATATTAATCTTTCAGCTTTAATCTCCCTGTTTCTTGAAGACAAGACTTCACTCTCTAACCTTGATTGGCCTCAACTCATAATAATCTTTCAGCTTCAATCTCCCAAGTACAACACGCATTCTTGAGCTACCACCCAAAATAAAAAGCTACCAAAAAATAAAGTGCTATATACATACATACATACATGCATGCATGCATGCATGCATGCATACATACGTATCTATCACTGTTTTTTTCTCTTTCTGAGACAGGATCTTACTATATAACCCAGTCTGCTCTTGACCTCAACCATCTTCTGCCTTAAGCATGTCACACACCCAGCTCCATTCTCTTTCCAATACACTCACTTACTTCTAAAATGTTCCTTATGGTGACCTGGATTTCTAAATTTTGACTGGAGAGTTCTCTGGCTTCACTGGTTAATTCACATATCATGCCATCAAACAATTTTATAGTCTGTGAAAACAAATCAGCTTATAAACAAGAGTAATAAAAATCACTAGAAAAGACTTATCATTGAAGGAAATTGAAGGAAAAATAAAGACATCAGAATGATCTGATTATTCGCATTTCCCTGATAACTAAGGACGTTGAACATTTCTTTAAGTGCTTCTCAGCCATTCACGATTCCTCTGTTTTGACTTCTCTGTTTAGCTCTGTACCCCATTTTTTAATTGAGTTATCTGGGTTTTTTTTTTTTTGGAGTCTAACTTCTTGAGTTCTTTATACATTTTGGATATTAGCCCTCTATCAGATGTAGGGTTAGTAAAGAACTTTTCCCAATCTGTAGGTTGCCGTTTTGACTTACTATGTCCTTTGCCTTACAGAAGCTTTTCAGTTTCATAAGATCCCGTTTGTGAATTGTTTATCTTAGAGTGTGAGCCACTAGTGTTCTGTTCAAGAGGTTTTTTTTTCCTGTGTCAATGTGTTTGAGGCTGTTTCCCACTTTCTCTTCTATTAGATTCAGTGTATCTGGTTGTGTTCCTTGATCCACTTGGACTTGAACTTTATGTAAGATGATAAATAAGTATCAATTTCCACTGCCAGTTAGACCAGCACCTTCAAAATTTTTGACCCAGACTTGTTCCTGTCTAAAAGAAATGCAGGGACAAAAATGGAGCAGAGACTAAAGGAAAGGCCATCCAGAGACTGGCCCAACTTGGGATCCATCCCATGGACAGTTATCAAATCCTGATGCCATGTTGTGCTTGCAGACAGGAGAGGCCCTACCTGCAGCTGACCAAGACAGATGCAGATACTCACAGCTAACCATCGGACTGAGGTCAGGGACTCCTATGGAAGAGTTAGGGGAGACTGAAAAAGCTGAAGGAGATGGCAACCCCATAGGAGGACCAACAATCTCAACTAACCCAGATCCCTGGAAGCTCCCCGAGACTAAGCCACCAAGCAAAGAACATACATGGGCTAGTCTGAGGTCCTATATGTAGCAGAGGATTGCCTTGTCTGGCCTCAGTGGAAGAGGATGAGCCTAATCCTATAGAGACTTGATGCCACAGGCAAGGAGGATGTCAGGGTGAGGCAGAATGAAGAGAACCCTCTCAGAGGGGGTGGGGGGAGGGGTGAAGAACTCTGGGAGGGGTAACTGGGACAGGGCAACATTTGGGATGTAAATAATTTTAAAAAAGAATGATCTGATTATTCATTAGTAAAACCTATCCACTGTCACAGTTACTCACTGTTCCTAATTTAAAAGTAAACATAAAAAATATCTGTACAATGCAGACTTGTAAACAAAGCTTTGAGTTTGCTTTGCTTTTGATTTCTATGATATCAAGTACATTTAATAATATAAATAAAAAATACTCATTCAAATTTCATTTGGGGTAACAACTCCAAGTACTAATCTGTAAAATAAAAGACAACAACTTTAATCAATCAAATTTCTTGGTAGTGGCAATGAATTTATACTGAATCTTCAATTAATTCTTTTATATACCTTGTTTGTTTTTGTTTTTTGAGACAAGGTCTCTCTGTGTAGCCCTGGCTGTTCTGAAACTCTCTACGTAGATCAGGATGATCTTGAATTTAGATCTATCTACCTCTGCCTTCCAATTGCTGGGAATACACGTGTGTGCTACCTTGCCAGACAGTACTCACTTATATTTTGACTAGCTCACCTTTTTAAATATAAGAACCACTCTATAGTAGTGAGCTCACAAATAAAAACATCATGCATCTAGATTTATGTAGCTATTCAGTTATCTGACCAAACTCCACAATGATACTACAGAACAGCTTTATATACAAAAAGCCTAGTTGTAATATACCCTAGTCTATGAATGATATCTCAAATTAGTACAAAGGTTGAACTATTTTTACTACTTATTTGTACTTAAGTATGTTTGATATACTAGAAAAATAAGAGTTAAGAAAAATAGAAATGGATTATATAAAGACTAGATTTTAATAACTTCTATGGTGTGTAAATTAACATCAAAACTGTACCTTTGGTAAAACTTGGGAAAACAAAGTCTCTTCCAGTGTCAGGTGGTTCATATGAGGCAAAAACATGTCAACAATGATTTTCAAAATTCCTATAAAGTGAAAAATATTTTGTAAAACTATAATACTGTGTCAGTAAGTCACTGAACTTTATCAAATATGAGACTATGTAAGTAATGTCAACCTAAAGTTTTGAAGGCTTTAATACCATATTCCATAGAGAAATTATTATACATTAAGTATAACAGAAAAACAAAACAAAACAAAACCAGCAAGTGAAGACAAGCTAAATAAGTCAATGAGTGTGGATACCCTACTACTCACATGATCTACCACAATTAAAATACAGTTTTTTAAAAACATAAGTTTCTAAGGTGGTAAAAATTCCAACTTTAACAATTATATAAACAGGCATACACGATGACTCAAAGCTGGGCACCAGAAATATAAGGAATGAAATGACAGTTCCATCATAACTTTTTCTCTGAAAAACCTTTGTCTGTGTGCATGTTTGTGTATGTGAGTGCAGACACACATATGCCATAGCATGCAGAGACATCAGAAAACAAGGAAGTCTTATGAAAACAGATGAAGATGAGAGGAACCATTTTCCAAACAACAAATTTGTCATCATCTAGATCTAGAGTCTAGACACTGAGTTTTTCCTCACTAGAGAATATTTTCTAAATGTCACTAAACATGTTAAGAGGCTGAACATTTTAACAGGCTGATATGGTATAACAATGCCTGGTCCCATCTTGGTCCCATCACAGCATTAACATTGAAATTTTTATTGTGCTTATAATACATCATTAAAAATGGAATTTAAAACTTAAAAACACTATGATTGGAAAGATTTGGTTCATTTTATGTAGCAGGAAGTTACTGAAGCTACAATAAAGAAAAGATTAAAGCTAAAGGTAATATAAATCTGTAAAGTCTACCGGCATACATACATACATACGCACATACATATACATATATATATGTATACATATATACATATATATATATAAAACATCATATATATAACATAATCTTACTTACGGATATGTTCAATCCAACTTTCAGAACGCTGATACATAGAGTAAAATATAAATTAAGGAATAAATTTTTTTAAAAGTGCTTAAAATTTGCGGATAATCCCTAAAAAACTGAAATTATGCCCAAATCCCTGGCTTTCTTTTACCTTTGAAAACTTAATATTTATCAGGCAAACAAAGATTTTGTAAAAATATTTTAAGGAAGAAATTTTTAAATTACTTATGGTTAAGGAACTTTCAAACTCACGGTAGTTATGAAATACGTATGACTGATGGAAGAAAGTACTGAATAATCCCGAGTTCCAGTTTCAGAAACTTTCCTTCACACTTCTACTTATATCTCCTTTAACTCACATGTTTACTTACATACCTATCTTACCAGCCTTACCAAGTGATAATTTTCTGCATAGAGAGGAGCTTGCAAGTTGTTACAACTATATATGCAATAGAATAAACATAGTACAAATTACATCTGTCTATCATTGAGATTAGAAATATTTTATTGTAAAAGTACTAAGAACCCTTAGTACTTGTATAATGTCAAGAAAATGGTATGGTACTCATAAATATCACAAAAATCTGTCTTCTGAAATTTCACTCTACATATTTTATAATTGCAATCAAATGCAATGAAGTAACCCAAATGGTTTCAGTTCAGAAGGTTAGAACCTGTCAACTGAACCAATTCCAGTTTAAATTCAGAAAGCTTGCTACTTCACAATTAAGTTATAAGCATGAAAATATTCAGCCTGGACAATATATAAGATGAAAAATACGAAACTAATTTTAAGTGACAAGATTGTGATCTATGCATTTTTCTTCCGTTTGTTGTACAGAATGAAAGTAAATACCAACATGCTGAAAGCTATTTGGGACTCATAGGCATTTTTATTGAATACATATGTGTCAGTTACTATTCTTGGTGGTAAGAATAAAACCAAATTCCTGTCTCTATACTTGACAGTGCAGTGAAGGAAAATAGGGTAAAGGCAAATAAGTTCTTTAAGGATCAAATGGTCTCCAGAAAACTGTAAGCAGCACCATAAATGTAATAGTGTGCTGACAGTTTTAGTCAGCTGACATGAGCTAGACATTTGGAAGAAGGAACTCTTGAGGAAATGCCTCCATAAAATTCGCCTATAGGTAAGACTATAGTGCATTTCCCAATCCTTAAGAGAAAACATCTTTCCTCAAACAATCTCTCTTGATTATAGTCTCTCCTCCCTCTACTCCTCCTAGTTCCTCCCCAACACCCTTCTATCAAGATCCTCCCTTTTGGTCTCTATTAGAAAAGATCAAGCTTCTAAGAGATAAAACGTAAAATAAATTACAATAATATAAAATCAAAGTTGGACAAGGCAAGCCAATGGAAGGAAAAGATCCCACGAGAAAGCATAAGACCCACCTGTCACACACTCTGGAGTCTCATAAAGATACTAAGCTGAAAGCTGTACTACATGCACAAGAGAATGTGGTGTAGTTCTTGTGTATGCTGTGCTTGCTGTTTCAGTCTCTTTTTGAGTTTACATGCGCTTTATTCACTTGATTTGAAGTGGATTTTCTTGATGATTGGTGTGGAAGAGCCTAGCTCACTTTGGGCAGTCTTCACTGGGCTGGTGTCGTTGGATACTGTAAGAAAGCAGACTGAGGAGCAAGCCAGTAAGCAATCCTCCTCCATAGAGCTCTGCTCTGCTTGAGATCCTGTCCTGACTCCCTTTGATAATGTACTGTGATATGGAACCTCAAGCTGAAATAAACCTTTTTCTCCCCAAGATGATTTTGATCACAGTATTTTAACAAAGCAATCAAAACCCTTAAAAAGTTAGGTTTCAAGGACTACTTCAGATTGAGGACTGTGAAAAAGACTCCTCTAAGAAAGTAACTCTGTGGAAGACCCGAAGGAGATGCTGAAAAGGCTAGAGAACAAAGACCCTGAAGTAGATCAGCTTGATGTATTTGTGGACTGCATGTAGCTAGTTAGGTATGAAGGACAGGTCAGGTTCAAACTATAGGAACCCTTGAAGACAAGTTCAGACTGTGTTTTTATATAATTAAGCTACATATAAAGTAAGAGAAAAATAAGGGGGAGTTTTTTTTTTAACTCTAAACTTTGTTAAGAATGGATTATAGAAGAACTGTGTAGAAAAAAAAATAGTCCTAGTATAGGTTGTAAAGATTAGAATCACAGTGGGGAACAGGTAGATTTAAGGAGTAATTTAGAATCAGAAATAATTTGCTGGTTACAAAAAGAGTATCCAATGTTTACTTACAGAAGAAAACCTGGAAATGAGATCAAAGTTTTCTGTAGGTAGCAAGGTAAAGGGAGAAATGGTACTTTAAATGTAAAGTGCATGTAATATTGAGGGGAGGGTAAAATAATGTATATCTTCATTCCCTCTAAGTCTAGCAGTCTGAGACACACATAAATAACCATCTTTTGAGCAGGAAAACAGCTGTTTCCAGGAGGAAATTTCATAAAGACAACCCTTCTAGGTCCAGCACTGCAGACTCAGGATTGCTGCAAACCCAAGACTAGCTAGCCTGTTTTGTATTGCTAGTACCAGGCTAGCCAGAGCTACTATCTAAAAAGAAAAATAATTTCATATCCATACACACACAGAGTATTTAAAAAAACGGGCATTTTGCTAATGTCTAAGGAATGACTTCAATGTGATAAATACTTAAGTACATCATTCATGCAAGGTTTGAACTTCCACTAAATAATGGTCTTTTCAGTTTTTGGAGGGATGTGTGTCTGTTTCTGTGTGTGTAATTTCATATAGAAGATAGGATCAAAGACATAAAACTAAAATCACCTTTTAACATGAAAAGAGTCGACTTACAGGTACAAACACAAAAGCAATATACTAATTACTCTTTGCACCTGACTCCACACAATTACAACTCGATTAAAGCCAATTCCTGAAGCAAAGCCTTGTAACTTAAATGGGAACGGGTTCGAAAGGGGAAAGCATTTTTGTTTACAGAACATTCCTTGGCAAGTGAGTCTGGGGGTGGGGGTGGGGGTGGGGATTTAGGAACAGAAAAATAAACTTAAGGCATGAGAGCACCAATCATCTTCAAAAGCTCCAGTTGCAATCGTCCGACAATGCCAGGCGCGCCTACCCCTCAAACCCACGGTTGTTCTCGCCCCCTCCACCATCACCTCGGAAAACAGGGTTCGAAACCTAGGCCGCCCGCGTCCGGGAAACAACCCAGGATCAGGCTCGCGACACGCCCCCCTCAGCGCCCTCCAAGGATATGAGGAGCCGGGGCAGCACCGAAGGCAGCTCCCGACGGCACATCTCCTCCGGCCAGCTGCTGAGTTCCTCCAGCACGACCCCGCTCGCCACCGCCGCATCGTCCTGCGACATTCTTTCGCCCACAGAGACGAACGAATCCGCACGACTCCCGCCACAGCTTAGAACGCCGTCCCAGCAAGCTTTGAGAGAGCTCCGCCCACACCAAAACCATAGAGAGGAGGACTTTCGCCCGCAAGCGTCAGAGCCTTCTCTAGCTGTTGGAGGACTCATCTCGCTGGTTTTCACCGTGTGCTGTACGCAAGCTTCTCCAGGAGTTCCGTGTGCGGCGGATTTCATTCACCCTGGCGTCTGACTTTACCCGGCTGAGAACAGAAATCCTCAGGTTTGATATCCTCAGTCCTGGGGAACTTTGAGACTACGCGTAGTTTCAAGGATGACCTGGGCTGAGGCCAGGAATGACTCTATTCTGCTGCGAGGTGCGTTCGAGAGAGTAGGAATGATTTTACTGGAGCGCGTGCTTCCGTTTGTGCAGCTCCTGCCAAGTGGACAAAGATCCCACCATCCAAAAATGTGCAAATTAAAACGGTGTTATGGTGCTTCTATACAATCGATTATATTTTCTACAGTCCTAGTCTGTAGTTTTCATCCCTCCAGTCACATACGGTTTAGAACTACATACACATAAATGCACCGTTTGGATGAGTTTGCACACACCAGTCATTACACCGGTGTGTGTTTGAAAATGGACACCCCACTTACACAAATAAGACCTTAAACTGTTTTGCAAGGCACAGATGAAGGAACAAGCCTGGATACCACTGTGAACAACGGGAAAATAATTACTGTAGATGTGTAGGAAATTTAGGGTGTGAATATGCCTGGGAACAAGGCAGGTAAAAGACCAGGTAGCTAGGCTGTCCTGTCTAAAAATCTTGGGCTTTATTGTGAAGGCAGTTGCTGCTGTAGCTGTTCTGTTGTTTGTTTTTATGTTTTATCTTCTACTGTTGAATACTTAAGGCATCTATGCATTTTCCTAAATCACACATACACAGCCTTTTTTTTTTTTTAAATCATTTTATTTTTCCCTCCCCTCCCTTTCCAGGGCTGAGTTGAAAAAGGAGCAAAGTCATCTGAAACATCTTTGGAACCCCTCTAAATACATCTGGTGGTGTATACGCAGTTAACAGACATTGGGCCCAACAGAACTAATTGACTGTGATCGGTTATGCTATTAAAATCTTTCTAGAAGTTGAAGCATCACTCTTTGATAAAAAACTGTGTGCATGTCATAAGAGGATGGCCTTTCAATTCAATTTCAGTATAGAAGAAGATCTGGAAAATAAATTAACCTCGCTCGATGATGGAACTTGTGTCTTAAAAAGTCAGAAAGGAAAGCAGGACAAAAAGCAATCTATAGAACTGCTGGGCTTGCCTCAGGATCACTTTTGCTCCTCACTGGGAAATACAGCTGCCTCCGAAGGCACTGACAGCCCACCTCGGACCACTGACAGGTCAGGTGACTCAGAAGCTTGTAACAAACAGCCCTCCTTGAAACCCGCTAAAGAACATGCGCTGCCTAAAGATTGTAATCAAGTCTTAGAAAATAAGGTTTTGGAAATGTTACCAGGTCCCCTGCATGTTAACACAGCAGTAGTGAAAACCATCTCTTTGAAAGAGAAATTCCCTGGAGAGAACATAGTTTCAAAAAGCTTTTCTTCTCATTCTGATCTGATTCCAGGTGTTTATGAAGGAGGGTTAAAAATCTGGGAATGTACCTTTGATCTCTTGACTTATTTCACAAAAGCCAAAGTGAAATTTGCTGGGCAGAAAGTGTTAGATCTCGGCTGTGGATCTGGGTTGCTTGGGATAACTGCATCCAAAGGCGGGGCTAAAGAAGTTCATTTTCAAGATTATAACAGTTTGGTGATTGATGAAGTGACCTTACCTAATGTAGTTGCTAATGTCCCTTTGCTAGGTGACAGCAATGATGTAAATGAGCCAGTTGGAAAGAGACAAAGGAAGTCAGAAGTAGGCCAAGAAATATGTAAATGTCGGCTGTTCTCTGGGGAGTGGGCCGAGTTTTGCAAACTTGTATTAAGTGAAAATCTGTTTGTGAAATATGACCTCATTCTCACTTCAGAAACCATTTATAATCCAGATTATTACAGCACTTTGCATGAAACGTTGCTCAGACTGTTGAGTAGGAATGGCCGCGTGCTTCTGGCCAGCAAAGCACATTATTTTGGTGTTGGTGGTGGCGTTCATCTCTTCCAGAAGTTTGTAGAGGAAAAGGGTGTATTTGAGATTCGAACAGTTGGAGTAATCGATGAAGGTCTGAAGAGGTTTCTAATGGAAATGACTTTTAAGCACCCCAGTTAATATGCACTGAATGGCATAATGAAATAAAAAGAATACCCCAGAACTTGTGAGTGTTCAATTTCTTTTTTTTTTTTTTGCTGTTATTCTGAAATGATGGTGTTTGTATGTTTTTGCTTATTGAAATAATAAGCCAAGTATAGTAGCAGTAGCCTTGTATTTTCTCAAACTACAAGTTTCCCTAAGAAATTAATGAGCTCTTGAATCACTTTGTATGAAAGTTTTCTCCATCTTCATTCTATTTTTCCTTTCTATAATCTCTAGCACTCTATAAACATGTTCCCATTTCTTAGCAAGCTTATGAATCTTTCTGCTGTTCTGTCCTTGTTAGTTACTTGACTCCCAGAAGTGCCTGGCTAGATCTTTAAGGACTTCCATCCCTGAATAATACTGACCTCAAGCGTTTGGTCAGAGGCCTGTGTTAACTCAGAAGACTTATTGATTTGAGTTATGTCAAAGTGTTAGCATGCTAGGCAGTTGGATTTGCATTAAGATGAACAAACAAGAATCTGTTACAGAGTGTGAAAGTGGCTGGGGATGCAGCTTGGTGGTAGAGCATTTGCTAGCATGCAGGAGACCCTAGGTTCCATCCCCAAACCTCATCAACAACTAAAAGTGGTAATGGAAGGAACAGTACTTGAAGTTAATCTCTCACCGTTGTAAGCCAAATATGAGACTCTGTGACCTTGATAGGAGGAAAAAATAGAGAAGGACGACGTCAGATTCTGGGGCATAAGATTATCAAGAAAGAAAGCAGGATGGAAATGTACTGCTTTGGTTGACTCTGGTACAAATTTTTCGTATCTCTTCCAAAATTGAGATCTGCTGTGTTGGGATAATCTTTTTGTACTGTGTGAAGGTGTGCTTCTGTCCTACCTCACCTGCCTAAGGAAGAGCTGAATGGCCTATAGCTAGGCTAGAGAGGATAGGCTTGACTTCCAACAGAGAAAGGAACTCTGGGAAAGAATCAGGTGTGAGGCATTTGTCAGCCATGCAGGAAGGGAGAAACAGGTGTCAGTACTGATGAAAGGTAATTGGCTATGTGGCAGAGCATAGATTGGTATAAATGGGTTAATTTAAGCTATACAAGCTAGTTGGGAACAAACCAGCTAAGACCACACTTTCATAAAAAGTCTCTATGTCTTGGGAACAGGTGCCTCAGTGCCAATGTGATCTTGAGTGTTATCTAATTTTTTTTTCATTCTTGGAGGACCATAAATCACACTATATCTTGGACTTAATGTGATATTTATTGGAACCCTGATGACATGCCACTTTTGTATAGTATTTTACTTATCATCTTGTATGTCATCCCCTGTTTAATAATGATTTGTTGTTCCCAGTTGTGAAAGCTAACATGTTTGCAATATTTATTTATACACAGCTGGTAAGTTACATATTATTATTTAATACTTAAATACTAATAAATAACGACCCTCACTTTATAGGTGAGTTGAGACTGTTAAATTGTCCTACTCAAACTTTGTACCTTAAATCGTAATGTTTTACTTGTTTCGTATGTAGAATTAGGTCTTGCTAATAGCACAGATTAGCAATCAACTGACTTGCACAATCTGACCTTTAATTCTCAGCAGTCCTCCTGCCTCATCCTCCTTATTGTTGAGTTTATAGGCAAGGACTCTAAGTAACCTGTCATTGACCCAAAGCCTCAAGTCCTGAAAACTCTTTTAAGTTTTCAGCATGTAGATATATCAACCTATCAGTGCCTGTTTTGCTGGTTAATCTGAATACTCTTATTCAGTAATGACAGTTAAACATGCATACTTACAAATCACATGTGTATGTAACCATTTATGTTTTTCCAATTGTTTTATTGCTGAGGGCCTTCTACAGCACAGAGAGGAGAGAGGGTTCTTGCTCACAGGGTGGCCCTGCAGGGGAGATAAGGAGTTGGGGAGAGGAGAGAGTGAGTCAGAAGATGGTTAGGGGAATTTTGAACCTCTGACTTGCTACCAATCTGGCCACTTCTATAGCTCTGACTGACCATCAGGTAGTTTCTGCTGCTCTGACTGATAAGCAACCAGGTGCTTCTTTATTCAAGTTTCACAGAACAAAACAGCCTAATGATTATCCAAGTGGTACAGATTATGTGTTTAACTTTTCATTATAGGTCCAGGGTTATCAGTTCAGTCACAACTAAAAAACATAAATAGGACAAATTCTTATTATTGTTATCTTATACCACAAATCTAAAGAATGCCTCCTCCAAAGCAAACACATATATTATATGACAACCTGCCTTTAGGCTGGCAGTGTTCATTGTCTGAAAGCATTCCAAACAGAAAATATCTGAACCCATCTTATGAACAGCAAATACTAATACCCGACTTCTTTTACTATATGCTTCATCTATGCTATAAAGTAGGATAACTTTATTTTAGTTGGTCTATTTTATTTACTGAATTTTATTCCTTCAAAAGTGTACCCTGTGTGACCCCCTATTTTTTAAAAAAAATTTTATTTTCTATATTTTTTGTTTACATTCCAAATGATTTCCCCTTTCCCAGTTCCCCCCTCCCCATATGTCCCGTAAACCTTCTTCTCTCCATCCCTTCTCCAATCACCTCCCTCCTTTTTCTCTGTCCTTATATTCCCTTCCCATGCTATATCAATCCTTTCCAGGATCAGTGACCCCCTATTTTTAAACTACATTTTAAGAGACTGCTAAGCCTACTGAGAGAGAGAGAGAGAGAGAGAGAGAGAGAGAGAGAGAGAGAGAGAGAGAGAGAGACCTTATATTTGTAACCTATTTTTCCTGGCCAGTCAGAGTTTGTCAATTGTCTTCTTTTGCCCTGCATCAATTATATTGTTTGAGGGGGCTAGATACCCCCAAAAGATTCCTGGAGTAATGGGTTCATCTAGCTGTGCTTAATGCTCTCCAGGATATAAGGAAGACTTCCAAGTAGTGGCCAGATAGAGTTAATTTTAGGATTTTTCTAAAAATACTCAGACATAATTTTCTCTCAGGAAAAGACATAAATTGAATAATAATGTAGAAAGTCCCCAAGAATGTAGCATGCAGAGACTAAAAGTTAGAGACAGAAGGACAGCAATTGTAACAATCCCCAGCTTTGGTGTGAGATGCCAAATCTTTTTAAGTTTAGACTCCATTTCAGAGAACCTGACCTAAGTTTGAACTCAAGTAAACTAACAGGCTGGTAAATAGCTTAGTTTTCAAGTTGTCCCCCCAACAAAACCCGAGTCTAGCTCCAGTCTCTGGGCTAATCCTCAAAAAGAGCAGCCTTTCCAGGTTATACCCTCAATAAGACCAGTGTCTCAATAAGACCCCACAAACCTGCACCCCCAGGTTATAAGCTCACTCCCCTGCCTAAGGATCACCAATGCAGAGGGGAGCAGAAGTTAAGTTTATGATCTGACTCCCATCCTCAGCCAATTATGTTAAAGGCCACAGTAGCTTTCCAACTAGATGCTTGCACACATACTCCCTGCTTGCTCCTTACTATAAAACTTTGCCCAGATAGGCATTCTGGGCTCCACTACCACCAAAGCCACCCTGTGTAACAGCGGTGCACTGGGGTGGGAGCAAGCCAGCTGGAATAGAATTAAGACCCTGCTGTGAATTGCATCAGATTGGCTCCTGTGTGTGTTTGTGTGTTTTGGGGGTTCACTAACATTTCCCTGGCACAACAGGACCAATTACATTTCCTGTGTATGAGCAAAAACTCTTTAAGAATTCGTTTGGTTTTTTTTTTTTTTTTTTAGATTTTACTTTTAGTGTGTGTGTGTGTGTGTGTGTGTGTGTGTGTGAGAGAGAGAGAGAGAGAGAGAGAGAGAGAGAGAGAGCAGTGCCCATGGAGTGGAAGTCCCAAAGAAGGCATCAGATGCCCTGGAGCTGGAGTTACAAGCACTTATGAACCACCCTACATGGGAACTGGGAACAGAACTCAGGTCCTCTGCAAGAGCAGCAAGCACTCTCACCTGCTGAGAAGTCTCCCCCACACCTCTCTTTAAGGCTCCTTGTAATGTTTAGCCCCATGCTTTCCCAGTAGGAGAGGAAGCCCTGCTCACTTTTGTTGAAACTGAGGTTTATAAATCTTAGTCCAGAATTTGGAGAGAAAAAAAAAATCTAAGCTTTAAAATTTAGATGGATCCCTGCCGCCTCCATTCTCTCCCACCACACATCCACTCTGACCCCACCTCCACCCCTAGGTCTTCCTTTTGGAAACTTGGTGTTGTAGATTGCTAAAGGGAGAACAGAGTGCATCTTGTGAATGTGTTTCTAAACTATCTGCTCTACATGGTCTTTTGTCAGTTTTTTGTTTCTTCTATGAGCCCACTCCAAAGGCTAGACCTTCTGTCTTAGACAGCTTTTTGTTTGGGAGTCAGAAACCAAGCATTGGGGATTGCTCTCAGCTCAGCAAGAACTATGATGTCTTGTGCAGTCACGATTAGTCTTCATTGTCAACTGGATTTGGAATCCCCCAGGAAACACACCTCTAGGCATGTCTGTGAGAACATTTCCAGAGAGTGTTAAGCAAGGAGGGAGTACTCACCTTGAATATGGTGGCACTGCCACCTGAGTTGTGATCCCAGAGCAGAGAAGCTGGGTGAGTGCCAGAACTCTGCTTCCTAATCTGTCAAGACATAAGGAGTCCTAGCCTCACACTTGCCACCTTGGGCCCTTAAGGCTTTCACTTCAAAGGTGAATTATTCCCCCTTAAATCACTGACCAAAGTAAATCCTCTTTAAGATGCTTCTGACAGGCATATGTCACAACTCTTAACCAAAGTAACTGATATTGGTGCAGTAGTTAACAACATGAGCTGGAGGCTGTGGAGCAGGTAAGGCCCTGCCACTCACCAGAGAATGAGCTTAGAGAGAAACAAGCAAGTCTTCACTTTGTGCTTCTCTGAAGTGTTTCATTCAGATGCTTAATAAGCACTCCGAAGAGGAAGTGTGACACCGAGAATCCAATGCTCCAGAATAGCCAGACCTGCTGCAGCAGCCTTCCTTGTATTTGCTGGCTTGAGGACTTTTCTTTGGGTAGAAGCGCAGGCAGTGCCTTCAGGACTCAGGTGATGGTAAGAGCAGCTCAGCAGAGACGTTGCCCTACAGTCTAAAAGAATCCAGAGATGCAACTTGTAGAAGTTTCCACCAACTCCATTCTGGGTTTATTTTACACAGCACGAAAGCCTACAGAACTTTTTTTTTTTGGAGGGGGGGGGGATACTATACATCTAGAAATTTGGTTGGCTCACCGGAACACCATATACCCATTATCCAAGACTTCAACAGAGGGCACATTGTTCAGTGATTTGTGCTGTTTCCTGGGTTTTCCACAAACTGAACTGAACTTCCTGTTTGCTTTGCTGAATGAAATCTCCTTCAGGATTTTCATGAGAACAATTTTCTAACTCCTGGAAAACACAGAGGAACATTTTTCTAGGAAGGGTGGTGCAGATGTCTGAACACTTCCATTTTGCTTCCTTTAACAGGAAATGCATCTGTGCTTGAATATTAGCATTAAAATAACCACATTCTCAACTGCTTTTCATTTTCCCTAAATGGGAGACAAGATCTTATTCTCTAACCTCCCTCCCTCCTTCCAACTTCACAATGTTTCCATATAAAGAGAAAAAGTTAGGTCGGATTTAAAATTATCACACTGTTTTGTCCCCTTTAATCGTTTGCTATCCTTGTGAGTATCATGTAGAAGTTTTAGTCTGTTAAATCAAATGAGGCAAATCCAAGAAGCTAAATTTAAATACCTTTCCTCATAATTGTTCCAAAACCAGCCAGCTACTTTAACTTACATAGTCCTTACATTTTTCTAGAGGACTTTAGGAAGAATTAAGTTCCCTCAACCCTAGGAGCCACTTGGCCTAGGCACCATTCCCTTTGTAACCAAACAATTCTAGCTTTCTCTAACATCTTCTCATTCTAACAAGAATCCACTGAGCATTACCCGTATGTAGAATCAACAGTGTCTAGTCTCAATAATGTCAATTCCTTTCCTGTAAGAGACAATTGCTGGCAAGTTGTATAGTAAGTCAGCCTACTCCCAGTTCTACTGCATTACTCCCGGGCCTTTTATAAAAGCAGAATAATAAACCAGACATGTCCCCAGTCATATCTGTGCTCCATGTGTCAAGTTTTACTGTGTCATGTGCATCTCCTTTGTTAATCAAGGGACTTCATTTAATTTATAATGGATGACATATTTGGCAAGGGGAAACAGAGCAGTATATAACTGACAGCTTTTGACTCAAGCATCTCCATAAAAGGAGAAATACACAGAGATCCCAAGACCAAACAAGCGAAATAAGACAGAAGGGAAAGACAAGAGATGAAGACTGACAGAGACAGATTTGTTTTTATTAAAATTTACAGTGGGGCCAGGCATGGTGGTGCACACAGTTAATCCCAGCACTTGGGAGTTCCAGGCCAGCCTGGCCTATATAGTTAGCTCCAGGTCAGTTAGGGCTGAATACTTAGAAATTAAACAGTGTGAAGACTGAGTCTTTAAACAAAGAAAGAAAAGCAGAGTGGCAGGGAGTACTAGTAAAGGAAAGTTGGCTTCACTAAGGTAGAAAAGCCAGTAATTAGGGAACCAAGAGGTTGTCTGGAGGATATTTCACGTATTATGTTTCATATATTACATTTGAGCTCTATAACCAACTTGACAGGATTTGGAATCACATGAGAGAAACATTTCTGGGGATGTAGGTGAAGATACCAGCTAAAGAAGTTTAGCTGCTAAAGAGGTTAAGAATGGATTGTGGGCAGAGCCATCCCAGGGGATAGATAGGGCCCTAGACGGAAGAAAACAAAAGATTAAGGGGCAGATGGGCCCCATTCATCTTTGCGCTTCCTGGCTCAGCTGTAACATGAACAGCTTGCTCACGCTTTGGTCACCACAGCTAGCGACTCTGCACCGTCACACTCTTGTCAACACAATGCCCTAAAGGCTCTCAGAATGAATCAAAAGGGACCCCTTGTTCTTTAAGTTACTTCAGCCTGTTATGCCACAGCAGTGAGAAACGTAACTAAAATACTCTGCAATTCTCTGATAGAGCCACCTTGTACAGCTAAAGAGTTAAAAGCAGGTAATGACATGGACAGTAAAGACATCTGAGGAGGAAGGGGAAGAGAATTCCCGGTGTCAATCATCTGGGCATGACCACATGAGTAGATTTTTGTACAGAAACAGATATTGGAATGTTTATTACAAAGCTAGGATATCTTTCCTCTTTTCTTTTGACTCAGGATTTCCAGAAATTATATTTAATAGTGAGGATACAGGTGGCTCTACCATGTCTAGACTGTTTTATGAGGAACCAGAGGCCGAAGACTTCAATCTCTTACTTGGAACATTGGGTAGATACTCTTCTTCCTTTCTTAATTATGGCCAACACCAAAGGCCAGCAGTTTTATTTCCTTAGGAAGATGACTAATTTCCTGGTACATACATCTGCAAGCAAACGACTAACTTGAACAGAAGGATAGCAAATAATGGCACTGTTGGGGCACTTCTAAAACAGAGAAGGGACAGGAGACATCGCAGAGACAACACTTGTCTTTTGCTGAGCTGTTCATTAGTTAGAAACAGGAGTCAGGGTGGGTATTGAGAGATTGGCTGGCAGGCAACATGCTGATCTCCGAACATGTTAATTCATTAGCTCATTGAGTATTTTATGAACCCCTGCTACCAGAGAAGGAATTTTCTAGGTGCTAGGATAGAAGAGGAAATTTTGCATTTGTAATAGGCTCCAAGGTGATTCAATGGTCCTGGACTGTGGGGAACACCCTAGGTAACCAAGCGCCGGGCCATTGGGTAACAGGACCTCCATCAGATGGCTCCAACAGGTGGCTCAGTGATCAACACTAGCCTTCCAACTCACAACTGTGATCGCAGTACTTGGAAGGTATAGGCAAGAGGATCCAAATTCTAGGTTTTCTTTAGCTGACATAGAAGACGAACCACCTAAAAGGATTTTTCACCAAATAAATATCTTCAAAATTTCATCTTAATAATTTAAGATACATGTTCAACTGGCACTTTTACTTGTTTTATTTTTATTAAAAACAATTAAAGCTGGGCATAGTGGCACGCACCTTTAATCCAGTACTGGGGAGGCAGAGAAAGGCAGATATCTGTGAGCTGAAGGCCAGCCTGGTCTACATAATGGATTCCAAAACAGCCAACACTAGTGAGGCTCTGTCTCAGAAATATAAAAATAAAAACTGTTGTTGTTTCAGAATTTCACACAGACATATAACATGTTAAAATCAAATCCCTCCTTCTAACTCCCATCACTTTTCACGGTGTGTGTGTGTGTGTGTGTATGTGTGTGTGTGTGTGTGTGTGTGTGTGTGTGTGTGTGTAAGCCACTAAATCTATTTAAGTGTTACCTATATGTGCAGGGGTGTAGGGCCATCTACAGGAGCATAGGTAGCCTCTCAGGTGCCACATTTTAAAAGAAAACTGACTGTCCCTCCCCAGCAGCCATCCCTTGTCAATAGCTCCTAGCTAGAGATGGACTTCATGAGCTGTTTCCTATTCATGCTCAGACTGGCAGTCCTCCTCTCGTGCACGTCTTGTGCATGCTGTCACAGCTTCTTTGACTTCGCGTATGCAATGGCCCTGTTGCTGAAGACACCACAACCTTTAGCTCTTAACTTTTTTTCTGCCTCCTCTTTCAGGATAAGCCCTGAGTCCTGTGGGGGAAGGATGCGATATAGATGCTCCACTTATAGCTGATCATCCCAAAGTCTCTTACTCTCTGCATATTGACGAATTGTGGGCCTGTGTATTCATTGCCACCTACTCCAAAAAGAAGCTTCTCAGATGAAGAGGTAGTAATCGATGGACTTAATAATAAAAGCCTTAGGAGGCAGTTTATTACTCTGTCCATTTAGCACAACTATCGGGTTCTCCCCCAGGGCTCTTGGTATAGCCAGTCATTGGGATTTGGCTCAGTTCATGATACCAGGAAAGAGTTTTGTCCTGTGGAACATGCATTAAATCTTTATACTTAGAAAGTGTTTGGTTATCCCCATAATGTTTGTACCAATAAGGCATATCTTACCAAGCCAGTTATCACTGTAGTTTACACAGCTCACAGCTGGGTAAGACTATTATTACTTTTCTACCCCAGTAGTATGCATAGACCTGGACAGCATTAGAAAAGTTATCCAGTATGGATGAAGCTTTCGGGCTGGTACCAGCATGGTTTCTCCATGTCCTCCCTATGACTCAAGTACATGTTGTCTTCAGCAATAGGGTCTTACTTTCAAGTTCTGAAGGGTAGCCAAGAGCAATTTCCAATAACCTATACATCTGGAAGATGTTCCTTTCTTATAGGCTAACAAAATTTAAAGCTCCTATATATATATGTAGATATTTTAGGAAGCTTCTACAGTAGTAGGTTTCTGCAAGGCATTTCCATAGCATTAGTTATTCCTCTATATCCCTCCACATCCCTCTCTTCTCTACGCTGCTCACCCATCCCCCATCTCATTTACTCCTCCCTTTCCCCTTCATTCCACCTCTATCCTATCCAGCTTCCCTTTAAATTCCCCAGCAGTGACACCTTAATATTTTATGGTCTCAGATTAGCTCACGCAGAATAACCATTTCACCTAAATCCACTTATCAGTGTAATTTCATTTTTCTTTACACCCAAATAATATTCCATTGTGTTTATGAATCATATGTTCATTATCTACTTATCAGTTGATGGACATCTAGGCTATTTCCAATTCCTGGCTACTATGAATAGAACAGAAATGGACATAGACAACCAAGTATCTCTGTAGTAGGAATATGGAGTTCTTTGAGAACGTACCCAGAGGTAGTATGGACAGATCAAATGAGAGAAATATTTGTAGCTTTTTTTTTTTTTTTTTTTGGATTTTGGTTTTTTTTCGAGACAGGGTTTTTCTGTATAGCCCTGGCTGTCCTGGAACTCACTCTGTAGACCAGGCTGGCCTGGAACTCAGAAATCAGCTTGCCTCTGCCTCCCAGAGTGCTTGGATTACAGGCGTGTACCACCACCCCGGTTTATTTGTAGCTTTTTTGAGGAAACTCTACACTGATTTTTATGGTGGCTGTAACAGATTGCACTTCTTCCAACAGGGCATAAATCTTCTCCCTTTCCCACACACATGCCAGAATTTGTTGTCAGAACAACAACAACAACAACAACAACAACAAACAAAAAACAAAAAATGAAAAACAAAAAACTTAACCACTGTGACTAGCGTAAGATGAAATCTCAAATTAGTTTTAATGCATGTTTTTCTGGCAACTAAAAGAATTAAAAAATATTTTAAACAGCGTTTCTCAGCTGTCTGTATTTTTGTTGTTGTTTTTATAATTCTATGTTTAGTTCATGTCTCAATTTTAAATTGGGTTATTTGTTTTTGTGACAGTATTTTGATTTCTTTGTGCATTCTAGAGAATCCTCAATCAAATATACAGCTGGTAAAATTTTTTTCCTTACTGTACATATGTTTTTCGTAGTTTAATAAAGTCCCATTTGCCAATTATTGTTCTTAATGTCCATGCTACTGGGGTCATGGTACTGGGGTCCTCTCCTGTACAAATATGGTGAAGCGTGTTCCCTACCCTCTCCTCTGTCAGATTCAGGCTACAGGCCTTATGTTGAGGTCCTTGATCTATTTTGAGTTGACTTTTGTGCAAGATGAGAGGTAAGGATCTAATTTTTTTGTTCTTTCTTTCTCTCTCTCTCTCTTTGTCTCTCTTTCTTTCCTTTTTTTTTTTTAAGGTTTATTGATTTATTATGTATTCAGCATTCTGCCTCCATGTATGCCTGCAGGCCAGAAGAGGGCACCAGATCTCATTATAGATGGTTATGAGCCACCCAACACGTTGGGAATTGAAATCAGCACCTCTGGAAGAGCAGCTGATCTGTCCAGCCCCCTAATTTAGTTTTTTGTGAGTAACTATCCAGTTTTACCAGAACCATTTGTTGAAAATGCTGTCCTTCATATGTATTTTGGGGCTCAATCCTTTTTCATTAACCAATGTGATTGTTTTTCTGCCATGATGTTTTTATTACTATAGCTTCAGAGCATGTCTTGAAATAGGAGGAGTGGTACCATCAGCAGTGTTTTTAATAGTTTAGGGTTGTTTTCCATAGCCTGGTTCTTTTGTCTTTCCATGGTAATTTTAAGAATTTTTTTTCAATTTCTGGGAAGAAGCGCTTTGAAATTTTTTACAGGGGCCTACATTGAGTCTATGCATTGATTTGGTAATAGGACCATTTTCACATATTAATCCTGCCACATCATGAGCATGGGAGGTCTTTCCATTTTTCTGCAATTTATTTTTAAAATGTCCTAAAGATTTTATTGCACAGATCTTTTGGCTTCCTTTGTAACATTTATTCCAAAATATCTTCGAGGCAAATATTTTGAGGCATTTGTAAATGGGACTTCTTAAAAGCTCATAGGGTGAGAAGGAATGGGTCCAATCTGAAGGGGTGGGCTGGGAGGTCCTGGAGGAGCCAGAGATCTCTAGAGTGTGGTAGTGGATGCTGACCTGGCTGAGGGAGGTGAGATCCATCACAGAGGGTGGAGGAAGCAAGGCCTCGCTGAAGGGCAAGGCAGGATGTCCCAGACAGAGGGAAGAGGGTGGGCTACAGGTTATGGAGGAGGAGGCCTAACTGATAGGTAGGCAGGGAGGGACTACAGACAACTGGGGAGAGGGTAGGGTGGGCTAAGGAGATGAGGGAGCAGGCCTAGCTGGAAGTTTAAGAAAGGATAATCCTAATCATTACAAGGACCTTTGGGGTAAGGAGGAGGGGACCAAGAGGGTGGTGCAGGGGGAGGGGAGTCCTGCAGGAGTCCGGCAGCTTTTGGGGGCGGGAAAAGAGTCCATCTATCTGGTGTCACAGGGGAGGGAAATCCTAGCGGAATCAGGTGGGTTTACCGGAAGGAGAAGCAGGCCTACTTGGGGGAACAAAGTGGGGCGTTCCGACAAGCCTGTGCATCTGGAAAGAGTAGGCCTAGCTGGTGGCTCAGGGTTGGGGGTAGGGAGCCTCAGAGGACCTGGGTGAGCCCCAGCAGTGAGAAGGAGCTGATGTAGCTAGAAAAATAGAAGGGAATGGCCGTGGAGCCACAGGCGAGCCTCTGAGTGGCAAGGAGCAGGCCTTTGAAGCCTTGGACTACCTTTTAAACATTCTAACTCAGCTTCGGCTCTCTTTCCTGTGCCCTGGCTCTGTGTAGGCGTCAAAGCCCAGCCGACAGGAGTCAGTTTTCTCTTTATATCATGTGGATTGTTTTTATCCATCCCCCCCCCCCCCCACACACACACACAGTTAAATCGAGATTTTATAGGCATCTAGAACTTTGTCCTTAAAGACTTCACTTGCAATTCATATTTGACTGCAACAGCATTTTGAATACTTCTACTGCCAATAGTTAGTCAATTGCTTCCCTTGTTTATCTCTCTAATCAGGGACTGCCCCCCACTCACCCTGATGTCAGGCATGCAACACATATCACAAAGATGACAGTTTCCCTAATGTCACTGGCATCCACCTCTTTTCTGACTAAAATCTTCAATAGCTTGCCAGCTTCTTTTTTTTCTTTTTTCTTTTTGTTTTTTTTCTGAGACAGGGTTTCTCTGTGTAGCTCTGGCTGTCCTGGAACTCACTCGGTAGATCAGGCTGGCCTTGAACTCAGAAACCTGCCTGCCTCTGCCTCCCAAGTGCTGGGATCAAAGGCGTGCGCCACCACCACCTGGCAGTTTGCCAGTTTCAAAGACTATAATTTCCAAAGTGAGTGTACATGGAATTTCATTATAATTCAGGAAGAAAACGCTTAGCCATATACCTGTGTTAGCGTTTTTAAAATCTAAAACATATGAATGAGGTTAACCCACTCATTTGTCTCACATGGTATAAGATGCACATTCACTTTAGTACAATCTCATGATTATATTTATGATTATTATCATTATTATGATTATGATTAGAGATTCCACCTCTAAGATGGTCTTTGTTTGTGAAGCCCCAGAACAGTAGCCTCATCTCTAGGTAAGGGAGCTCCTGATGTCTTCATAAGGAAATTATATAAGTGGAAACATGATGGAAGACCTTCTGAGAGACATTTTGGGAAGGACTTACTACTTGGTATTGTGGTTTCCTCGAAGCAGCCTTTTAATAGGAGACTGTGAAACACCCGAGGGGAAAAAAAAATCAAGATTTTAAAACATCGCTCTTGCTTGTCCGGCCTCTCGAAGGGCAGCCACGCTCGGCTCCTATCTGTAAGGCACCACAGCATCAGTAATAGTGTCAATCCTTGGAACCTCCCTTTGAGCTGGATCCCAGTTTGGGCAGGTCACTGGACCTCTTTTCCCTCCTCAGTCTTTTCTCCATTGTTGTCCCTGCAGTTCTCTTAGATAGGAACAATTCTGAGTCAGAGGCTCAACAAGCAGAAGAATGAATCAGATATAGATACTTACACTCAACCAATGCACAGAAGCTGGGGACCCCTGTGGTTGAATCAGGGAAGGGCTGGAAGAAGCTGAGGAGGAGGGTCACCCCATAGGATGACCAGCAGTCTCAACTAACCTGGACACCTGAGATCTCTCAGACACTGAGCCACCAACCAGGCAGCATATACTAGCTGATATGAGCCCCCCCCCCCCACACACACATATACAGTCTGGCCTCAGTGAGAGAAGATGCACCTAACCCTCAAGAGACCTGATGCCCCAGGGAGGGGAGAGGTCTGGGGTTGGAGGTGGAGGTGAAGAAAAAAATTAAAACATCACTCCTTTTCCCAAATGTTTCCTATGGCAGTTATCCCAAGAACAAACTTCAAATATTTTGTCTTCATTTAAAACTCTCCTTAATTAGACCAAACAACCATTCCTATCCTACTTTAAGAATGGTTAGAGATCCTGTCTCAAAAGCCAACCCACCAAAATAAAATGAATACCACAACTACTACACTTGTCTGTCCTCCCCTGCACTGATTATCTTTATAGCACATAGCATCTATCATCCAAACCCAGCATACTTATTTACAATGGAATGAAGCAGTTTTAATTTATTTTCTTCCTTCCTTCCTTCCTTCCTTCCTTCCTTCCTTCCTTCCTTCCTTCCTTCCTTCCTTCCTTCCTTCCAATAGCGGGCATGGGAGTTGAATACAATCTCAAACATGCCAGGCATTGTGCTCCATCACCAGAATAATCCTCTAGCCACACTATTCTAACATGTTTTCCAGGATAGCAGCTGTAAATCAAGACGTTCTTAGACAAGGAGAATAAGTGGTCCCTGTTTATAGTGGTCAATACCTTCCCAGGAAAAGTTAAGATCTTCACAGTCAGAACCATGTGTTTCAAATTCTCCCATTAGTTGGGAGCTTTATTAAGTAGCAGCTTAGTAAATACAGACAAGATGGTTTAGTCTTTGTGTAGAAATATTTTGGACTACCAGCTCATATGTTCTATCTGTCATCAAATTTTGTTCTAAAGTTAGTGAGGTGCTAAGAGATATGAGAAGCTACTGAGTGGGGATGAGTCACCTTTTGTTTATGCCTTATGTGAGGTTCTCTTCACCAGGCTCTATTTCCAGGGGAGCATGGAGTAGCCATCGATGGTTAGGAAAACTGCAGCTCAGACCAATAAACCTAAAAATCATGTTGAAAGAGTCTCTATGCACGGACCTTCTCTGGGTCTTCATAATGCAGAGGTTCTATGCAATTTTCTTCTCTGGGTTGTAGGCTCCCAGCTTGGTCAGCTGTGCCCAGGATACACCTTCCAATTATACCTTTCACTGTCATTTACCAGGAGACATTTCCAGCCCCTAAACAAAGGAAGTCTGATCCTTCCTCTTCAGTTTCTGTGCTGCTGTTTTATGCTGAATCACATTACATTTCCTTGCTGGGTGCCAACAGTGGGTTTGGTGGGCACATTTAAAGTGTCCTCAGTCAGAAGAAAATGTATTTGTTACCAGAAACTCAAATTAAACTGATTTTGTTTATATTTTCAATTCTGATAAGCCTACACTTAATATGACCTTATTTCCTTACATACATTCTTTTTGGTGACTATGAGCTAACCAACTGTACTTATTTAAACTGGTGCAATGTTTGCTTGATTTCTTGGCAGATCGCTGATAGAAACAGGATGCCCAAGAAGCCAGAATAGTGATGGAGTGCAGTCAGATTGGAAATAAAATGATGTCCCATGTGGAAAGGCCTTTCTCTTAACGAAGGCTTGGCAAAAACCTGTTATCAGTCATTAGGTAGCAAACTGCAGTGTACTTCTGAACTGCCGAAAGAACCTGGCATTGATGAGTGTATGGAAGAAATGGGTAAAAAGGCTGATAAAGGAAAGGAGGGACTGATGTATCAAATGCTGTAAGTTAGCCAAGCTATGCAAATGCCACTGGATTTGGCCAGGGGGAGGTCAGTGGGGACACTGATAGGAAGCTGATGCGAAGAGTTTTGGTGGAGAGCAGAAAGGAAGCACAAAGGGATTGTGTTCAAAAGAATCTGGGGGTGGGGAACCAAGAAGTAGAAAACACATGTTACTTACCAGTCTGAGGGATTTTTTCCTTGAAAATAAGTAGCATTTAGTAAAGTGTAAGAGAAAGTAAAACACAGGATCTTACCTGCTTAAAGGGGCTTAAAAAGAGAGGATTGGAGGTTAAGGGAGTGTGGCACACGCACACAGGCATGGTATAGAATAGAGTTTATTCAGGGTAGAGGATGGGAGTTACAAAGGCAGAGAGAGAGAGAGAGAGAGAGAGAGAGAGAGAGAGAGAGAGAGAGAGAGAGAGAGAGAGAGAAGAGAAGCAGAGGTGGCCATGACCATGTGCGGGGAGGGGGGGGGGGGAGGAGAGGGCAGGAGAGCCCAAGGGGCAGAGAGGTGAGAGTAGGATGTGGGAGAGAGCAGAGAGAGAGAGAGAGAGAGAGAGAGAGAGAGAGAGAGAGAAGGGGCAAGTAGTCCCTTTTATAGTGGGCCAGATCTATGGGGCGGGGCATACCTGGCTATTGCCAGGTAGGTGTGGGGTAGAGCTTAGACAGAATACCAACACTGCTGATGGACAATCCTGCAGAAAGGACAAGAGTTAGAGGAAAACAGAGAGAAAGCTAAGCGGCCAGAGCCATGGTCTGGACCAGCAGAGTTGACTGTATCCACAGCTTAAATGGGAGAGCTGGTCTTAGAAGAGTAATTACGAAGTGCATGATATGGGGCAGATAAGGAAGTCCTGTTTGGAACAGGAGTATGTTTTAATGTATGTGTTTTCTTTCTCAGAGTTATAGGAAACAGGATCTTTACTTAAGAATGAGGAAGTGGAGAGGGGAGTGGAGAGGACCTTGGGACCTGAGGAGACAAAAGATGGTATGAAGCAGCATCCTTAAAAAGTAGGCTGATCAGCAGGCGGCATCAAGAGGAGCACTTGACACTTGTATGCTGGTTTTTGTTTGTTTGTTTGTTTTGTTTTTTAAATCAAAAGCTTAAATGTTAAATTTTGTCAATAAAGACGCCGGAGCCAGATGCTGGGGGTAAGCCTGCTAGCTCAGAGAAGTAGAGAAAGCATCCAGATGACCTTTGTCCTTCTCCCTGCCAGTCTGAAAAAAAAAAAAAAACTCAAACTGAATGACCCTCCCTTCTACTTCCTGTGTCTCTCTCTATCCCTCTTCCTGACTTCCTCATACTCTCTCTCTCTTTTTCCCCCTCTGCTCACTCCTTGTCAGCTGGTGGCTTGCTCTGCCTTTTGACCTGTGGTTGACTTTATTTAATCCTGTTTGCAATAAACAGAAAAGCTCTTGGATTAAAGGTGTGTTCTAGGGCTGAGCCACACAACTAGAAACAGGTTTTTCCAATAAATAACACAATCTCGGGGTTCTAGGTGTGATCCAATATCCTGCAACACTTGTAATTATGAATTTGAAAGGAGTCCAGTGAGCAAGGATCTGTATTTCTGTTTTTTTCTTTTTTCCTTCTAACTATGACTAGTAAAGACCCAGAGGAGGAGTGTGGGCTTTAAACAGGGCTGATACTTAGCCAAGAGAGATTAATGACCAGAAGGTAGGATAACAATGGGCAGTACTTATTACTGGTTACACTGATTTCTCAGGGCAAGGGGAGGATGCTGAAGCCAACAAATCTTGAATGTTGACACTTGGGATAGTCACACTGTGTGTATTGTTCAAGGCAAAAAAAAAAGGGGGGGGGGTGGGGACCAAATCAATCAAACAATCAAACAAACTGCACCAATGTATAGCACTTTACTAATAGAGTTTAAAATATGCTTTAAGTCATGATAGACTCTCATAAGAGACCCTTCCCTCACCAAATTTCCACTCATTAATGCTGCCCATTTCTCTTCTGTTTTCTGACTTGCATCACGTCAAAAAGTCGTTTGGCTCTTGTTGGAGGGATTTTTTTTTTTTTTTAATGCCACTATTCAATGTTTTGGGCTTTCCTGTATGAGAGAATTGCTGTTTCCTTGGTTTTGATTGTTGATGAGAAGAGACATAACACCAGTTCTCTGTGGACTTTTGACTATTTCCAAGCATTGATTGACCCTTCAGCATACTTACCAAGCTGCTGCTCTGCACAAGGTCAAGGCTGACAGAAATACTCAACACAGTTTCCCTGACACTGAAGGCCTCCAGATCTTACTGGGTAAGGAGCAAATGCTAAAATGTGCTTTATCTACTTAGAAAACAACAAAATCTCATGTCTGGGGTTTCGGAGCAAAAGCACTGAGCTGGATGTTTAGAGTAGGCTCCTCAGCCATTGGTCTTCAGCTATAGAAGCTGCCAACAGGAGGTGAAAGGAGGCGGCCCTGGAGGTACTTTTGCAAGGAAGGTAGTCTGACAAGGCAAGGCTCAAAGCCTAGGAGGCAGGCATCACCTCAGCCTTGTTGGGGCAGTGTCTGTGAAAACAGAAACTTAAAGCAAATCGCAAAGCCTTAAGAAATTACTAAGTAATTTTACCTTTATCCTTGTGAAAACTGAAAATTACTTACGGTTTTTTAGCAAAAGTGTGTGATGTGAGACTGGACAGTCCCCATGGGCCTTGCTTGTTGTAGCAGAATATTGTTAGAGTACGCCGTAGTTTGAAAAGAGGTTGGACATCAGTATCTGTATGATGTTTATTGCATGATTTCACCATAAGTTATAGACTGCATCTGTATATTTTTAACATTTGACTCCCATTTTTCAGTGTTCACAGCAGTATGGTAAGCTGCTTTGTGTGTTAACCTTTATGCTTTCTTGATATTATGCTGGTGAAACTGATAGATGATTATTTTTCCATTTATCTACAGCGTCAAATTAATGCCCCCAAATACATATTGATTACATGCATACACACTGATGTATGGAAATGTTTATTTTCCAGAAACATTTAAAGGATGATATTCTTGCATAGTTTTGATAGTTTTGATTCTTTTGGAAGGGAGCCATTTTCTTTTCTAGTGTATGTTCCTGTGACTGGGAATGGTGTTGATTTTTTTTTCACATATTTATGTAGATGGTTTAGATTTATGTATATATTTGCTTGTTTGGGTTTGGAATCAACTTTTCATCAGTTTATTTTGCTATGAAGAACATTCATTTTTTTTTTTTAGGTTTGGAGAGGATCTTTGTATATTTGTGTGCACATATATAATAGATTTTTTGGTTTTTTTTTTTAATTTGCTTTTCAACTTTTCTTATGGAAATTCTTGACATAAATTCCAAACTCAGTATTTTAAAACTTCTTGTTTGTGGTAACAAGGTGTTATGTTTAAAATCTAAGAGATTTAATCTAAGAGATTAGATAAATAGAAATTCCTATTTTCTAATTTTTTCAAATAGATCAGAATTAATTTTAGTGTGCAGTGTGAGGAGGGACCCTAACTTTGTCCTCTGCTCACCTCCCCAGTGATGGACAGGTGTCTGATCTGTCCCTAGGCCTGCACTTCCGTGGTGATGTCATCTTCACCACACTCGCACTGTTGTGGTCCATCTCTCTGTCCCGTCACACTGCCTTCAATGGTTTTACTTCACACTCCTCTCTAAGGCAAGTCTGGACTCGCAGATGAGCCTCCTTACTCTTTTTCCTTTCCACATCTTCTTTTTTGGAGAGTTTGTTACTTTACAAACAGGCTTATTCCTCTCCACCCCAATTTATTGCTGTTCTTTTCCTAAGTAGATATCACAGAAAATGTACAGATTATTTTGATAAGCATTGAGATACCTAAACTATTGCATGTTCTAATTCAGCCCAATGGTATAATATCCATTTTTCTTCCTTTTTTTAAACAAACAAAATGTTGTTCATACTTTATTTAACTAACTGATGTCAGTGAGAATTCTTTTAAAGCCAGTGGCATGCCAAAACTACAAAACCAAAGCAACCAATTACACTGCTTTGTTCGGTATATAGGGACTATTTATAGAATTACCCCAAATTCTTCCCTATTAAAAACGTGCACAAAATTTAGATTTACTGGAGTTATTTTTGTTTCACCATGAATCCTTCCATTTTGTAATTTAAAAGCATGGAACATAATCTGGTATGTATTGTGTCACACTATCACACATCCACTGCCAAGAGATTCATCAGGTTAATATCTTTTAAATACTGGACAAAGGAAGCAAATTACTCAAAATTTCATTGCAGTAAAGACCTGGCATATCTACTTTAATATGCTTTACTTTCATTATGAAACCGTGTTCCCATTCACAAATGACATAGTCTATTCAGACTGTACTGTGCAAAACAAGTAAACACAGTCGTGCATTGCTCTGGCCCAGCACACAGTTTATCGTCCAATTACAGTAACAGTGTGAATAAAATAAAATAAAGCATTCAACCATGAAACTTGGAGGCTGCCGGGCGGTGGTGGCGCACGCCTGTAATCCCAGCACTCTGGGAGGCAGAGGCAGGCGGATTTCTGAGTTCGAGGCCAGCCTGGTCTACAGGGCTATACAGAGAAACCCTGTCTCAAAAAGAAGAAGAAGAAGAAGAAGAAGAAGAAGAAGAAGAAGAAGAAGAAGAAGAAGAAGAAGAAGAAGCTGGAGCTTGAGCTAGCTCTGACTGCTCATAGCCGGTTCTCTCTGCTCATTCCTGATTACAGTCTAAGCAAAGAAACTTGGAGGCTACTAAATTTTAAAAATATATCTTCAAATATTACATTGGAAACAGTTTGAGCATAGATTTTTTTTTATGATTTGAGTCCTTGTTTGTTTACTTGCAAAATGTTGCAATTAAATCATAATTTCAATATAGATAGATAGATAGGGGGAAAAAGCCAAGGATGGAAAAATAAAATAACTGGAAAGAACCCAGGTATCCCTCAACAGAAGAGTGGATGCAAAAAATGTGGTATATCTACACAATGGAGTACTATTCAGCCATTAGAAACAATGAATTCATGAAATTCTTAGGCAAATGGATGGAGCTAGAGAACATCATACTAAGTGAGGTAACCCAGACTCAAAAGGTGAATCATGGTATGCACTCACTAATAAGTGGATATTAACCTAGAAAACTGGAATACCCAAAACATAATCCACACATCAAATGAGGTACAAGAAGAAAGGAGGAGTGGCCCCTTGTTCTGGAAAGACTCAGTGAGGCAGTATTCGGCAAAACCAGAATGGGGAAGTGGGAGGGGTGGGTGGGAGGACAGGGGGAGAGAAGGGGGCTTATGGGACTTTCGGGGAGTGGGGGGCTAGAAAAGGGGAAATCATTTGAAATGTAAATAAAAAATATATCGAATAAAAAAATAGCAAAATAACCTCATCCCAAATTATCCTACTTATTTTTCCATTCATGTAATATTTTTAGGATTTGAGAGCTTACAGAAAAGAATATATATATATATATATGACGGAAATGACAAATAGGATCTTGAGCTCACTTACGGCATTTACTCTGTCATGTTTCCCGCTATGGTGTGAAGTACAGTGTCTGACTCCTAGTTTTTTTCTTGGTATCCTTCCACTTTTCAGTTTCTCTGCATGCTCCACAGATGACTGGTTGTCCTTAAGTGGTTTCTATTGTTCCTCAAGTGTGAAAGTTATAAATATCCCACCCAGTGTATTTTCAAACTAATAATTTCGGGTAAGGGAGATGTTTCCCTTCTGTGGAAAGCCCACCTTCTCCTGTTTTTATAACCCTTCCCTTTCGCAGTTCTCACCCAAGGAAGCAGCAAGCAGCAGTAGCACAAGCTCTAGAATGAATCCACATTTCGGACACATGGTTCTGCCTTCACAGTATTGCCTTGAGCCTTTTTTTCTAACCGCTCAGACTATCTAATTGGACCTTGCATAAATAGCGTCACCAGAGAGCCTTAATTCATTAACGGTCAACTGTAAGGTCCTTTTGCTTGCATTTTTAAGAAAAGAAGCTAATATAGAGTACCAGTTGACGGTTTACAAAGCAACTTCTCATCTGCAGTCTAACATGATGAGTGAACGTTAGCGTTGTGAGATTTACTGTGAAGGAAGTGGATGCAGAAATGGATCGGGAGCCCAGAGACTTCCCTGTCCATACACACACCCTGCCCTTGACCCACCACAGCCTAGATAATGCATCGAGTCTGCTGTGAGGGCAAACAGTGTTCTTCCTTGGGTTTCTCTAGCAAACACAATTATATTTAGATACTAGCAATTACATATGAGTTAATGTCTCAAATAACATGCCCCACCCTATACAGTTGACCCAGGAACCACACTATGGTGTCTATGGGAAAAGAAAGCAAAACCTATTGACATAGAGAACATTCATTTTTTTGAGGTTGGAGCAGGTCTTTGTACATTTGTGAACAAGTGTGCACCCACATGCATGTGCACAATAGGTTATTTTTTTTCTGTTTTTCATTTGCTTTTCAACTTTGCTTATGGGACTTCTTGACATAAATCAAGTTCAAAACTCAGTATTTTAAAACTTCTAATTTATCGTAACAAGGTGTTATTTTAACATGCTTCACTGTAAAGGAATCCCAAAGTATTAATCTCACTTGCATGACATTTCCTCAGTAGTTATTCTGAAAAGGGGTTCTACTTGAAAAATGGCCAACTCTTGCTTTCAATTCAGAATATTTCCTGTGTTCATTCTCACCAGAAAAGTGAACAGTGACATTTTTCTGAGTCACCTGGTAGTGGGTAGTGGATGAATTTGGACATTTCAAGAATAGAAGGTCAAGAGCTATAACACACAAAGGATTGAGCTAATACCCTTTGACTTACTGTATTCGTCACTGAAGACTATTGTCTGATTGTTATGAAAATATCTCTTTTTTAATATTTTTATTTTCTATATTCTTTGTTTACATTCCAAATGATTTCCCCTTTCCCAGATCCCCCCTCCCCATATGTCCCATAAACCTTCTTCTCTCTATTCATTCTCCAATCACCTCCATCCTTTTTTTCTCTGTCCTTATATTCCCCTCCAATGCTAGATCAATCCTTTCCAGGATCAGGACCCTCTCCATACTTCTTCATGGGAGTCATTTGTTATGTGATTTGTGCCTTGGGTATTCAGAGCTTCTGGGCTAATTAATATCCACTTATCAGAGATTGCATTCCATGTGTATTCTTTTGTGATTGGGTTACCTCACTTACGATGATATTTTCCAGATCAAACCATTTGCCTAAAAATTTTGTGAATTTATTGTTTCTAATTGCTGAGTAGTATTCCATTGTGTAAATATACCACATTTTCTGTATCCATTCCTCCTCTGAGGGACATCTGGGCTCTTTCCAGCTTCTGGCTATTATAAATAAGGCTGCTAGGAACATAATGGAGCATGTGTCTTTATTGCACGCCGGGGAATCCTTTGGGTATATGCCCAGGAGAGGTATAGCAGGGTCCTCCAGAAGTGTCATGTCTAGTTTTCTGAGGAACCTCCAGACTGATTTTCAAAGTGGTTGTACCATCTTACAGCGCCACCAGCAGTGGAGGAGTGTTCCTCTTTCTCCACATCCTCACCAACACCTGCTGTCTCCTGAGTTTTTGACCTTAGCCATTCTGACTGGTGTAAGGTGAAATCTCAGGGTTGTTTTGATGTGCATTTCCCTAATGACTAATGATGTTGAGCACTTCTTAAGGTGCCTCTCGGCCATCTGAATTTCTTCAGGTGAAAATTCTTTGTTTAGATCTGTACCCCATTTTTTAATAGGGTTATTTGGTTCCCTGGGGTCTAACTTCTTGAGTTCTTTGTATACATTGGATATTAGCCCTCTATCAGATGTAGGGTTGGTGAATATCCTTTCCCAATTTGGTGGTTGCCGTTTTGTCCTAGCCCCCATATTTAGACCCACCAGTACAACAATGGTTTTCTTGCTATCAGCATCGATGATCAATTCTAAGAACTCGATTAGAACTTGGGTTTTTTAAAGATTTCAAGTTTTCTGTGCTGAATGTGAAGCAGTGTTTAAAGATGATTAGTTACAAGTGGTAAAACATCAAAAAATGTCCCACAAAAAAACATCAGTATCATGCTAAACTTTCAAGCCAATAATTGCCACCAATTTCTAGGCACATATCCAGTGCTTGTTCATGTCTCTTTGGAATTAACGTGAGTATGGAGACTGAAATCCTCATCTCTCCAGTTTGTTTATGTTTCTGTCAGTTGGCATCTCCCTGGCAAATCACAAGCCTCTCCTCTGTCCATCCACCCACCTGGCCTTGGGCAAATGAGGACTGTCTTAGTCAGGGTTTCTATTCCTGCACAAACATCATGACCAAGAAGCAAGTTGGGGAGGAAAGGGTTTATTGAGCTTATACTTCCATGCTGCTAAAGGAAGTCAGGACTGGAACTCAAGCAGGTCAGGAAGCAGGAGCTGATGCAGAGGCCATGGAGGGATGTTTCTTACTGGCTTGCTTCCCCTGGCTTGCTCAGCCTGCTCCCTTATAGAACCCAAGGCTACCAGCCCAGAGATGGCACCACCCACAATGGGTTCTTCCCCTTGATCACTAATTGAGAAAATGCCCCACAGCTGGATCTTATGGAGGTACTTCCCCAACTGAAGCTCCTTTCTCTCTGATAACTCCAGCCTGTGTCAAGTTGACATGCAAACCAGCCAGTACAAGGACACATTGAAGAACAACGCAACACATATGTGATTGTGCCTGTTCTCGGAGTAAGCTTCTTGCTTCTAAAGAAACATGGCATGCAAAATTCTATTCGACTCTGTTTGACTCTCTCTCTCTCTCTCTCTCTCTCTCTCTCTCTCTCTCTCTCTCATACACACACATACACATATACACACACACCTGACTTTAAAAAATTGTCACTTTGCAACATATACTTTCTAATTTCATGATTTATTTGACATCTGAATTTGGCTTCTGTCTCATAACTCCACTCAAAGAGCTTACTGAAAAGGTCATTGTATTCACAAATCCCATGGTTATTCTGGACTTGCTTTATGAAAACACTCAGGAGTCAATGGCTGCATGTTTGGACCCCTCTCTTCCTGTGTCTTCTGTGGTGATGTCTCTTTCTGGTTTCCCTGTTTGCTTCAGCAGCTGCTCAGTCTCAGCCCCTTTGGCTTTTTATTATTATTGCATTACCTCTCCAAATGCACCCCTGAATTCTAGGACTTCTTTGCCTTCATGCCTGTGCATGCTAGGATGCATTCTAGCACAGAGCTGCATCCTCTGACCCCTTTACTTTTTCTTATCTCTACCTATTTAGCTCATCTTCACCCTGGCTTCAACCACAATGCATGTACAAATAACTCTCAACTTATCATCTTTTCCCTTATCTTTCTAATTAGCATGACTTATAAACATCAGTTAATGAAAATCTTTTTTAGATTTAGAAAAACTTGACTAGAACTCCACTTGGAGATGTAATAGGCCACTCAAAATTAACTTTATAATGCAAGCGTGTAGTTCTTTTTCTTGCTCGTTGCTTCTGTCACCATATATAGCTACTATTTGTTCTGGTGCAGATGTAGGAGGCACTGTTAATGCCCCCATTTTTGTATTTTTGTATGTGATTAGGAAAGAATAATATAAGTTCTACCTATAAAATTATATCTTAAGTATGAACCACTTGAATTTCTGTATATGGTTACAATCCTAGTTTAAGCACCTTGAGCCTACTAAAACAACCCGTAATGCATTTAACTCCTGTTTCCCATATATATTATTAGTTCTCCAGAACTAATTCTTTTTGTTTGGCCTTATTTCAGTGCAACACAGCCTTACTATGTATCCCCGACTGGCCCAGAATTTGCTATTTAGCACAGGCTGGTTTCAACTTTACAACGATGCTCTTGCCTGTTCACTGAGTGATAGATGGATTATACAGGCATGTGCCCCCTTGCCTGGCCATAACTGTTTTTTGAAAATATAAAGAAGGCCGGAAGAGATAGCTCAGCAGTTTAGATCCTGTGTTGATCTATCAGAAGACTCAGGTTTGAATTGTAGCACTTTGTTCACAACCAACTATACCTTCGGTTCCAGGGAATCTGACTCCCTCTGTTGACCTCTAAGGGCACCAGACATGTTTGTGGTGCATTCATTATACATGCACATAAAATAAAATCTCCACTTAAAGCACACCCACATCTTATCAAATATGCTGGAGATAAATCCAATTTCTTATTATGGCCTATAAAGGACTATATTATCAGGACCTGCTTATAATTCTAGTCTCAACATATACCTTCCTTCCCCCCTAGCTGGTGGCACCACAAGAAACTTTTTTTTGTCACTTGAATGGACCAACATGCTCACCTAAGGGTATTTATTCTTGTGATTCACCTAAACATTCTCTCCCCTCATCTTTGTATACGAACTGTTCTCAATCCGTATTTGTTTAATGGCCAAATGAAAAACTTCTCTGCTGCTCCATCCAAAGTACATTACAGGGCTTAATAGCCAGGCCCTTTCTTCCTCTCCTAGTCTTATTTTTCATTACCCAACCCCCCTTTGCCTTCTTGACTTTGACCATGCACTAACACCAGTTCTTATATCTGGATTTTTGCAATTTATTGTTCTCTTCCTTGCATCTTTCTTTATCCAGTGAATTTCTACTTGACTTTAAGACATGGCTTAGACACCATTTTCTCTGGTGGTTGGTCATCTTGCCCAGTTGTTTCCTCTTCATACCACAAAGAACTCATTTAGAAAGTTCAGAGGTCTCCGTGTCTTCTTGGAAGTGGAAGTTTCCATAACTGTTGATAACAAGAAAGTTGTTGGTGGTTTTTAGTGAGACAATGGTGTGATGATTCCTAATGAAAGCTTGTTTTAGGTCAATTACCATAGTAATAAAAAATAATTGTAGTGACTAACAAAGCAATAAAAGTGGAAAGGTTTGGCTGTGCAAGGTGTTTCCTACACAAACTGATGAGTTTGGATTCCTCGCCCCTCTGTCCTTGTGCCCCTAAGCCCATTCTAGCATAAGTTTTTTAAGGAGACATCATATCCAGGATTTGGTCTCTAGTCAGCAAACTTCAAAAGACCATTTCTAAGACAATATCAGATATCCAACTAGTTGATGAGTGAGCAGACAGGAATGTAATATAATTAATGCCCTCAGATCATCTTGAAGTCTGACCATGCCCAGGCTAATGCGTAGGAGCTCTTTTTCCGATAAACAAGGGGGAAATATTAAACATCTGTGAATGCACAAATACTATGCTGAAAATTTTTATTTCGGGAAAACTAATTCAGAAGGTGAAATGTGTAAGGATGAAGAAAGTGAAGTAATGCTGGGCCTGGTGGCACATGCCTTTAATCCCAGCACTCAAGAGGCAGAGACAGATGGGTCTCTGTGAGTTCAAGACTAGCCAGGGCTACACAATGAGACCCTGTTTCAAAAAACAAGGATAAAGGATTAGAGTTAAGAAAACTATGTATAGACTCTTGAGGAAAGAAGGGATTAGGTTAATTGTAGCTTGGGAAGGAATGCTGTCCCGAGAAGGCTAGCGCTAGAGGCCAGCAGTACAGATGGGAACCGCAAGTGAGAGGGTAGTACACTGGTATCTTACTTAAGTGAGTTAATGTAGCTGACACAAAACCCAGGTTGTCTTTTATGGGCTCCTGTCCACACGTTCTTCATGTATCTGCAATCTTCCATACCCTTTTTAAATCTAAATTCTAAATGCAAATTAGTATCTTTCTTCCTTCTTTAACCTTAATATCTTCTGATAAATGTTACCAGGCACAAACAACAGGCCAAAAAGATAATAAACATATCTACCACCCCAAAAGTTTTCATGTGCTAGTTTCTTAAGCCATCCTCCTTTCTTGAGATATTATCTAACTCTCATCCCCTACCAAGGCACCATATTCTGCTTTTGACACTATAAGTTAGTTTCTGGAATTTCAACATAAATGGGTCTGATACAGGATATTTGATCACACTGTGGATCTAAAGATTGAGTTATTTATTAAAACAAAACAAAACAAAAAAGCTTTTTTTTATTGTGGTGTGGCTCAGCCTTAGTACACATCTTTAATTCCTCTGGCTGGAATACTCACACTTCCTTAGTTCACACCTTTAATATCAAACAACGAAGATAAAGTTAGTTTGTAGAAGAAAGCAACCATGTTTGAAAGTGATGTCTAATTGAATGGCTGACAAAGTGACAAATCAGAGAAAGATGTGACAGAATAAGATACACCTGACTCTCACAAGAACAGAGAAGAAAGACGGGCTACTTAAAAGAGAGCATCACAGAGAAAGAAAAGGAGAGAGAACAGTTTTACTGAGACAGTGGTATAGAGATAGGTTGTAGAGAGAACAAGCTTAACACAGGGGAAGACAGCGTGAGCCAGGGAATGAGAAGGAACCAGAAGATTAGAACACATATTAGCAGCATTAGTATGAGGTGAAGCAGAGCAACTCAGTCAAAAGCCAGGTTGAGTCAGTCAGCTTGGAGAGGAGTTTGAGACAGAACAGTTCAGTTGAAACACCCAACAGAGTTCAGGAAGAATTAAAAGAGTGATCGTATTCAGCTGTAAATCTCAGGAGGTGAATATATTCTAGGCCTTGTACAGAAGCTAGACGCTTCCAGGACTAGCCCCAGGTTAGCAGATACTAAGGCAGTAAGTGTCCAAGATGACAATGACATCAGGCGAATAAAAGATACTTTTACAGGATTCATTTAGTTTGTGTTCTTTTTTGTCTGACTTTGTTCAGTAGGTGTCATATGGAAGGCTTCTGTCGTGGATGAAAAGAGGAGGTAGGTGAAGCTCCCTTTTCTGGAACTTCCCTAGAAGAGATCAAACTGCTGGTTTAGGAAAGGGGACAGTAGTTCCTCTCCCGTTTCTAAAACTTCCCATTACTCGGTTTCTAAAGAAAGATGTCTTCCTTCTTGGCAGTGAATATCATGAACTTGTCCTTGGTGGGTTAATGGATTTGCTTTGCTCAAGTCCTGGAACTCACTCTGTAGACCAGGCTGGCCTCGAACTCAGAAATCCACCTGCCTCTGCCTCCCAAATCCTGAGATTAAAGGCATGCACCACCACTGCCCAGCTGAGTCACCTACCATCTTGTACAAATATGTAGATGTCACGGTTTGGTCTGGCCCTTGTGGTGATGGTGAGATGCTGCCAAGTGATAGAACTGCTTGCTGAGAAAGCTTGCCCACAAGGTCAAAGGTGCCCGCATCAGGTCAAATGCACAAGGGAGCAAGTTAACCCTGCATCATAGTCTCAGACAAAATATTTCAACTGATACATGCAGTAGATTTCACATAAGGATTAAATAGCAAAGGGGATAGACAATTTGAAAGCAGAAGTGTTAAACTTTTTATTCCATTTTATTCACTTATTCGACGACTGTAGGCTCAAGTGGGGATTTAAAACTTTTAGCAAAAGCGGTCTTCAAGTTCTAGAATAACAACCAAGTCAAATGCTATAACCCCCACATCAGAGGTGTTCTCTGAAATAAAGCTAATGAGTAGCTACTAACAGATTTCATAGCTGTGTGAACTTCAAGATTGGTAATTTTTAAGTCAAATGGGATAATGCTATGCTTTGATAGATTTTTCTGACGTGTGGGCTGATTCTAGGGTCTTACTCAAGGTATTTTCCACATCTGTCATTTGTATATTCATCTTAAGCCCGACTATTCTAAATGCTGCTTTCTCTTCTCTCTCACTCTAAGTCTACCTAGGAGCAGTAAATAGCTGTCTTGGTGGAGTCTGGATGCTATGCTATAATTCTCTGCAATGATCTGTAACCCCTATTCACAAGAAATCATAGACTTGATAATGATAGGAAGGTATGTCTTAAAACAGCTTACCGGTAAAAATCTACAGGAACCATTGTGCCATTAGATACAATGCAGATGGATTATGATCCTCACTGATGATAATTGGAAGGTAGCTTTACCATGCTACTCGCAATCTGTAGATAATCTTCATACTAAAGATCCTCCTTGAAGAAAAAAATTAAAGATACTCTATAGCCACTTACCTAAACTCCTAAAAATCCTGTAGAGCTTGCCTTTAATGCTTTTATGGCTGGCTCTTCAAAAGGAGAGGAGTTTACATTTTGTACACAAATTCCAAAACGAATATTATACCCACCCCTGATTGTACAGGCCAACAGTCTGAACTCACTGTAGTCAGCCATTTCTCATTAGATGTATCTCAGCTATTGAGCCTTTTAATGAATATTGTGCCCAAACTGTTAATCTTTTAGAAACTGTAAGACTTCTTAAACCCAACCCTACTGATGTTATTTTCCAATTATTTCTCTCCATTCAGATGTATGTGTGAAGAACAAACTCAACCTTTCTTCATAACTCCTATTTATGCTCATTCTAACTTTCCAGGTGCATTAACGTCACCTAATGTTCAAGCCAATGTTTAGGCCTCATTCCTGACTCTGATGCTTTCTCTTCAGGTTGCTCAGAGATCTCAGGGCTTTTTCACCTTCTTGGGCTTGCTTCACAGTACTGCCATCTGCTGGTGGAATTAATCCTTGGGGAGTCGAAATTTCCTCTAATGCCATTTGACAGATATTACTCAGACCTCAGAATCTGGACATCTAAACATGTTCATGTAGCAACTGATACTTTTTCTAATATGGTTGTTGATTCTGATTCCAGGGGCAGAAGAGCGTCTTATACCATTAGTCATTCGTCCTCCTTTCTAGGACTACCATTACAACTAAAAACTGATAATGGTCTTACTCATACTGGTAAACATTTAAGCGGCTTTGGCAGTTTATGGGACACGTTCTCTGGGCTCTCAAGCGGCTCACGCTTTGAGAGAACATAGTCCATCGGGACAGGAAGTGTGGGGTTGGGACTCCACAACTGATTTCTAGCTCAGTAGACCAGGAGATGTGAGTGCTGGAACTCCGGCAGGACTGTAATCCTCTAGTCCTATCCTCATAGCTCTGTTTTCTGTCACCTAGACTCCATGTTCAAATGGTTCTATGGCCTCTGCAAATAGGGCAAGTAGCCAAGAAAAGAGGGAACATTTCATGTCCACACTCTAATAATCATCTTCTAGTAATTATAAGTATCCATTACTGACAAGATTCACCAGTGTAGCATGTTTTTGTAAATCTGAGATAAGGATTTTGGAGTATAATAATGAGTAAGGCCCAGAGAAAGATACAGCTGTGTGACTTTTGCCCTTAGCAAAACAGACCTAAATTGCCAAGTGAATTCAAATCTTTACATAGAGTAGCAGACTGGGAAAGAGAAACCTATTCTGTGCAGTGCCATGGACCCTGGGTCTAGGTAAAAAGTACAAATGAATTTTAATGTATCGATGCAATAGCTTGTTAAATCAGTGTGAATGCACAGCCAATTGATCTTTGATATTACAGTCTACTGTGTTGGAATCACTCTTAAAACAATTTGTAGAAGATTCCCTAGAATCTAGTCACAGTAATTGTACCTTACTGAGTCAGTTATTAAGTGCCTGCTATGATTATTTCTGTAGAAAATTATCAGTTTCTTGTGAGACTGGCTAGCATGTATTTGCTTCTGCTCTATGCTTTTGCTAATAAAATGGAAATTGAAAGTCATTACTCATTATTGCTACTTATTTTGCTTCACTAAGCAAGTCAACCACATCATTCTATACTACAAACTATATCCTCCTTACCCAAGAACAAATTATCCTTCAATCAAACTCTCAGAGATGTGACCTGATATTCATCAATTAGTATCTGGAATGAAGGGGCCCACTTCCCAGCAATTCAGTGACTTCCCAAGGATCACATCTTCCTGTCTTCCTTTTCATTTCAATGCAAATACCATTTCAAGGTGAAATAAAAGCTATTCATTTCTTTGCTCTTAACATAAATGTGCACTCAGAAGTTGTTTTTGTTGAAAGAAGTCAATTAATGGCATGTCCTTGGAGATTGTGCAGTGTGACTGCTTGGCATAGTTGTAAGTGAGGCAGCCAACCTAGCTTCCTAACAATAAGGCGTGTGTTCAGGAAGTGTCCCATTTAAGCTCATTTCCAAATGGCTTTGTATGACTGGCACCATGGGACATCAGAAACCTCAGGAGACTGATCCACTTAGACTGTTATTTGCTTCATTATAATCCAACTTCAGGTTACGAGGACTATTGCTAACATCTCAAAAGGCAAAGATTCATATGACAGGCTTAGAATTATGAGAAGTTGAAACAATATCCTATGCCTTGATTTCATGTTTGTGATAAAAATTACTTTGAAAATCTTGCCTTTTCTTCCCCAGCTCCTCAGAGGCCAATTTCAACTTTTATATGTACAGAACTGACACGTGCTAATCCAAAAAAAAAAAAAAAATGAGGCTGGAGGGCAGAATAAAATAGAGCCACTGAGAACCAAGTAATCTGGGAATGTCTGGCTTTGGCCTAAACATTTGCAAAAATATCAAGGAAGAGTTTGTCTCTTTCTCTACGATAGCCACTTCTACCTGGCTATGGCCATATCCATTATGAAGCAGAATTGCTGTGTGACCTACATAAGGCCCTGGCCCACTTCAGTCAAATAAGCAGAGTAACACAGCTAATAGATAGGTAATGAGGCTGTTAGTGTTTCCCAATGGAAGAAGAGAGCAGGCACCAGACCCTCATTTCAGTTACCGTTCCCTCCTGTGCAGGCTGAATGTGGTTTGTGTTTGTGTGTCAGGTGGGGGAGAGGAGTGCAGATAAAGTGTCTATGAGTTGAGAGTGTATATGACTTGGGGTGATGCAAGATGAGTCATCTGTGCATGGGGTAGAAATCCCTGGTGCTATACCTACCCAAGGGTCACCCACACTCCTTTATGTAACCCAAATAAATGTGTTGGTTTGCCATGTTAGACTTAGACAGAGCCCTTTTTTCAATTCCTTGGTTCTTTATAGAGTAGCTATTTCTTTATTGTCTTTCCAGCAAAAGGAGTAAAATGTCATCTTTCTTCTTCAACATAACAGCATTTGATTGTTATTGCTTCAGTAATGAATTATAACAAACTTAATAAGTTCCTACATGATTATTATCTTAAAGTTCTGCTGATTCAAGTTTCCATTGACTAAGGTTAGTGTCCTTTCTTTAGGGATGGGGATGGTCCTTTGATCATTTGAAGTGTTGGTAGAATTCCTCTCATCCTAGATACAGGCTGGTCTCCACGCTGTCATTAACTGGAGACTTCCGCAGTGATTGAACAACACTCGCACCTCTTGTGTGGTGCTTTCCCTTAAACTTTGAATTTAGTACTATCATGAAGCACCATTCTCACAATTCAAATCTCTCCCAGTTTCCTTCTGCTTTATGTCTCCTCAAACCACCAAGGAATGGTTCTCTGCTCTAAGGTCTCAGGTTATTGGCTCTGGATAATTCAGAAAGTCTCAGAATCTCAAGTTGTATATGCTTAATTGTATTAGCAAAATCTCCTTTGCTAGAAAATATAACCTGTCCCAAATTCCAAAGATTGGAATTTGAGCATCTCTGGGGGTTCATTTTATCAAATATTAAAAGGAATAAGAATTCATTTATATTTCTTGTTGTCTCCCCCCCCCCCCCCCATAGCCTCAGTCATAGTGTCATGCCTTGGGACCTCCCCTTGAGCTGGATCCCACTTTGGGTCTGTCACTGGACCTTCTTTTCCTCAGGCTTCTCTCCATTTCCACCCTTGTAATTCTTTCAGACAGGAACAATTATGGGTGAGAGTTGTGACTGTGGGATGGCCCCCTTCTCCCTCACTTGAAGCCCTGTCTTCCTGTTGGAGGTGGGCTCTGTAAGTTCCCTCTCCCTACTGTCAGTCATTTCATCTAAGGTCCCTCCCTTTTAGTCCTGTGAGCCTCTCACTTCCCAGGTCTCTGGTGCATTCTGGAGGGTTCCCCCAACCTCCTATCTCCCGAGGTTGCCTGTGTGCAATCTTTCTGCTGGCCTCCAGGCTTCAGTCCTTTTCCCTCCCCCAATGTCAGATCAGATTCCCCTCTCCAAAACTTTTATATCTTGTCCATTAAGTGAAGAAAGTGCACTTCAATTTTGTGTCTACTGTATACATGGCAAAATCTGAGGTGCTAGGTATTGTCTTATATCCTCTGTAAGCTGTGAAGGGTGGTAAAAATTTGCAAGCTAAGCCAATTTGTTGAGTCTTTCTCCTGAAGCATACAGTGCCCACAAGGAGAATAAGATGAGGGGAACCAATAACACGGGATCCACTTTTCATGGCTTAGCGACTGAGTGGGAAGTGAGGAGTCAATAGCTACTAATCAGGAGAGAGGCCATTCACTTAACTCACGTGGTGATTATGATGTGTGCTATAGTGTCAGCCCAGCATCCAAATACGTGGCTTTTGCTCACTAGGAACTCACAACTTAGTTCATAATATGGGGAATTCTGAGCAGTTTGCATGCAAAGCAGAACAAGAATCCACATATTAAAGGAAAGGTCACACTTGTTCGTATCCTTGGAAACTTGAGAACATCACAGCCAATGGTGAGGAAGAAGTAGAAGCCACCCTTGTTCCTGTCAGTATGGAGTGGCGGGTCTGAAGTGAACAGGTTGTTGTTGTAGGGGAGATCAGAGTTAAAAAAATACTGCACTGTGACCAGGGCACTTCACTAATTGCTGGGTTATAAATAGAAGACAGCTCAGCTATTATATATGTTTTCTCTATTACCTCTTCTCTATTGAAAAAGAAACTCTAGGAGACATTAGATCAAACAACTTAAGCTCAAAACACTCAAAACACCAAATAGTAAGAAAGTTAAGGGATACAAGCAGCAGCTTATTGCTGGTGAGAATGCAAAGCAATAAGACAGCTTGAGACTGTTTGGTAGTTCCTTGCAAAACTACACACACTCTTGCTTAAACGATCCAACTCCTTGATATTTACCCACAAAAGGGAAAAAAGCTTACATTAACACAAGAACTTCCACACAGCTACTTATAGAAGTTTTGTACATAATTGTCCCCTCTTTGGAAGCAACCAGGCTTCCCTTCAACAGATGAACAACTAAATAAGCTATAGAACACCTGATATATATATGTGTGTGTGTGTGTGTATGTATATATGATATATAATGAATATATATCAAGTGATATATAATGAATATATATATATTAAGTGATATATAATGAATATATCAAGTGATATATAATGAATATATCAAGTGATATATAATGAATATATCAAGTGATATATAATGAATATATCAAGTGATATATAATGAATATATCAAATGATATATAATGAATATATCAAGTGATATATAATGAATATATATCAAGTGATATATAATGAATATATATATATCAAGTGATATATAATGAATATATATATATCAAGTGATATATAATGAATATATATATTCATTATATAAGTCCTGCGACTCTAGAGAGAACCCTGATTAATACAGTATGTGGTGGTTTGAATATGCTTGGCCCAGGGAGTGGCACTATTTGGAGGTGTGGCCTTGTTGGAGTAGGTGTAGCCTTGTTGGAGGAAGTGTGTCAATGTGGGTGTGGGTTTAAGACACTCCTACTAGCTGCCTGGAAGCCAGTCTTCTTCTGTTTGCCTTCAGAACAAGATGTTGAATTCTCAACTTCTCCTGTGCTATGCCAACCTGGGAGTTGCCATGCTTTTGCCTTGATGATTGTAGACTGAACCTCTGAACCTGTAAACCTACCCCAACTAAATGGTGTCCTTATAAGAGTTGCCTTAGTCATGGTATCTGTTCACAGCATTAAAACCCTAAGTAATACCCAATACACTATGAAGAAAGGCAGATCTGGAGACAAGAGGACAGAGAGGAAAAGCCTGATGTGAGTAGCCTGTCCTGCTCACTGAGGCCACTGTGAAATATTGGCCCATGATGCTGTCCTGCAGTAGAATGGGGTCTCTGACTATGTCTGCGACCCATGTTACCACCAAAGGCCATTTGGAGGGTCCTGGTATGGGCTGCCACCTGAGACCATGTTGATGTCCCAGGAAGTTAGAGTTGCAACACTCGGGACAGGGGGAGAGCTGGCGATGATGGCTTGGGTACAGAAGAGCTGGTGGGCAGACCAACTCAGCTACCACCCAGGCCTAGTTCTATGACTTTGAATTATCCCATCCCAACATCTACCCCATCTATGAACTGCTGGAGTTGTCAAAGGGCTGGGTCTCCAGATTCAAAGCTCTAGGATCTCCATGACACAGGGCAACAACAGGATGTCTGAGAAGATCCTAGTGTTAAAATTGAGGATCCGGTATTGAAACTGTGGCAGAAGCCAGAAGTCTGAGACCAGATCAATGACTCATTGCAGTCAACAGTTGTAAGGGAAGCTGTTTGGACAAAAGAGTATACTGTGTGATACACTGTGGCACACCACAGCTTCCACGGCAGATATTTTTCTTTTGGGTTTTATTTTCTTTAATTGGGCAGGTATAGAGGGACGAGGAAATTTGACTGGGGTACATGATGTGAATGAAACTCACAAAGAATAAAAAAAAATGATTTAAGAAATAAAAAAGAAAATGCTCTATAGACTTGCCTACAGGCGATCTACTGGTGTAGGCAAAGGAATGCTAACAAAAACAGGAACTCTGGAAGTACAAAATTAGCTAAGGGTCCTTCCCAAAGAATGCCATCAAAGGTCAGTTATTCTTAGAAATTCTGGCTCCACGTTTGAAGGATTAGTTCTAAGAACAAACAATCACAAACTCTGAACGCTGAAGAGAAACCCAATCAGCAGATGATGGAGCAACGTTCATGTTTGGAAAAGAATATGGCACCATGGAGAAAAAATTTGCTGGGATACACACACTACACACACACTACACACACTACACACACACACACACACACACACACATTTTAATTTGAGAGAACACTAAAAACTAAAATTTAGAATGTTGGCTAATGACTGGATCAAATCACTGGATTGATATAATAAAGTCAGTAAGTTCAAAGTTAGCTCAATAGGAAATCATGTGATATGGAGAGCAGAGAGATTGGGTGCAATGGAAAAGAACACACGTGGAACCCATAATATGGAGGTAAAGTGTGAAGAAATTATTTTTCTTTCATTACTTTCATTATTGAACATACCTTTTGTGGTGGTTTGAACATGTTTAACCCATAGGAAGAGGCACTGTTAGGAGATGTGGCCTTGTTAGAGTAGGTGTGGCCTTGTTGGAGGAAGTGCATCTCTGTGGGGGTGGGCTTTGAAGCTCTGCCCAGTGTGGAAGAGACCCTCCTCCTGGATGCCTGCAGAAGAGACAGCCTCTCCAAGCTGCAGTCAGATCAGTATGCAGAACTCTCAGCTCCTTTTCCATAACCATGTCTACTTGGACACTACCATGCTTCCTGCCATGATCATAATGGACTGAACCTCTGAAACTGTGAGCTAGGCCCAATTAAGTGGTTTCCTTCACAAGAGTTGCCTTGGCCATGGTGTCTCTTCACAGCAATAAATCCCTAGCTAAGATGTTGGACATAACCCTGTGGCCATCATTCTGGCTGGACTCCACCCCTACTGGAGTGGAGTGACTACCTGGCTACAGCCAGGTTTTCCCTGCCCCACAGTTACCTAGCAACAGCTAGGTGACCCAGCCCACTATAAAAGGGGATGCCAGGCCTCTTCTATCTCTCTTGCTTTTTCTCTCTCGTCCTTACGCTTTTGTTCCCCTGTTCCCCCCTCTCTCCCCATTCTTCTCCCCTCTTTCCACGTGGTCATGGCCAGCTCTCACCCCTCTATCTTTTCTTTCTCTCTTTACTTCTCTATCTCTTTTTTCTTTTCCTACTTCTCTATAATACTTTGAAACTATGAGCTGCCCCTTCTTATCAAAACCCGCCATGTAGGAACACTGGAATAGGCCTCAGTGTCTCCAGCTACCAGACCAGTCCAAAGACTCCCTTGTCCAGCCAGGCTTCCTCTACAGGTACACAGGGCCTGCACCAGAACTGTCCCGCCTTCTGGGCAAAGACCTTCCCGCGAGCTGGGCAGCTTCCCTCCGCAGGTACTTGGGAGCCCACCATCCCAATATGGGTACACAGGTGCCGCTCACTTTTCCCTACACTAAGACACCTTGTATTTTCTGTATTCTGAATACATGTGTCTTGCTTGAACTAAGTTTTGTATCTTTCAGGATGAGTCATTATATAGCCCATAGTTTTCTTTCCATGAGCTCTCCTGTACCCACTGGCCTTTAACATATATTTCTGCAGCATTTTTTTTGTAGATTGTAAGTTTTATTAAATGCATGCATATGTAGATCATAAAACATACATACAATTATGATTTTTCTTTGATAAAATGTATTTTAAGGGATAAACTATATCCATTTGTTTCAAGACAAGGAATGCATTGATCAAGACTTCAAGCCAACTATATGTATCTATTCCCTTCTATAATGTGCAAGCAAAATAGTAAAAAGATCATTTATAGATATCAAGTATATTAGAACACTAGATATTGATAAATTGTATTTTTGTGTTAGAATAAACTTCGATCAGTTCCAGGAAGACTAATGACAATCAGAAACTAGATGCACACAGATGCCCAGGAAGAGAAAATAGAGCCTGGAAATATGTGGAGAAAATAATTTCAGATATGAGATTGGCCTCCCAAAACAATTCAATTTCAAAAGTAAAGAAACCTCACTTAAAAGTTACACACCTCCAAAGCATCACATGTCACACGTGTTAAATTTGCATTATGGGAGACTTTCTTTTTTTTGGTTTCTTGGATTTGTTTTTTTCAAGACAGGGTTTCTCTGTATAGCCCTGGCTGTCCTGGAACTCACTCTGTAGACCAGGCTGGCCTCGAACTCAGAGATCCGCCTGCCTCTGCCTCCCAGAGTGCTGGGATTACAGGCGTGTACCGCCACCACCACCCAGCATGGGAGACATTTCTGAGCCAAGCCACCAAACATTATTTAGGTGCTTCTTAATTTTCCATTGCAAACAATATTTTTTCTTTTTTTTATTCGATATATTTTTTATTTACATTTCAAATGATTTCCCCTTTTCTGGCACCCCACTCCCCGAAAGTCCCATAAGCCCTCTTCCCTCTCCCATTTTCTCCCATCCACCCCATCCCACTTCCCTGTTCTGGTTTTGCCCTATACTGCTACACTGAGTCTTTCCAGAACCAGGGGCCACTCCTCCATTCTTCTTGTACATCATTTGATGTGTGGATTATGTTTTGGGTATTCCAATTTTCTAGGCTAATATCCACTTATTAGTGAGTGTATACCATGATTGATCTTTTAAGACTGCGTTACCTCACTTAGTACTCCATTATAGTACTTCATTGTGTATATATACCACATTTTTTGTATCCATTCTTCTGTTGAGGGATACCTGGGTTCTTTCCAGCTTCTGGCTATTATAAATAGGGCTGCTATGAACACAGTGGAGCATGTATTCTTATTACCTGCTGGGGAATCCTCTGGGTATATGCCCAGGAGTGGTATAGCAGGATCCTCCGGAAGTGACATGCCCAGTTTTCGGAGGAACCGCCAGACTGATTTCCAGAGTGGTTGTACCAGTTTGCAACCCCACCAGCAGTGGAGGAGTGTTCCTCTTTCCCCACATCCTTGCCAACACCTGCTTTTTCCTGAATTTTTAATCTTAGCCATTCTGACTGGTGTAAGGTGAAATCTCAGGGTTGTTTTGATTTGCATTTCCCTAATGACTAATGAAGTTGAGCATTTTTTAAGATGCTTCTCAGCCATCCGAAGTTCTTCTGGTGAAAATTCTTTGTTTCGCTCTATATCCCATTCTTAATAGGGTTATTTGGTTTTCTGGGGTCTAACTCCTTGAGTTCTTTGTATATATTGGATATTAGCCCTCTATCTTATGTAGAGCCTCATAAGTATTTCTAAAGAATTAAAAGGAATTTCTGCAATTCTTTTAGCTATTAACAAATTTCTCTTAGACTACCTTGTAGTACTTTTTAATCCCATAAACATAACCAATTATCTCATTATTTAGACATGAGATATCATTATCCTGTTTTTATAAACATGGCCATTGATCCATCCATCCATATCTCCAAACTGTTAGTAGACAATAAATCTATGGAGCTGACTTATTGGAAAATTCTGTAAAACTTAAATATTTGGACTGGGGACATGGCTCAATGAATAATGAACTTGATTTGTATGCATAACAATTGTAGTTTGGACTCCCAGCATCCCCAGCTAGTCAGCTGTGGGTGCAGCAAGAGATGGTGCCTCAGGGGAAGAGCTATCAAAGAAGACACCCAACATCAACCTCTGGCCCCCAAGTATATGTGCACACCAAAAGATGTGCACCCCCCACATATTTGACCCTTACACATACAGACATGCATGCACACCACACATGTATATGAAAAAAGAAAGAAAAATAAGAACATTCATTGAAAATAATATGTCAGTTTCCATTTCATTAAGGCTACTTCCCCAGTTTAGGTCTCTTCCATTCCCCTTCAAGCAGAAGTAGTTTGCACATGTGGGTGTTGAAACTAAGCAAACTTTATTATTTACTTTTGAGGTAGGATTCACTATGTAGACCAGATTAGCCCTGAACAGGTGGTCCTCCAGGGGTTTTTGAACTGCCAGTTGGTACCTCCACAGGAGTAGCATATCAGATACCATGCCTATCAGATATTTACATTATGATTCATAACAGTAGCAAAATTACAGTTATGTTGTAGTTCCGAAAAAAATGTAATGGTTGGGGAGTCACCACAACATGAGGCTCTTTATTAAAGGGTTCTAGCATTAGGAAGGTTGAAGCCTCGACTCAGTGAGTCCTACCTCACTTTCCAAAGTGGGATTACTTCCTTGATGCCCAGCTAGTGAGAAAAATATTTAACATTGTTTTGCTGAGAATGGAATTGAAATTCTTTTTTCTACAAACAAGGAAATGGCCAGAACTACAACATAGCAGAGAAATCAAACGGAAGCCTCTCTCCCTTTAGGTGGTAAAGATAAGTGTGGTCTTTGACTTAAAATAATGTATCAAATGTCACAAAATTCACTCAGGGGAGGGGGAAGAACCTTAGTGCTACCACCCCAGCACAATTATTTTAAGAATCATCTTACATTTCTATGCACGTATTTCCCCTAGCAGTGGTCTCTGGGATGCATATAAATTTTGTGCTTAGGGTTCACAGTGTAACATTGTAACTGTCTTTATGCAATGGTAACACAGCCATTCATGAGGCTCTTGAACTGATGGCTACAGTGGTCCATTAAAGATGAGTTTCTTCTCTGTTCACTATTTATAGTCTTCAGAAAAATGAGTGTCTTTTCCTCCTATATACTTGTGTGTTTTGTTCTTTAACCATCTAGTATTTTTAATAATCTTTTTGGCCCTCAAATGGTTTCCAACATAATTATCAAGGGTCCTTTCAGATGGCTTCATGTGTCTCCTTCATCTACTCCACAAGTCTGTGAGCATTTTCTTATGCCTGGTCTAGGCTTACTGACCCTTCCCGTTCAAGACATGGAACCATTAGTTTCTCCAGGAAGACCCTGTTCCTCTTAGTACATGACAGCATTTGTAAACTAAATTCTGGGCAATAACTCATTTCTTCCAGAATATCATTGAATTGAGAATATTTCAGTGTACAGAGCTAAGATATGTATTTGTGTGTGTGTGTATCTTAAATCATGAGTTCATGTGTTACTTTACACATTTATTAAATACATGTTTATCGTGTCTTCTCTCACAGTGATATTGGTCCTAGACAACATCAATGTTGTCATTTAATCAATCATATAACACACAAAAAGTTATTCCCAAAGTAGCATATTAATGGTACTACCCAAATGCCACAAGTTCAAGTTTAAGATGTTTTTGAAACTTTTTTCTTAGACTATAAGTACTGTTTACAGTTAAGGTACTATTTTCCACTGACATTTAGATTTAATTTTTTCCTCCTCAATTTATGTTATCAAAAGTTTTGACATCCTTTTACATCAGTTATTTCAGTTTGGACTCAACGTTGCTGGTTGCCATTTTTTTCTAATTCATCTTTCTCACACTTATTTTTATAAGAACAAATAGATTTATATATATTTAACTTAGCCCCCTCTCATATATTAAAGGTGAATACATATATGTGTATATATTTTTTTCACCCTACGCTAAATAAGGACAGAAGAGTGCATGAGCCAGAGGTGGCCAGCAGGTGGTCTTCCTCCATGGCTTCTGCTTCAGGTTTCCATCATAACTCCCCTCAGTGATGCACAGTAACCCACAAGCTAAAATAAATTCTTTTCTCAGTTGTTTTGCATTAGACTATTTTTATAACAGCAACAGAAAGAAATGAGTAAGTTAGTGATGCTTGATGATTTCCCTCACAAAAGAGTGTGTTGACAAGCTTTTAAAGACACCCTCCCTTTAAATACTTTTCCCTTATGTGTCCTGTATATATGACGCCAGATACATCCCAGACTAAAAGTTAACCTTTGACCTTGAACTTTTGTATTCACAGCATTTTGAGAAAAGCTACTTAACTGGAATCAATTTGTCCGAACATACGAGGGAATTGCTTTCTATTCAAAAGAATAATGGTCTTAAAAGTAATTGTGAAAATTTCCCACTGTGTCACACTGAACTTTGCAAGAAGAAAAGGCAAATGTCCTTTAACATTTCACCCATCAGCAAAACAGATTCGCAAACAAGCTTTTCTTACCTTGAACTTTTACATGGTATGTGCAAAGGGGAAGACGACTGTCCTAGCCAGCATAAAGTTTGCAAATAACAACTGGTGGAAAATAACAAGAAAACAGCTTTCATCCCTGCTTATGTAAGTAGAAAAGAGCCTTACTCTGAACAAAATGTTCTGTGTACTTTTTAGCAATGGTACTTTTTTTCTTTGGAGGAAAATTGGTGCTTATAGAAACATTAGGATGATGGGATCTTTAATTCTGTACTTTGCACACAGAAAGGTAAATGTGTATGGTTGGAAACCTCCTAGCTAGTGAGGGAACTGCTTTCTCTAGGGATGTCTCTCTTAATTGCATATATAATGTATAGACAGACAGACAGACAGACAGACACACAGACAGACAGATAATGAAAAGAAGAAAATGTTATATACTCATATTAGACCATTCTCAATACTTTGCTACTAAAATTAGAATAATAATAATGAATAACCTAAAGTATGTATTTTTATATTGTTGGTGGCATATTAGAGAATAACACTGTGAGGGGGAAATTATCCATATAGTGTATTAGGATTCTTTCAAGGAAGAAACCCAATAAAAAAGAATTACATATGAGTGTAAAAGTTGTAGTTATTGGACCAGCATACACTATTATTAATAGATAGATGGTCTAATAGTGACCATCTGTTTGCTAGAAATGCAGAGAACACAGTGCCTTCTTAGTTCAAGCAGACAGAAGCTGAGCGCATAAACAGTCAGTGGTGCGGCCCCAGTCTGAGGCTAAAGGCCCAGAGCTCCTTGGGGATGCACCAGGGGAGTCTGTGTTAAAGGACAGAAGAAGCTGGAGGCTGATGCCACCAGCAAAAGCAGCAGCAGCAGATGAGCAGATTTGGTGACATGGAGAATTTAGCCTATTAGACAAAGAAAGCCTGGTAAAATGTACTTTGGACTTGGTTTTCTGGGTACTTCCATGTGGCTGTATTACCCATTCCTGAGCAGCCTAAGGCTTTGCACAAGCTGTCTCAGAGCAGGCATGGTGGTGCGGGCATGTCTGAAAAAAGGGTTTCATTTCTCAGTCTGTCAAGAGTCTTTCTTGGAAACACTCCACTCATTAAAATCATAGATAAAGACTCTACTATGCTAATTACCCCAGCCAGACTGACCGGAGGCATCTTTTAATGAGATAAAATGATAAAGCTGAACTTCTTAAAAGGTATTATTCATCTCTTCCTATCTGCTCGGAGCAGGAACGACGGCTTGCTGGCTTGGTGAAATTGTCATCTCAATTCCTGTAACATTCCCAGGGAGGGATCTCTGGAGACATAACTCTGTTTTGTTGTGTTTTCTTCTCCAAAATCAACATCATTCAACAGCACAAAGGAATTAATGAACATCAAAAGTCAAGTGCCAACACCCAGAGAGCAGGGAAATTCTGTTTTGAGTGTCAGCCCAGTATCTTCCACGGCCCCCTCTCTGGATAACAGACGCATGTTGCTCATGATCTGGTTCATTTAATCACCTTTGAGGAGCTACAACACGCAAACAGCTCTTCAGCCGGTTACACCGGTAAAGGCGTTTAAGGATGTAGCTGGTATCACAGATAGGTGGCTGGGTCCACAGACAGGACATCACATTTGCAGATGGTGCCAGGGTGGCTGGTGCAGTCGGAGTTTCCAGACTAGGCACCATGCCCATGTTTCTATCTGAATGTTTTCCTACCTTTGTGTTAGCACTGCCCAGTTTAGGCATGAAGGTTAGGACCTGTTGTTGGGAAGCCCGAGTTGACTCTTCTCAGAATTTTAACACACTTAGAGGGATTTGATCATACATAACTGTTTTGGGAGGCATGATGTCTCCTTTCGCTAAGTGACCACACTTTATTATCACCAGGAAGAGGGTTCCAAGGAGGCATTGCCTAGATGAGGTTGACCCATGGACATGCTTGGGGAGGATTTTCTTCTCTTTGTTAATTAAGTGTCTGGATCCTCCTTGAATGTGCGTGTACCATTTCATGGGTTCTGGACTACATAAAAGTAAAGAAAGGAAGCTGCATAGTAGGCACACATGCATCCATTTCCTCTCTGCTCTTGGCTGTGGATGTGATGTGAAAGGCTGTCACATGCCCCTGCCTCTTCTTCTCCACCACGATGGACTGTAACCTAGAACTTCAAGCTGAAATAAACACTTTCTCTTCTCAGTTGTTGTTTAGCAGGACATTTTATCACAGCAACAGACAAAGACTAGAACAGATGGTGAAGGAGGCACGGGCCAGGTAGTGTAGATTGTTTTTAGCTTCTGGCCAAAAGCCAGCAAGTCATAAGAACCTCTGCCTCATATCCACAAGAAACTCCACTCTGCCTACAATGTGATTGAGCTCAGAAGTAGGTTAATTTCTGAGGCTCCCCAGGAAGAGCCCAGCTGTCTGATACCATGATGTTGGCAGCATAAACCCAGGGGAGAAAACCTAACCTATTCATAATAAATGTGTGCCAATTACATTCATAAAATTTGCAATAAATTGTTAAGATAGCAATAGAAAAATTTAAAAGTCAGACTGCTGAGCCAACAGAGAGGACAGAAGTGTTTGCTGCCTAGCCTGATGACCCAAGTCCCAGGACCCAACCTCTCAAGTTGTCCTCTGTTCCCCACACCTTAGCTAGGTCATGTGCACATTCATGTGTGCATATGGGCACACACACAACTAAATAAATCATAATAAGAATTTTAAAATGAATTGAATAAGCCCACAGTATCTCAGTATAGCATGCAAACCACACCCCACATCTAAGCAATTCATTGTGAGGGTTTTCTCCAATCATGGACACCCACCTGGAAGTGCAAGAGAGGTAATCATGCCTTCCCAGGATTGGCTTTCCCAGTGGCAGGCAGACATTGTGAGGTTTTGTGTATTGCTTCTTGGAGTGCTGTAGTTAAAAACTGAGCTTTGGTAAATCCTTTATTCATATATCTTCTTGTGAGATTTTTTTCCCTTCCTGTCTCACTTCTTTTACCACCCTATAGGATTTCTCAGGATCATCCCTTAAATAAGTAACGTATACCACATTATGACTCAGGTTCCTCAGTAGAATCCTAACCTTAGATGCTGGCCTACAGAGCCAGCATGGGAGGAAGCTGCTGCACCATTTACTTGTGTGGAAACAAAGGTGTACTTTCCAGTCAAGAACTCTGAGCGAGTATTGACTTTACCAGAAGGATCCAAGCTTTGGGGTGATATACAGATATAGATTTGAACCCAAGTTCTGCAGGTCCTAGTTCTGTTTTACTTACTGAAAAAAAAATCAAAAAAACAGAAAAGTTTTAGCCTCTATGTTTTTCTGTTTTCTGGGTTTAATGTCTACTTTTCAGGTCATGATATAAATACAAAGCTATATATATATATATATATATATATATATATATATATATATATATATATATATATATATATATGTAAACCCGTGGTCAGCAGTGATTACTCATTAATGCTGCATTTAAATATCCACCATTAACTATACAGCTATGTCCAAACAGAGAACATTTGCCTAATGAACCTTATTGTTATGGTTCCTATGACTGATACAGGTGTAGAAAGACCTGGAAACGTCAGGTATGCCCCTAATTCTCTTCTCTTAGATCACCTACTTTTAATTTTGAGGAAAAATGGCCCTTTCTCTTTGGACTTTTAGTGGCATATTAATTTTATTTGGAACTTCTCCATCTTCTCTCTGACAAGAATAAAAATCAAAGTTGTATTTTGAAACATGGCCAGGCTGGGAGTTTTCTACTGGGAAGGACTGAGAAGAAAGCTAAGAATAGCTCCTGAGAAAAATCCTAACTTTTAAAACAAGTGGTGCCAGTGGCCAAGGAAAACAGACCAGGGGGCTTTTCTCTCATCCTGAGAGTTCTCTCACCCCTGCAAACAGCAGTCACCAGGCAGCCTGGCTACACTCAGGAAGAGTTCAGCTAATTAGGCAGCCCGCCCTCCCTTGTTTCTTCCACTTGGGGAATTCACCGGAGTTGGCTCATTTAGGCGATATTCCCATTAGTTCTTCCTTAAATCCCCAAACAGAAAGTTAGGAAGCTCTGAGATAAGGTGCTGCCAAGCTGGAAAGCAAGCCATGCCAAACAGGAAACAAAGCCATATTAAGACACTGAAGCCTCTCATCTTCCTGGAAGCTCTAAGAGTGGGGTTAGCATAGAGGCCTCCTGAACCTAAGGGGAAGATAAAGCAAGTGAATGCAACACACACACACACACACACACACACACACACACACACACACACACACACACAGATACGTACACACACACAGATACGTACACTCACACAGACACACACGTAGATAGATACATATGCCCCCCTACACACAGACATACACACATAGAGAGACACATTCGCCCCCCCCCCATACAGAGACACATACACACACACAAACACACACATACACACACAAAGAGATATGTACACTCACACGGACACACATAAACATAGATACATACACCCTCTATACACACAGACACACACACAGAGACACATGAATATATAGAGAGATACATACACCCACACAGACACAGACAGACACAGAAGCACACACACACATTTAGAGGAATACTCACACACACATACACCCACACAGACATACACAGATAGACAGACAGACATATATATACACACACACACTTGTGCACACACACACACACACACACACACATGAACACACATAGAGAGGGGGGGGATATGCACAGAGAGAGACATACACAGGCACACACTTACACCCCCCCTACAGAGATATACACAGACACAGATACACACACAGATACACACACACACACACACACACACACACACACACACACACATTTCTTTCTTCCTTGGGAATAAGGCACCGTTTTCCCACATGTAAGAATTTCAAAAGGCAGCTCATCCTAAGCACCTTTTCGATTTGTCCAGCACTGTCACAAGGCATCCCTGCCCATCGGTTTTCCAGTTTGGTCAAAATTCTGATACTTAAGGAAGGGATTTCTTTTGTTTGATTTTTGTGAATGTTCTGTTTGTGTGGCTTCGTTTTTGCTTTGTTTTAAGATACCCTCCCATGTAACCTGGACTGGTCTTAAACTTACTATGCAACTATGGGTGACCTTGACTTCTGATCTCTCTTGCCTCCACTTCCCAAGTTCTACAGATATTTACCATAACACCCAACTCGTGTGTGTGTGTGTGTGTGTGTGTGTGTGTGCATGTGCATTTGTGTGTGTGTGTGTATGAGTGAGAGAGAGAGAGAGAGAGAGAGAGAGAGAGAGAGACAGAGACAGAGAGAGACACATAGAGAAAGACAGAGAAAAAGAGACAGAGTCAGAGAGTCAGACAAAGAGAGAAGAGGGCCTCATGATCTTACTCTGACAGGCCTTCAACTACTATGTAGCTCAAACTGGACTTGAGTTGGCAGTCCTGCCTCAGGCTCCTGGATTCTGGCATTTCAAGCTTGGACACCATACCCAGTTACTTGTCCTGAGGTGATCAGGGATTCTTCTGGCACAGTTCAGTCTGAGAACCCTCCATCTTCCCATGGCTGTGAGGAGCACTGCTCTCACCTTACCTTGCAGTCTGAAGGGGTCTACAAATCCCAAGTGAGTTACTGGGAAGCCAAGCAAGACATAACCAGACCAGTTTTACATCAAATATCTTTATGCTTTGATCAAACAATGAATACCTCTTTTGTGATGTAGTGGCATACTAACATTAATTTTTTTGTCATTTGGATGTAGATGAAGAAAAATGTTTGCATAGCTGTAAATAAGATTGGGTCTTCATTAGGATTTCTTCTTTTACTCATTCTATAAAGATAATTTAGAGGTCATCAAAGTAGAAATTTGAAGATACTGAGGCTTTTGAAAATCTAAAACTAAAAGGTTTTCAGAAAGGCGTTTTGCAGAGGCAGAGAGAATGGGGAGTTCTACCACAGGAGAGGAGAGGGGAGGGCACTGCCTGTACTTGTCCATTCCACTCAGCAGTGACAAATGGAACATGAATTGACACAACCAGAGAGGGCTTAGTTTCACTTGTCATATGTAGTTATAGCCAGGGCTATTTCCCATCTTTCCCAACAATTTGGACAGTCTTGATTAAAATTCTAACACTTGTCTTCAGTGATTCTATATCCTCTGTTGGACCCTTCCTATCTCAAGACTGAGATACTCAAGGGGTCTCTATTAGCTCAGGCTGAAAACTAAACAGTTTAAAGCTAACTGGCTACATCTTCAGAGTTTGGAGACTCAGTACAAATCCAGGTACCTCTCAGCCACTTTTTTAAAAATGAAATTTGTACTATTTGAGGGGAATTAATATCTAACCCCCTCCAACTATTCAAGTCTCATCTAATTTCTTTTTCAACTTACCTTCCACAACCACTGCAAAAAAAAAAAAAAAAAAAAAAAAAAGATCGCTCATCAATGATGAGCGATGGGCAGAATGCATCAGATGAAGGAGGAATCAGATGAGGTGGCTACAGAAGGCTGGCAATAATCCCCTCGTCTTATCCTGAGCTTCTGGGGGGTGGGGTGGGGTGGGAGGAGGTCCTGTTTATGGCTTCTCAAGAAATACAAGCAACAAGAGAGCAGGAGCAAGGCTATCAGCTCCCACTGTCCACCTACAGGATTTTCAGGTCCAGTCCCAGGGGCAAGACATAGGAAATATCTTGGAAGGATGCAGGATGCTAGGGTGAGTGGATGTGGAATCACACCTCTAATTATGTTTGTGTGCATCTTTAAATAGAATGTGCATGAAGCCTCCTTTACTTACAGACCTCTTCTACCACTTATTCTTACCTTGAGGTCTCTACCTAAAACTCGTTCAGTATAATCTTAGAGCACACACTTTGCTCTTTTACCTTAGAGAAAGCTTGCCTTTGATCAGAATCTTCTAGCAAATGTGGCTTAGAGTCAGTCACTCCTTCCAGGCCGGGCACAGTTGCCTTGCTTGTTGTTCCCTTTCCAACTTGCTTCCTCTATCTGAGCATGCCTCTCCCCATGGCATCACTTTCCCATTATTTACTGTCCTGGGTCTTTTCTCTGCCCCCAAGCCTTGCATCACTTGGTAGAGAACTTCAATGATCCAGAAACTTCAGGAAGAAGAAAGTAAAGACTAGGGAGTGAGGAAGAGCAGAGACCTCAGTATGGACATAACAACCGAAGTCATCGTGATCCGGGCAAGGGAGGGGAACCTGGGGATCAACAGTGTATCTCCACACAGTTGGATGAAATAAAACTTGGTTAGATAGATAGATAGATAGATAGATAGATAGATAGATAGATGATAGATGGATAGATGGATAGATGAATAGATAGATGATAGATAGATAGATGATAGATGCATAGATAGATAGAGGATAGATAGATAAGACCTGGTTCCTTAATTCTTTCACCTGTGCAGCAAGGATAGGGTACATTTCACAATAGAATCATGAAACAACACAGATGACCATGACAACATGAATAAAGCATGGCACAGAGGAAGCACTTGGCATGCTCTAGGTCACTAAGTAGGTACTGTGTCACTGCAGATACTGTATCACCACTGTCGAACTAGAAATCTAGTTATGAAAAAATCCATGAATGCAAATGTATGACTGAGGGCTGTTTAGGACTAATTTGCAACAGAATTGATAGGTACTTAATCAACATGTCGCATAAATTCTGTCTCAAGATTTAAGGCAATGCATATTTTTTTTTTCTATTTTGAGATGATGTCTCACACCTTTAGTCAAGGCTGGAACTCAGGGTAGACCCAAACTCCTGTGTCAGCCTCCCAAGTTCCAGGCTGACAGGCATATGCCACACTTACTTGACTATGCTTTTAAAAATATTAGATACACATTTGCAATTGTACTCTGAGGCAGGTAGGTAGATAGACAGAGAGACATGTTATGAATGAGCACAACTTCACCGCTTTAATCCTCTCTAAAGAGGTTTACATAGAGATTTCAGTACCAGAAAGAAAGATAACAGCAAGTGGTTGAAGATATTTGTAAAGAGAAGAGTCTTCCTACACATACATATCTAAAGATGCACATGAACATAACTAGAGGTGTGTGGGTCATATTTCTACATGTGCTGGACAGTGATAACCATATTCAGCTAGGTAGGCAGAGATGAGGGATTGAGACAGTGTAGATATCCAGAAAATGAAAGATGGCAGGAAGGGAGAAGGTTTTATCTCCCATTTAATTTGTATTGAATAAAAACAAGACAGTATTTAGAATATATGAATGAAGCTGTTTTTGTAACATCATCATAGCTAATGAATAGAACATGAGAGGAAACGTGATCATGAATGACTCCCCTGCACCACAGTGCCTGTTAGGATGGACTAAGGTAGCAGTGACTGAGCAGAAACTGGGTGCTTATGCATAAGCAACAGTTATACACAAAAAAATTAAGAGCAACAGATCATAGGTAATAAAACATTCTTAGCTTGCCTATGTTTGTGAAACCAAGTTCTACACATGATTGATAATGATAATTAGACTTTATAACACAGGAATTAACATCACACACTTGTATCACATTTGAAAAAACTGCATGCAAATATAAGGATTAATTTAGAAGGGCAGAGTCTCTGACATCACCGTGAAAGAGTTTTAACTCCGTGGATATTCTCAGAAAAATGTTTGGATGCAGTTGAGAATTTCCTCTTTACCAGATTTTGATAATAATGTCCTATGACTCACAGGAAGCCAGCTCCCCTATAAAGAGGCTCAGCAGAAGCAGTACTCAGTGGTCCTCCACTGACTACACGTCAAAACTGCTGTAAGTACAGAGAGAGAGAAGCAGGACCAATACACCCAAGGAACCCAACACCAAAGCAACGATTCCATTGAACAGTAAGTGCAGATTCTGAACTAGAAGAGCCTTGGACCCAAAGCATAGATGTATATGTGTGCACATATACAAAAAGGCATGCTGATAAAATGATCTGTCTAAACTGTTATAGCGTTGTAATTGAAACCTACCTTTTCTCTTTGTTTAAAATGATGGCAATCTTCAAGTTTGCATTTATTCTCCATGCTAGATGCCTATCAGGGATGAGGTACAGGATTCTAAAATCTCACAGTTTTCACTTAAAATGCTATGGTAAAAGGGTGTGAGTAACCCGCACTTAGAATTTCCTTCTCTGACTAATTCTGCACTTTCTCTCCTCAGGAAAGTTTCTCCAGGCTAACCTCTGGATGAAAGGAACTGCTGGAGTCATGAATGCCTCACACTTTCTCTCTGCTCTCGCTTTCGGTAAGCTGGAGTTGTGGGAGACCAGGCGCTCACATCCTCATGCCATTGACTTCTAAGAACAGGATATTTTGTTGTGTGGGGCTGTCCTGTGCTTGGCGGTTAGCAGAACCGCTGACCTCTCCCTGCAGGGCTCTATCTTATGGTTGGAAGGATGGATCTTAAGTGGCCTCATCAGGCTTTGTGAAGATTCACTCATTTGGTTTTTGAAAGTGGTCTCAAGCAGGTATCACATAGTACCCGATAAAGTTTGATTTCTCTGAATTCCGTTGTACTGTGAAGTTGGAGTATAGCATTGAGGTTACCACAAGGCACCAGCAGATGTGCAGTCATGCTGTGATATATAGAAATGCTAACCCCTTGAGATGCTCTACTTCTTGCTTTGAAAAGCAATAGTTTGAGCCAACACAAAGGTCCCTATAAGCTTATGAACTTTACTATTTCTTTCTTGACCCAACCCAGTTCTCCTCACTGGAGAGAGCATAGCTTGGTACTATAATGCTTCCAATGAGCTCATGACATATGATGAAGCCAGTGCGTACTGTCAACGGGACTACACACATCTGGTGGCGATTCAGAACAAGGAAGAGATCAACTACCTAAACTCCAGCCTCAGATATTCACCAAATTATTACTGGATTGGAATCAGAAAAGTCAATAACGTGTGGATCTGGGTAGGGACCCAGAAGCCTCTGACGGAGGAAGCTAGGAACTGGGCACCAGGTGAACCAAACAATAAACAAAGAAATGAGGACTGTGTAGAGATCTACATCCAAAGATTCAAAGACTCCGGCATGTGGAATGATGAGAGATGTGACAAAAAGAAACTGGCTCTGTGCTACACAGGTATGAAGTTTCTGCATGGCGGAAGGCTGGTTCCATGTGGGGGCACCCTGACAGATTTAGAGTGTGTAGAGTAATTGGTCTCTGCTGTGCACATTTTCTGTTTTGTTTTCAAAGAGATGATTATAGCCAATTTTAATAGCAATTGCATCTCTTTGTGCTGATTTGTATGAATAAAGGCAAGAACTATACATATATGTATACTTATATGTTCTATCAACATACAGAGTATATATACTCACATAAAATATGTGTTAGTTGGTTGTAGCTCTTCTACTGATGTGCATTCATTACCACCAAAATATACAACAGTTGAGCCTGGCATGTCAGTCAAAATCTCTAGCACTAATGTCATTGGTACTATCTAGATTACACGATTATAAGTTAAAAACAAACAAACAAACTCACAACTGTCCTCATACGGACTGTGTCTTCTGTAGCTTCATGTACCAACACATCCTGCAGTGGTCATGGAGAATGTGTAGAGACCATCAACAGTTACACCTGCAAGTGCCACCCTGGCTTCCTGGGACCCAACTGTGCGCAAGGTAAGTCTTGTCCTCACCTGTTCCTTCTCCAAAGATTGTAACACCCTCTCGTGCTCCAGATGGTGTGTCAGTCGGGCCCGTGTATTTCCTCTACTTGAACACATTGAATAAGAGTGATATGGTAGCTGAGACTGTGAGATTAGACCCTCCCAGGTCAAACTCCAGAATTAATTTCCATATTACTTGTGATACCTTGACAAAGTAGTCATTCAGGGTGACTGACAGTTCCAGTTGTCATGAAACATAACAACATCATGTGGCCACTAGCTGTAGCTTAGTGTTTTAGGTTCCAGAGAACTACGACAATAAGAATAGAAAGAGCGTCATAGTCTAATGGTTCCATAGAGCCTGCACCACAGAAAGTGTTCAATGGGTGATAACTGTGGTGACCAGTGCTCCTCTCTCATATGAAAGGGGAAAGATGAGCACACGTGAGACTGGATTCTTTTTTTTTTTCCAGTTGTGACCTGCGAAGCCCAGGAATACCCTGACCATATAATCCCGAACTGCACCCACCCGTTCGGCCTCTTCCGCTATAATTCCTCCTGCTCCTTCAGTTGTAAAAAGGGCTACCTGCCCAGCAGCATGGCGACCACCATACAGTGCATGTCCTCTGGAGAGTGGAGTGCGCCCACTCCAGCCTGCCATGGTAACTCCCCCAATGCAGCAAACCTTTTACTCCTCCTCATTGCCTTAGATTTTTATCCAACTTGTAACTTTTTCCAATTCTGTCAAAAATGTGTTCTCTCTCTCTCTCTCTCTCTCTCTCTCTCTCTCTCTCTCTCCTGTTTGGTTTAGCATAGGATTTTTTGTCCCCCCCCTTTTTTTTATTTTGAAATGGGTATTTCTGAGATTCTGGTGACAAGGAAGGTGTCATGGAGACAGTCGAGACAGCCTTGTAACTTTCTCATGGACTTTCCCGTTTGGCCCTCCCATGCAACGGGACCTTGTTTAGCTCTGTATTGATCAAGGAGCTTCCCTTGGCCAGCAATCTTAGTTCTCTGGAGCCATCGAAAAGATGTTTTGCTGCTCAGGTCTTTTGTATTCGAATATCGCTTTTACACTGAGTCATGGATCTTGATCTAGAGGCTGTTGATTTATTTGGTTTTGTTGTTGTTGTTTCCATGTGTAGTAAAATAGATCAGAGACCACCCAGCACAGTCAAAGTGAAAATTAATGAGAAAAGATGAAAATATGAATAGTATAATAAAAACTAAAGCATCCATTATGGGTCTGAATGTTATTAAAAAGTGGCACGGGAGTTTGGGTTATGCCCTTTGAAGATGGGTTTCACCTTCTTTGATAAACCCTAATTTAAGAGAAGATGAAAACATCTATTTTCTTTGAGTAAAACTCTCTCCTCTTTTTCATCTATCTCTTCAGTGGTTGAATGTGAAGCTTTGACCCAGCCTGCCCATGGAGTCATGAAATGCTCCTCAAATCCTGGGAGCTACCCATGGAACACAACGTGCACGTTTGACTGTATGGAAGGGTACAGGCGAGTTGGAGTTCAGAATCTACAGTGCACCTCATCTGGCATCTGGGACGATGAGATACCATCGTGCAGAGGTAGAGTTCTTCTGGAATGAGATTCATCACATTCTCTTCATTAACCAAGGCTTGAAATGGCCAAGCCACCTTTACTAATCGGAACAGGTACTTGTTTTACAGCTGTGACCTGTGATGCCATCCCTCAGCCTCAGAATGGCTCTGTGAGCTGCAGCAACTCAACTGCTGGAGAACTTGCCTTTAAGTCAATTTGCAACTTCACCTGTGAGCAAAGTTTCACATTACAAGGACCAGCCCAAGTTGAATGCAGCGCACAAGGGCAGTGGACTCCACAAATCCCAGTGTGCAAAGGTGAGTAAGAAACTGTCTCTTCTAATGCTTTCATTTCTAAAAAAATCTGTCATCTTCTATCTTGGCCACTGGTGATGACATCAGGTATCCTCTGGCTACCCTGTGACACCTGCTATAGCCCAATGCTTATAGCTCGGGATGGCTTCTCTCTTCCAGCTGTGAAATGTGATGATGTCGCTGAGCCCCAGAATGGTGTCATGGACTGTGCTCATGCTTCTACTGGAGAATTCACCTACAAGTCCGCATGTGCCTTTCAGTGCAAGGAGGGCTTTAGATTGCGTGGGTCAGCTCAACTCGAGTGCACATCCCAGGGAAAGTGGACCCAGGAAGTCCCCTCCTGCCAAGGTGACACTGAGTTCAGACTCTCAAGACACACATCCACCTAGTGGTTTTGCTGTATGGTTTTCCTAACTTCTACTATCGACATGTCCTTCGCAGCGGTACATTGTTCAAGTCTTGATGTTCCAGGAAAGATGAACATGAGCTGCAGCGGGACAGCAGTTTTCGGCACAGTGTGTGAATTTGCGTGTCCTGAGGGTTGGACACTCAATGGTTCTGCAGTTCTGACATGTGGTGCCATGGGACGCTGGTCTGGGATGATGCCTACCTGTGAAGGTAATGCATTGATGGATGGTGGTTGCCTTGGGAGTGAAGAGAAGGAGGGGTGTTATGTTACTAAAGACATAACTGTCCATTAAGTCCAAATCCGTGTGGTAGGCTACAGAGATGGATAGAAAGACAACAGAAAATGATGTCAGTGTACCAGGTAGAATGTTCTGTTCTTTTCTGACACCCCACTCTCCTCTCCAATACTCACCACCTGTTATAATTTATTTCTTGGTCCTTCCCTGTTCTCTCTTTCTCTCCCGTTATAACTGTTTCTGCTCCCTCATGGTGGGATTCCAATCATTGGAAAGGGGAGATCTAGAGATGAAAGGAGTAGCAGGAAATAAGTGTGTGAGAGAGAAGACAGGGGGTAGTTCAGTGTTCACCGAGGTGTGGTGACACCGAGGTGTGGTGACATAGTGTCAAACAGCTTTACAAGGCTACACTCTACCTGGGCACACTGAGATGCAGCCTCAACCGTTGTTTGAGAGGAGTTGGTGGAATCTTCAATGCCATCTCTGCTTTGTGGTACTTCTGCTGCTAGTAATAAATATACAGAGAAGAGGCCAAACGGCAGGGAAAGCTGAGTATTGCTTATACTGTCTTCTTCCCATTTGTGTCCTCAGCCCCGGCCAACCCCTCCCATCCCGTGGTAGTCGCACTTTCTGCAGCAGGAACCTCACTCCTGACGTCATCTTCATTGCTCTACTTGTTGATGAGATACTTTCGGAAGAAAGGTAAATTCAGGCATCCACTCCAAAAATGAATTTGTAAAGTGTTTGTGTGTGTGTGTGTGTACTTTCCCCCCTCACTGATGAGCTGTGGCCTCTTGAAAATTTTCACTAGAATCTATAGAGTAGAACCTGTTTATTAAATAACCCCAGTAAATAGCAATGAAATCAAACAAAAGTTTCAGGACAAGGATTTATTATTACTAAACTCAATGTTGAAAGTTGTAGGAAACCCATGGTGACTGTGATAACACTGCTTACCTCTAGGTGGCGCGACTCACGTAAAATTCCATAGTATCTTTGGAGATGTTCGATCAGAATGTACAGTAATACCACGATTCTATTGGGAGGATAGGTGAAATGCTTTCAAGTAACTGAGAACATTGCTTTAAATAGTCTAAATTTATAAATTGTGTGTGTGTGTGTGTGTGTGTGTGTGTAAATAACAGTTTTACACACACACACACACACACACACACACACACACACAGAAGAATAGGAAATATACCCATGATCCTTTTGATCTGCAGACTATTTAAATGTTTTTGAATTAAAAATTGAAATTTAGACATTAGAAGATTCCATGTAAAAGTATGGGTTTTGGATTTCTTAGGAGAACTTAGAAGAAGAATCAGGTGCCAGAAAGCTGCTATGGTCCTCAGGTGTTTCATTCTCTGCATGTTACCTGAATTGCCACCAAATGCTTATTACAGAGCCCTGTAACACTGAGAGTATAAGGCCAGAGGAGCCAAATAAATTAACTCGATTTGCTTAAAAGTCATTAGTCCAATTAATAGTTTTCTTTCTGTTGCAGCAAGGAAATTTGTCCCTGCTAGGTAAGGTGACTTCTTGTATGAAGCATGCTATTTAATACATACATTTTTTCCCTCTGCATGTGGGAAAGCAGTGCTTGATGTCCCTTTTCTCATGTTTCCACAGCAGCTGCCAAAGCCTTCAATCGTTTGGCAACTATCAAGTGCCTTCTCACATCGTCTAAGTTCAAAACCATCAGGTATGACTTGGGCAGGTCATGTTAATGAGAGAAAAATCTCCTTTACAAATGGTGTTTCTCCTTGACACCGTCAAACCTGCCATTGGCTTGAGGGAGTCCTCATATTGATGATAACCTATAGAAAGTTCTCTCTCTCTCTCTCATGTGTGTGTGTGTGTGTGTGTGTGTGTGTGTGTGTGTGTGTGTGTGTAAGTGAAGCAGCAGCAGAGGTCGGCCTTTCTTGGATCATTTTACTTATGGATGGCGGTGGTAGTAGTGAATACTAGCCCCATTCAGTCATTAGATTCCTGAGCATGAATCTAAGCTAGGGGCTCGGAGAGCAGAGCTATTCTTTCATTCCTCTGAGATGAAGGAAACGAGGCACAGAATTTATAGGAACTTGCCTGAGTTTCTAAAGCTCAGCACTAGCAGCATCTGAAATCTGTGATCCTCAATGTCCACATGGCTTCTGAGAGTTTGTCTGCAATCCAAGTCCTTCTAAATAATTTTTTCTTAATGAATAGAGTTGCTGGTATACTGTTGGGTTTAGAGAAAGATTGAACAGAAACTAGAAGTTTCAATTTGGCTCCCTTCCTCGAATTTCTTCATTAGCACAGTCTTTAGTGATAACCAATAGTACTATTGAATAGTACTATTAGTTAAAGCCAGAGGGGCACCGGGGTTCATTCTTTGGGTTGTATATCCCATAGGGTTTAGCAGGTATAATGGACCTATATCTACTATTACAGTGTCATAGAGACTAGTCTCACCGTAACTAAACTGGCATTGGGAGTTTATGTCTGGACAACCTCCAACAGACAGCCTGCTCACCGATGTGCTTTGTTGCTGCTTCCAGCATGCAGGATATTTGGAAGGTGCTCACACTTGCTTGTATTTGCAGGAACACAGAAGCATCATGGGAAATAGAATGATACACCGAAAACAGCAGGAAATGCACCATCTACAGAATCCTGGTCTCTCTTGCCTGCTTAAAAACTGACATCCTGACTCCATGGGTCAAAACTGAGCGACAAGGCCAGCCCTCTACCAGAATGACTCTGTTTCCTCTTTCCTAGTTAGTGACAGCATCAAGAACGCGCTGCCACAGAAGGCAGAAGTGCTCTCTTCAAAAGAGAGTGAATAGACTGGGGAGGGGGAGGGCTGGAACAGCAGAATTCATTCTGACTCTCAGTCCCTCTAGAATTTGGGAATAGGAACAGCATTTTGTTGCTTTGTTTCCTTCTCGTGTTCCCCACACAGCATGTCAACAACTAACTCCAGTGTTGTTGCTACAGGGCTAAATAATATTTATCAGCAGTTTTGAGCAAACAATTTTCTATTTCTGTCTTGAAAAAAGGGCAAAATTGCCATATTCTCAGGTTATGGTATAGGAGTGTCATTAGGTGTACAGGATGCAAATCCTGATGAATATTTCATGTTAAGACCGCTAGGCAGACTTATTGGCTTTATCCCCATGGGATTCAGTGGCCACTGAAGTAGTCTTCAACACTGTGCTCTGTGTCCTGGCATTGAATCTAGCATGATATCCATCATTCTTATTTCAGTGCAAGGGTCAAAAGGAGTTTAAAAAAATCAGAATCCTGTGGCCTATCACAAGGCAAAAGTTATCCTAAATCTTTTCTTAATCAGAAAATCCCAATGTTATATCTGCAGTCACCTTATTTTCAAAATGAGAAATTCATAATCAGTGTGAAATACTGAGCATCTAATGGGAGTAGGTTTAAGACATGGTACTATCAAAAGAATAGAAAGTGAGGAGACAGTTTGTATATTTGGGGGTTTTCCCCCTAAGTTTTTTTCTGGAAGAAAGAACTTCCTTGAAATCAAATGTTCTGATTTAATAGAAACATAAATGATAAATAATACATTTTAAAGTATTTAGGAGCCTGTCAAAATGTGAACATGTTTTGATTCCTAAAAGAGTGGTTCTTATACACAACAAATACATGATTCTTATATATTGTATCCAATTCTAAACCCATGATGAGGCTTCACCCTGTAATTGATGTAGACAGTGGACTTTCAAAGAGTAATGGTGTCCAATGGCTATTCTGTTCTGGTTCATATGTTCTAGAGGAGGGGAAAGCTGGTGTGCACAATGATTATGTTATGTTATAGAGAATAAAATTCCTAAGCAATTCCACCAGTAGCTGGCAATGACAAACTCTTGGTTAGTAAGTACCAAAACTGTTCCTGCCAAAAGGGTCCCAACTTTCAAATTAACATATTAGATGTGGCTGCGGGCGGCCACAGATTTAAAGAAAGAAATTTTTTGAAAGGTCCTTGTTGATTAGTGGCAGTGGAAAAGCCAACCGTGAACAGGAAGTGTGCTAATCATTAGGATGAGAGGGGAGAGAGAGAGGAGTGACAGAGAGAGGGGGGGAGGGAGAGAGAGAGGGAGGGAGAGAATGTGAGAAACTAATGTAAATGTTTGTATATTTTGTATCAGAAATGACTGTGTGAAATATAAAGGTGGTCTATATCTGCGTTCTAATAGAGTATTTTAAATTATGATTTAAAATATTTTATGGTGTAAGAGTATGTATTTATTTAAATATGTTAAACTTATTGTATTCACACATCAGTATAATGTTTGGCAATAAATTCATTTCTACTTATCTTTGTGTATCTGAGCCTTCTTAACGTTTTAATGCATTCAGATAAAAATCTGCACGCCATAAAAATTACATTTTAATTAATTAATTGTGTGCATGTGCTTGCGTGTGTCTGGTATCTGAATTGTCACTGTGAATGCGTGGAAATCAAAGGACAGCTTTGAGGAGTCGGCTCTCTATTTACATACCATGGGCTTGCGTGCCAAATGCCTTGACCCCAAATTCCCTCTTTTAAAATGGGATATCAGGCAACCATATACCCAACTCTGCAACATTTCTATTGCTGTAGAGTGAAACCCAGTCAATCAGCAGTTCCTTCTCAATCTTTTCTCTCCCTTCCATGACAAATCCTAATCTACATTCTGTATATGGATTTGCCTAGTCAGTACATTTTTATATACATAAAAGTACCCCATGACCTTCTACCTAGCAGCTGCTTTTACTTAGCATACTGTTTTCTAGGGTTCTCCATGGTGTGACTACTGTGAGAAGCTCTGCCGGAAAGCCCTGAGGGTGTGGTTGAGGTGCAACCTCTTCTCCATTGTCATTAGCACACATCTGGAGGCAGGAACTTAGGAACCCTGCTTTGCTTTTGGAGGAGCCTTCCAGCTCTCTCCCAAAGAGGCTGCTCCATTTTACAGTCACACCTGCGATGGGAAGGGTCCCAGTTTCTCCACATTCTAGCTAATACTTACAGTGGTCTCTTTTGGGGACACCAATGTTCTAGTGTGTGTGAAGTCATATACATATAGGCTCTTGTGCCCATTCCAAGAGATAACCAAGCATATTAACCACCTAAAAGAATTGCCAATGCCAAGAAAACAAAGTCTTTGCTGCATAACAGTCTCAGTTGCTGTAATTTAAAAAAAAATGTTAATGCTCATTTAATTCACTGAGTTCACTGAAGTTTGAATTATCCCCTGTCTTAGTTAGGGTTTCATTGCTATGAAGAGACAGCATGACCAAGGTAACTTTTATAAAGGACAGCATTTGATTGGGTCTGGCTTACAATTTCAGAGGTTCAGACCATTGTCATCATGAAGGAAACACAGCAGCATTCAAGCAGACACGATCCTAGAGAAGATGCTAAGAGTTCTACATCATGATCCAAAGGCATCCTGAAAGGAGGGTCTCTTCCACACTGGGTGGAGCTTGAGCATAGGACCTCAAAGCCCACCCCCACAGTGACACCCTTCCTCCAACAAGGCCACACCTATTCCAGCAAGGCCACACCTCCCAGTAGTGCTACCTCCCATGCATATCCAAACCACCAAATCCCCTCAAACTAGATTCATTATGAGGTTCTTCTCTACCAATATACACATTCTTGCTGCTATTGCAGAGCTCACCCATAGGCCTGATACAGGCAGACCTCATCTAGTTTATTAGTTGCTCTGAGCTATGGCATACATTTTACCTTGGTCTAGGATGCTGATAACCCTGATTCTCAAGCTGTGGATCCTGAGCTGAATTGCATCACTAGGTCTCCTGGTCCTTCACTTGCATCCATACTTCCTGTTTCTCAGAAAGCCCAGTCATTGTTTCAACCTCGTAAGCTATTTATGGAGCTGCTACATCCATGAACTTGACATGACAAATACTACAGCATGTATATGCCAACACACACACACACACACACACACACACACACACACACACACACACGCACGCACACACACACACACACACAAGCATGAATATAAAACAGTAATAACAGTAACAACACTAGAAGTTAGCAGGTCATATTAATTACTATTTGAAGTCTAAAATACTACAGAGATAGGCATGTTATCTGAATGAGTTCAACCCAGAAAGATCAGTAAACATTCCAACAAGCAACACTACTTAGACTCCATAGATTATAAAAAAGCAAGCAAGCACCTGCAGTTGGGGGATATTTTGGTGAGTTTCCAGGGGGTGACAGACAGTAGAAATGTGGATGTATTAAGCACCAAAAAGCTATGGAATTACTTAAGAACAAATACATTTTAAAAAACAAGACTAGTAACAGTTCTACCTCTGTAGCACCTTAGACTTTAAAAGGTAATTAATATGACCTGCTAAGTTCTAGTGTTGCTATTGTTACTACTGTTTGAAATGTATATTTGTGTGTTTGGGTGTGTGTGTTGACACATATTTGCCTTGGTTTTTGTCATTGTTATTAACCGTCTTACAGTGCAGATGCTATTATGTCAGTGGCTTCCTCCAGGTTGCCTTTAATTGGCTGAATTCAAACTTTATATACTGTCTTACCTCCTTCACACTTTATACTCAAGGTCCTCTCTAGGGCAAAAGTTAGAACCCAGGGATTTTATTTAGGATTTTACTTTGAGAAGAGCCTTTAACGAGGACTTCCACTAGGGGGTGACCGAGGAAAGAGGGAGGAGAGGAACTGAGTCGGTCAAGTCTTCCAGAGAGCTACCAAAGTTCAACAGCAGGGGAACTGGCTCTGAAGTAAGTTGTTATCTATGGTATGACCAGGGCCTACCCCATGGCCAGGTGTTTATAAAAACAAGACAAGAACACAAAGGGAAGCAGGAAGGGGAATGTGGGGAAGAGAAGGGAGGGGAGAGGAAGGGAGAGGGAGGAGAAGAGGAGGGAGGGGAGGGGAGAGGAGGGGAGGGCAAGGGAGGGCAAGGGAAGGGAAGGGAAGAGAGAGGAGGGGAGGCCAAGGGAGGGGAAGGGAAGGGAAGAGAAGGGAGGGGAAGAGAGAGGAAGGGAAGGGAAGGGAAGGGAGAGGAGGGGAGGGGAAGGGAGGGGAAGGGAGGGGAAGAGAAGAGAAGGGAAGGGAGGGGAAGGGAACAGAGGGGAAGGGAGGGGAAGGGAAAGGATGTGAAGGGAAGGGAAGAGAGGGGAAGGAAGGGAAAGGGAAGGGAGGGGAAGGGAGGGGAAGAGAAGGGAGGGGAAGGGAGGGGAAGGGAAGGGAGGGGAGGGGAAAGGAAGGGAAAGGAAGGGAAGGGAGAGGAGGGGAGGGCAAGGGAGGACAAGGGAGGGGAAAGGAGAGGAGGAGAAGGGAGGGGAAGGGAGGGGAAGAGAAGGGAAGGGAGGAGAAGGGAGGGGAAGGGAAGGGAGGGGAAGGGAAGGGAGGAGAAGGGAAGGGAGGAGAAGGGAAGGGAAGGAAGGGGAGGGAAGGGAGGAGAAAGGAAGGGAGGAGAAGGGAAGGGAGGGGAGGGATGGGAGGGGAAGGGAAGGGAAGCGAGGGGAGGGAAGGGAGAGGAGGGAAGGGAGGGAAGGGGAGGGGAAGGGGAAGGGAAGGAAGAGAATGGGAGGGGAAGGGAGAGGGAAGGGATGGGAGGGGAAGGGAGGGGAAGGAATGGGAAGGGAAGGAACAGGAGGGGGAAGGGAAGGGATAGGATGAGAGGGGAGGGGAAGGGAAGGGAAGGGAAGGGAGGGGAGGGGGAAGGGAAGGGAGGGGGAAGGGAAGGGAAGGGAAGGGAAGGGAAGGGAAGGGAAGGGAAGGGAAGGGAAGGGAAGGGAAGGGAAGGGAAGGGAAGGGAAGGGAAGGGAAGGGAAGGGAAGGAGGCATTGGTAACCAGAAATGACTGGGAGGATGTGAGGAAGAATCCAGTTGCCATTGCTTTATTTATTTATTTATTTATTTATTTATTTATTTATTTATTTATTTATTATTTATTTATTTATTTTACTATTTTTTATTTTGGCGATTACAATATAATTACAGTTTCTCTCCCTTTCCTATCCTCCCTCCAAAATGGGGGTACCTTGAGCAGGGACATAGCTTCTGGTCAGCTACTGTGTTCTCAGGGCAAAGATTGAGACCAGATTAGGAAAGGGGTGGGGAGAGAGAGCTGAGAAAGGGGAAGAAATGGGGGAGGAGGATGTGAGGCTGGGTTGGAGAAATGAAAGAAAGCAAACCCTGTTGGTGACACTTGGCACATTCTTCCTGAGTGCAGCAGCACGCCCTCCTTGTGCAAGAACACAGAGCCCCAGGTGCAGGAGGCTGAGGCCTGCAGAGGGACCTGCAGAGAGACCCAGCAAGCCATGGTGAGCATCCCCAGCCTCTAAGAGATCTCTAGATAGCCAAAATTTTCTTTGGGGTTAAAGAGGCAGGTGGCAAGGGGCAAGAAGCTATCATTTCTGCTGTTAAGAAATACAGAAACAAACAAACAAGAACAACAACAAAACTCCTATGTTGTCTCAAGAAATTGACTCTAGACTGTTTCTTACTGATTTCTTCCCTTGGTGTTTGTTTTGATGGAATGCTGGAAGGGGCACAGATGATATTAGACCTTTGAGATGACACAAAGTGGTCCCCTGAGGAGTGAGACACATCCCAAAACTACAGTTTTAAGATGTGCAGAAAACCTATGGCTTTGTTGTTTGAGTTATTAACAATGTATTGTTTCTTAACTTGGAAAAAAGAAAAATGATGCTTGCCTTTCCTGGCGTCTGGCTATATCATTCATTCATGTGTTTGAGATGTGGTTCCATCATGGCCCAATGTGCAAAGCAAATGTGTCACTAGTTCATTAGACCCCAAGAGCATTAAAAACATGCACAGAAAATAAGATCTGGCTTGATTTAGAGCTCAGTCGAAAAGTCGGTACAAAGAATACTAAAATATAGAAAAGCATCACGTCACTGATGGTCAACAACTTGAGGCTGACACCTGGAAGGAAAATGCAATAAAGTAGTGTACTAGTTTGTAATGAATTTGATGCCGTGTTTTCAGCCATGACCCCCAAATGGTTTACCTTGGATAAGGTAGATGGTGGGCTGATGGGCTTTATTTGTGATCTGAAGAAACTGATAAAAGTTTGTAGATCAGAGTTTAAATATTTTGCACTTCATTTACAGGTGTTTCCATGGAGATGTCAGGGCACTCAGTGGGGCTCCTGGAGCATCCTCAAGCTGTGGTTCTGGGCACTGTTCTGTTGCGGTATGTCATTTGGATTTTGCTAAGCCTGTATAGGCAGTGATTGTTCTCTTCTTAAATATTCATTGAAAGTATATAGTTGCAGGGAACACAGTCAGGTAGATGGCTATTGGTTCTTTTAAGGACTCTCGTTCTTCCTCTGATCTTTGGTACTTCTCTGAGTCCACCTAATGCCAGTCTAGCATTCCACATTCCCTAGTGAAGTGGCCAGATCCTATTATCTGCACAATAGCCCTCCATCAGGAAGGAGTACAGTTAATCGACAAACCTCTAATAAGACATGTAACACTTATTTTACATTTCACTTTCTATTAATAGTTTGCTGTGCCAAAAATGAACTTCCACAGTCCAGAGCATGGGCTCCCTGAGGGCTGGGGTTTTGTTTTCATTCTAGGGGTGTTTGTGTCTTTCTTATGATCTTACATGTTTTATGCTTAAGTCTTAGAGACTCTCCATCAACAAATTTGAACATTTTTAAACCCTTGTCTGAGCAAACTTATGTTTCCTTCTTCTCTCACCTGGATTTTCAGTTCAGAACAAGTGAACACACCCTGTCTTTGTTTTTTAAATTTTTCTTTGCTTTTGAGAGTTTCATACATGTACTGTAAAATCTGATCATAACTATATGTCATTTCCCCTTCCACTACCCCATATCCCCCCAACACCCCTCCCAACTTCCTGTCTGTCTGTCTTTCTTCTTTTTGTTTTTGATAACCTACTAAATCCAGTTAGCGCTGCTCGTGTGCGCATGGGTGTGGACCATAAACCCATGCATGGGAAAACCTAGCTATGGCCACACCTTCAAAAAGAATGATTCTCCCTCCCCCAGAAACTATTAACTGACAATAGCTCTTCAGTAAGGGGCGGGGCCTGGAGATCCTCTCCCCCTTTACACCTGACTCTTGAGTAGGCCTTTTGCAGCTGCAGATAATCACAGCTGCTGTGAGTTCAAAAGTGTGTTAACCATGCTGTGCCCAAAAGACAGCATTCCACAACAGCTGTTCCATCCTTCGTGTCTCTTCTGCAATGAACTTTAGTGGATGAGGGAGTTAATATAATATAAGTGCTCCATTTAGGGCCGAGTCTTTTATTCTCAGCATTTAACAGCTATGCATCTCTCCATTGACTACTGTCTACTTCAAAAGCAATTTCTCTGACCCAGATTGAAAGCACGTCAGGACTAACGGCTTAAGCATAAATATTTAGAAGGTATTTTTGGTATGTCTTTATAGTACTCACCTTATGAAGTAAAAACTCAGTAAGCTGATGGCTCTAAAATCTTCTATCTTATTGTAAAATCGTAGCTCGCATAGATCATACTGTTCTTAGAATGGCCAGTGTCATCAAGGTCATTGTGTACAACCATGTGTTTTATTTGGTTGCTTTAAACCCCCCATGCCTGAAGCTCCAGTTGTTTATTGGACACCATTACTTAAGTATCTGTCTAGGTAGAAGATGATGAAATCAATTTTGTGTCTTTTGCGTCATCTTTATGTATGTTGTTCTGTCTGCACTATGAGTTTAGATACACAACAACTGGTCTATGTATTTTAGGCTTTCCCAGAGCAGCTTCTTCTACAATAAAATGTTTTATGTTACAATAAAGTATTTAAAATTATGTCAATGTTCTTCCTGATCCTATTTTATTTTACCTAAATGAGAAATTTTATATGTATACCATGACAATAGTAATAAATATTGGCCTTTAGGAAGTTCTCCCAGGATTAAAAAGTATAGCGTAGATTTTATAACTGTATTGTTATATTCAAATTAATTCTCAGTGACACATATTTCTAAGGTATATTGGGTAAATTACACTTCAGAGAATTTTGAGGAAGGTCTTTCATTAAAATAAATCTACTAAGATATATTTATGTATGCTAGTCCTTGAGTAAAAAACATTTCTTTATCTTTTGAAAAAGAAAGAGTGTAGATTCTGATACAGGACTGCCAATAGCTAACGCCATGACCCCAAGACACTTACCTGCTCTCCTGGGCTCTCGGTCCCTCATCTCTAAGTGGTGGGCAGCCTGCACCCGTGCCTGGTACTAGAACACTCTGTGAGTCGTCATATTTCTGCTGATGTTTTTCAGATTTCCTGACACACCATGGGACTCACTGTTGGACTTACCATTATTCTGAAAAATCCATGAACTGGGAAAATGCTAGAAAGTTCTGCAAGCAAAATTACACAGATTTAGTTGCCATACAAAACAAGAAAGAAATTGAGTATTTAGAGAAGACATTACCCAGAAACCCTACTTACTACTGGATAGGAATCAGGAAAATTGGGAAAACGTGGACATGGGTAGGAACCAACAAAAGTCTCACTAAAGAAGCAGAGAACTGGGGCGCTGGGGAGCCAAACAACAAGAAGTCCAAGGAGGACTGTGTGGAGATCTATATCAAGAGGAAACAAGACTCTGGGAAATGGAACGATGACGCCTGCCACAAACGAAAGGCAGCTCTCTGCTACACAGGTGGGCAGTGTCTCGGGTTCTGTGCTGACGTGAGGCCACCAGAGCTAGAGTAATAAGACTCGTCACCCAGAAACTGCTATTAATTCTAAAATAATCCTAACTAAGCCTTAAGCATAGCACCTCGGGGCAGTCTGTGAATACACAACAACTAAACAAAGTTCTATTCAGGTTGTAAGTGTGTTGTGTGGGCAACAGGACAGCCTGTGCCTCAGTGACAGACAGGAAGAGGATGCTGAGAGCTGGGTGGTTTTTGAGGGCTTTTCTCTGACACCTCCTAATCATATAGACAATTACTATGAGTTAATTCATTCTAAAGGCAGACAAATGTCGATAGCCAAATAGCTAGTATATCTTATAAATAAAAATTGTAGCATGTGTTATGCAAAAATGTTATGAATACTTAAGCAAATCTTTCTTGTTCGTTATAATAGTGTCAAACAAAAGCATTCTTTGTGTGAAGAAGGAACTATGGATATAATCACATTAAAATGTCTTTGTGTAATCTGCTTAAAGCCTCTTGCCAGCCAGAGTCTTGCAATGGCCACGGAGAATGTGTGGAAACTATCAACAATCACACGTGCATCTGTGACGCAGGGTATTATGGGCCACAGTGTCAGTATGGTAAGCGTTGTTTGTTTGTTTGTTTGTTTGTTTTAGCCTGCTTATTGTCATTAGATCCATAATAGCTTAGTACGGCAGCTGGTTGGGACAAAATAATATGTTGGGACAAATCAATATTAGCAATTCTAAGAAATGGGAAGTTCAGAACAGAAAGCTAAGATTTCACAATGATATCTTCCTGTAAAGATTTCCCAAGCCAGCATGAAGTTTCAATTTACTTCACAAGCTGTTTGAGGTACCACAAGGAACAACATGTTGAGATTTGTCAAAGCTAAGCAGATTACAGTAAGGAATGGGGTGTTGTAGATCTCTACTGTCAAGGATGGCATGTTCTACTGAGCTTTCAGGATTACGAACTGTGAGGTCGGACAGAAACAATTCTATTTCTCACCAGGAGAGTGAGGTATCTAGAAGGCACGCCTTCTCTTCTATAGACAGATGTGACAAGGAACAGTAAAAGAATAACTCACACCTGATACACAGAATATGCCAGAGTTATTTAATAACAAATCCTACACACTTATTTTGGTTAGGTATTTCTGGAGAATACAGAAGCAAATCATTATAGATTCTGTACTTATGGAATATATATTTATTATAAATTATTTATGTTTAGGGATCAAGTTTGAAGGAAAATGAGATGAACAGGAATAAGCTTGTGGTGAGACACCCTGATAAAATGCATGTCCTTGATTTGCAGTGAGTGACCACTTGGTATCTTACTTCCAGCACTGAGGGCATTAATCCTAGAAAGAGCACAAAGGACCACTCCTAGGATAGCCTAGAAAGAGAGGGTGGAGTCATAGGAGCCCCAAGAAGTCACTCAGAGGTGTGGTGGGAGAAGCAGAAATGAGAGAATACACGTGTGCAAAGAGAGAGGCTCGGGCTCAGCTAACTGCTATGAAAAGGCACATGAAATCTTCAGACTCAGACTAAGATTCCAAATGTGTTTTGATGTGTCTGCTGCACACAGTGGAAAATTATAAGAAGAAGAAAAGTAATGTCTTTAAGGAATAAAGGACTGAAACTAAAATTAATTTCAGTATTAACCAACTGGACTAGATCTGACTAATTCACTTATCTCCGAAACTGTGACTCTTCCCCCGAACGTCACCTCCATCACATCGTTGGTCTGCCGTTCAGTGTACTCCCCTTTAAACATTGCTTGCTTTCTTGATTTCCATCACATTCTTTCCTGAATGTCTTTTTTGTTTGTTTTGGTTTGGTTTTTGGTCTTTTGTTTTCAAGACAGGGTTTTTCTGTGTGGCTCTGGCTATCCTAGAAGTTCCGTTATAGACCAGGCTGGCACCAAACTCCGAGATTCTCCTCCCTCTGGGGTTGAAGGCATACCACCAGTTGGCTTCTGATGGTCTCATTGACTATAGTGGCTTCTTGTGGGTTCTTTAATTTGTACTTACCCAAGCTCCTAAACTCTTAGTCTCAGCATCTATCTTTTCTATTGTTCTTACTTGGTTTGTTTCTTTCTTCAATTTTTCACATAGATAAATCTGCAAAATTCAGAAAAATTGAAAATGACAATGGTGTGAAATTCTGTCACCTACTCCAACACTTGTGTAAGATAATGCATTGCTAATTCAATTTTCAAATTTTTATTTATTTTATGGTGCTGAAGAGATGGGTTAGCTTATGGGAACTAGCTGTTCTTACTGTGGACCTGAATTCCATTCCTAGTAATCACATGGTGACTAACAGACATCTATAATTCCACCGCAGATAATACAATGCTATCTTCTGGACTCCTGGGGCTCCAGGCACACAAATAGTACACACATATACATGTGTGCAAAACACCCATACATGTACAATTCAATAAAATAATCTTTATTAATTAAAAACATTTGGCACTACATAATGCATGGTGATTATATTCACTCCCTTTCCCCATCCTATGTCTGCCAAGCTTCTTCTTCCCAGCTAGTTTCCTTGTTAATTGCATTTTACTTGTTACTTCTCCAGTTTCTCTTCTACTTGTCGACTACATTTACCCTCACTGCCTTTCCCCCATTGCTGCTGTGGCCCCTAGATGAATGCCAGAAGTTTAAATTAGCTCCCTTCAAAGAAGTTACTCACACAGCAGGCAAGCTGACCAATTAAAAATAATCAGAACACACCAGACACATATGACCATTTTCACTCTTTAGTTTGTTCCTACCATTTGTCTTGGTCAATTTTGAGCTCATTAAGTTCCAAAATGATGTTTGATACATAACAAATGGTCATTGATGGAATGAAAAGAATGAGTATTTCTTTCTTTGCTCCCCTCTCTCTAAATATACCTCATATTCTGCCCTGACTATCTTTATAGCAATGTCAACGTTTCGGCAGTTTTCTACTTTCCACACACAGTTTGTGTTCTGTTAGCTTTGCTCGTGGCCTTCTCTCTGATTCTGCATGTGGACAACACATCTGATTATCTTCAAAGCATAGTTCAGAGACTATTTCTTCCCACAATATTTCTTTGGATGCCCCAATACAGACAAACAATTATCAAGTAGCATAAATAAGATGCAACGCCATTGAATCCCCTTAACTCTTCTCAATCCTGCTTCTCTCTCCATGAAAGTGGTCCAGTGTGAGCCTTTGAAGGCCCCCGAGTTGGGTACCATGGACTGCACTGACCCCTTGGGAGACTTCAGCTTCCAGTCGCAGTGCATTTTCAACTGTTCTGAGGGAAGAGATCTACTTGGGATTGCAGAAACACGGTGTGAAGCATCGGGAAACTGGTCATCTCCAGAACCAATCTGCCAAGGTGAGGACTTCAGAGTGGATCTTCATTGTAGCAAGCTTCTGCTTATAGTCCGAGAAAACAGGGAGTCTTGCCTTGAAGTCTGTTTCTTCTGTTGCTGTATAATTTAACCCAACTTGGGTTGTAGTTTGATTCTTTTCAAGAATCTTTTTTTTTTTTCTGTTCAAATTCTTTTTTTTTTATTTCACTAAAATGAAATGCAAAACTCCAAACCAAACCAAACCAAACCAAACCAAACCAAAAGTCTTTAAAGCCATTTGGCATATAATCTGATTTATAGCAATACATTGAAGTTATACTCTGCATCTTATTTTTTCTCATTGTTATCACATAAAGCCTTGATGAACCCCAATTGAACTTTGGTTCCTCTCCTTCAATGACATCCATTTTATGTGGCGCTTGATTTAGCACCAACCAGTTTCCTTCAGGGGACTTACAGGTCTTCCTTGGTCGTTTCAGTTGGTAGGCTCTTAAAGTCTTCTTTTCTTTGTTTTTCTCCAGTGTGAGCTCTCAGGAGAATAACAACTGCTGAAAAAAAAAAAGCCCGCTCTTGACTGTTTTTATTTGAGAAAGAGTAGGTTTTCATTCTGTCTTGACTGACAGGGTTTGCCACACATAGATGACAGGAAAAGAACCTGGTAGTTATGAAGTTCTGGATAGACTTTTTACATTTATATTTCTAGTTCCCTAGTTTAATTCTCTAAAGGAAACCAAAATCCATCATTGAAGTCATAGAACTGAACTGATGTAACTGATGGATTGTACCAGTGTTAAGCCTGCTTCAGGGAGTGAGGGTGTCTGTCAAAACTGCTTAAGGAGACGACACAACACGTGAGAAGGCTGAAAGCTTTGTAATCACTGAGAATGCCCCATGCCAGCGTCTGCCTCCTGAGTGTAAGGCTGTATGGTGTGACATTTCCAGCAGTCTTGCATGTTACCAGGCTGGGCCAGCCTCTTAGAGTGGTTGCCCTGTGCCACCATGGGCTGTCAATGCCTTGTTGTTTCTATCTCTGACCAATTATCACTCTATATCACAAATCTGAAAGCTCCGTTAAAAGTAATTCCTACAAATTAGAAATTTCTAGATTTGAATGGATGGTTTCAACGATTAAGTCTGGAGGCTCTGGTCAAAAACATGTGATGGGGGCTGGAAAAAAGGCTCAGTGTTTAAGAGCACCTGCTCCTTTCAAGAACCTGGGTTGGGTCACATCACGTGGCTCATTACCACGTACATTCCTGTTCCAGATAATTCTGTGCAGCACACACATACCTTATACACCCCAACAAAAGTTTAAACCATCCTGACACAAAAAGCTTCAGGATTGGCAATGAGACTGGGAGGGAGACATGAGGCTAAAGGGGGTGGTGTAAATATGACTAGAGTACAATATGTACACCATCTCTGAAAATGCTGTAAAGGAATCCATCGCCATGCATGATTAACTGATGGTAATAAGAAGGTGAAGACCGCCTTTGGTCCTGACTGCCATTTTGTGTTATGTCCTCGCTAAAGCGACTAGGTGCATACCTCTGGCAGCACCGGATCTGGGGGCTATGGAATGCAGTCACCCCCTGGCCCACTTCAGTTTTACATCTGCTTGCACCTTCAACTGCTCGGAGGAAACTGACTTAATTGGCGAGAGAGAAACTGTCTGCGGATCATCAGGCAACTGGTCTAGTCCTAGTCCAATATGTCAAAGTGAGTAAATTTACCCAGAAATACTGAAGGTTTAAAGCCAGAGCCAATCAACTAGCAGAAGATGGGAAAGACTAAACAAACATTTAAGTCCCGTTTCCCTCAATACATGTGGCCTAAGAAAGAAATGTATATGCAGTTGTGTACTATACAATCCTTGGTTATTCTTGGGCTCACCTTTCTCAACTCTCCTATTACTTTAAAGTTTAAACTCATTGACATCTTTATGTATGTCCCATATCTTCTGTCCTATCACAAGTTTATTTCTCTGTTGTCTTTTAAAAATGTCTCCTCTAAGCTCACCAGTGACTACCTAACTCCCAACAAATGAACAGTTCTCTAGTATCCCAAACTGATGTCTCCCCAATCTGTCTGTGCATGAGAAGGACCATATCTTCCTCATCTTTGTGTATATACCCTGCACCAGAGTACATGAAAAAAAAAGTGCTAAAATAATTGTTAAGTCAGCATATGAACTAGCAGCTACCAAGGTCTGCCCAGTGTATACCATCTGCACAGAGTATAGAAGTGATAGGACCTGAAGAAGTTATCCAAGAAGATATGAGTGTTTGGGGTAGAGTGGGGGCAGGGAGCAGGAAAACAGTAGAGAGGACATTACAGCAAGGCTGTATGCCAGGCTCATCAAATACATTTCCTTTCCAACCGACTTAGTTTTCATTTCCTCATCTTTAGCAAACCAACAGTTGCCCATATGTAAAAGTAGATTCCTTTACCTGGCAGAAAATAGATTTTTTTTTCAAATTAGTATTTTTCAATAAAAGGCTATAAGCCAACCTGGTTTGTATTCCAAAGAGGTATGTAGACATGTCCTTTCAATTGATTTGGGTGGAAAGAAAGAACAGTGGTCCAACTGCATCACTATAGATCGTTGCAGACACTGGGCATATAAACGATAAGATTTTTGTGTATATCCTTCAATGTAAGTAGTAGTAGCAGCTTCCTTTGGTCAGTGTTACCCAGCTCAGATTGCTGACTTCATTTTCCTTACAGTTTAGTGAGCTTTCTAGCTCTTCTCTGTGTGCAGACGTCAACCTTTAGACATGACCAGGAACAAAACACCATGACGACTACTTCTTGTCCAAGTTTTGAAACACATCCCCAGGAATTCCAAGAGTCACAGATATGAGAACTGTGATCCCATAGGCAGAAGGCTAGAGGCCAGTCGACTTGTACACACGTCATGGGCCTCCCCGTGTTACTTCCCTCATCTGTTGTAAATGTTATCACTGGGGGATATCAGAAAACCAAAGTACCAACCATCATGAGTCTGACTAAGAAAATAATTCTGTGGCTCATGCCATGTGCCTTACTGATTCCTCTTTCAGAGACAAACAGAAGTTTCTCAAAGATCAAGGAAGGCGACTACAACCCCCTCTTCATTCCTGTAGCTGTCTTGGTCACGGCATTCTCAGGGTTGGCATTTATCATTTGGCTGGCAAGGCGCTTAAAAAAAGGTAGGTGTGTTCAATAACATCAAAGTAGAACAAGTGGAAAAAAAGAGAGAAAGAAACCCCACAGGAAATAAAGTGCTAGAGATTTAACTGAAGCAGGTGCCAAGTGACTCCTGTGCTCAGTGGGCATAAGTCCCCAGAGAGACTGGGTCTTATACACACCTCCATTTAGAAGAGCCAGACAATGTTTCACGCTAGGCAGACTTTGTTCATGATGCCTTGCTATGAGGAACTTGGTTAGATGAGACACTGTAATGATTAGTCCTATTTCTGTATGAAGGAGTGTGCATTGCCGCTGTCTTACAGGAGCCTGTACAACCTTGATCTTTGCACTACAATAGCATTAGGAAGAGAATATATAATTGTCTAAGATTCTCAAACATCTGATCTCTTTAAGAGTCACATAACTTTCTAGGTGTTGACATGTGGAGTTTGCATTGCCCTTGGGAGAAATCCTTGTGGATTCTCTATGCTATTCACTGAGGTCACCACTGCAATCTCATATTTTATATATATATATGTGTGTGTGTGTGTGTGTGTGTGTGTGTGTGTGTGTGATGTGTAAACATATATATTTATACATATATATGTTTATATGCATATATGTTGTATATAGTGTACACACATATAAATATATAGTACTACACAGTAGTGGACTATATATATATATATATATATATATATAGAGAGAGAGAGAGAGAGAGAGACATACACATACATATATCCAATAAGGCAGAAACTTGTAGAAAAAAGGGGAGGGAAAGGACAGCTTTCTCAAAATCTTATTCTCTGACATCCAGGAAGTATATAAACATTGTAGAAGAACAGACCATTCTTCTTTTTGCCCCCTTCCTCCCTCCTGAATATGTCTTTGCCTTCAAGTGAGACCAGCATACCAGCCACAGGCCCACAGTCGGCTGCAGTTTTGGGGTGTTCACTGCCACATTTGTCCACGCTTATCTAGAAGATCTATTCAAAACTGTAAAATTCATATACTCTGGCAGCTTTAAAGATCCCCTGTATTAAGGTCAGGTGCTATGAGTAACCTTTCTGACTCCTCTGTGCTACTTCCTGTGGTATAAGCTGATGGCCACTTAGACTTCCCTTCCATCAGATTCACTAGTGTGCATTCTGTCATCCAGTTTACCCACACTGGCAGTGGAAGGAAAATCATCTACCAGTCTCTAATAACCTTCCACTATTATTTGATCTTCTCTCCAAATTTAAAAATAGGAGGTGGTTGATTCATTTTCCATTAAAAATGATTGGTGGTTAATCCAATAGAGGATTAACTGGTGTACAAGAACACCACTAACCATAACGTGTCAGCACTGAACAGTTCAAACGTCTCTTCTGTTGATGAAAATTCCATGGACCTTGAACACTGCCGTCACACACGACTATACTAAGTACTGCCTATAGCACCAGGACAAAACCAAGATTGACATTTTCCTTCACCATTGATTAGTCCTCTCATTGAGACTTCAAAACCTCACTCCAACTGTCATGCTGGAGTCATTATACACATTTCCTGAGTAAGGTGGCTATTAGCTCAGTAACTTCAAGGATTCTAAGTCCTAGTAATGAGGAGTATAATGGTCCCCAAATTTCATCCCTTTCATGGCATGCGAAGGAACTTAAAGTCACCATATTTGGTGGGTGCTGGCCAGCTAAGGCTACGTGACAAGCGAGGACGAGTAAAGCAGTCGGTTGTTTTTGAAGTCTGAACTCTGGAGTCAGTCATTTCTGTACACGATCTCAAACTGATAACGAGAAAATGGCATGCCCCTACTGTGGGAATCAGAGTAGGGCAAACAGGAAACAGATAACGGGTGCTTGGGCTAGTGACAGTTATGCCACTAAAGAGAGTGGCAGCTCCCAGAGATCACTAACCCTGGAGGGAAAACTTGGGGTAACTATGCTGTGTTCAATGGTCATCAATTGTGAAACATCCGCTCATCTCTCAAGATTGCAAGCGAATGGCTTTGTCCTCCAAACATTTTAGCCATAAGTTGGCTCTTTACAGCGTGAATAATATCCTTTTTTTTCTATAGAGACATTGGTCTAGGTCCCCAAGATAAACCCACAGATGTTAAGTAAACACATTGATAAGAATCATAGTGAAAACACTAATTCTATATCTATACAGCATTACATACGTGTTATAGTTTTATTGGGTTCACCAAACTGGAAAGGGGACATGTGACAATTTAGAGTATCAAGGCTAATGGGGTGACGCAGCTTTCTTCTCTTAGGTGGGTGCTATGATCTGGTGCAAGGGCTGCCTGTGTCCTAATGGTCTTGGCTTCTGGCTTCCCTTTCACTCTTCTTCTGGGTCCACAAACAAGGACCCTGGCCGTGGGCTCGGGTAGAAACACTTGGTATGCCTAGCTTTTCTCATTCTCCAAGGCAATACCATTTTAAGGTCAAGCTCTAAAATCTCTCATCAGCAGGACCTCAAGGCAGAAGTGACTCTTCCCTCTGAAACAGCACCCCTAGAAAAGCACTTGCCTTCAGGGTTATAAGGAAATGCTTTTCTTCAGGTGGAAGAAATTTCCACCTGATCCAACACACAGAGTTAGTACATACACCTGAATGCATTCTCTTTTAGTCTCCTTTCTTCAAAAAGACACTTCCTCAGTAGGACAAGAAACTCCCTCAGTAGGATCCGACTTTTGTTTATCTACTGTCATTGCTTTCATTGTTCCTAAAAAGGAAATACATATATGCTAGGCAAGAAATCTCAGAGAAGGCATTATATATGTATATGTGTATATATTTGGTCCATATCATCTACAAGCTAAATTTTTAAAGATTACCTCTTTAGAATTTTAAAATATCAAAAACACAGTTGAGTACTGTCTGTTATATGACAAGCATTGGCCTAAACATTTTTTAATCTTTTTTTTTAGTGATTTTTTTGATATATTTTTTATTTACATTTCAAATGATTTCCCCTTTTCTGGGTCCCCACTCCCCACAAGTCCCATAAGCCCTCTTCCCTCCCCCTGTTCCTCTCCATCTACCCCTTTCCACTTCCCTGTTCTGGAATTCTCCTATACTCTTGCACGGAAGTCTTTCCAGAACCAGGGGCCACTCCTCCATTCTTTTTGGACATCATTTAATATGTGGATTATGTCTTGGGTATTCAAAGTTTTTAGGCTAATATCCACTTATCAGTGAGTGCATACCATGATTGATCTTTTGAGACTGGGTTACCTCACTTAGTATGATTTTCTCCAGCTCCATCCATTTGTCTAAGAATTTCATGAATTCATTGTTTCTAATGGCTGAATAGTACTCCATTGTGTAAATATACCACATTTTTTGTATCCATTCCTCCATTGAAGGACACCTGGGTTCTCTCCAGCTTCTGGCTACTACAAATAGGGCTGCTATGAACATAGTGGAGCATGTGTCCTTATTGCATGCTGAAGAATCCTCTGGGTATATGCCAGGAGTGGTATAACAGGGTCCTCAGGAAGTGTCATGCCCAGTTTTCTGAGGAACCGCCAGACTGATTTCCAAAGTGGTTGCACCATCTTGCAATCCCAGAGGAAAAGTTCCTGAATAGAACACCAATAGCTTATGCTCTAAAATCAAGAATTGACAAATGGGACCTCATAAAACTACAAAGTTTCTGTAAGGCAAAGGACACTGTCAAAAGGACAAAACGTGAACCAACAGATCGGGAAAGGATCTTCACCAACCCTAAATCTGACAGAGGGCTAATATCTAATATATACAAAGAACTCAAGAAGGTAGAACCCAGAGAACCAAATAACCCCATTAAAAAGTGGGGTACGGAGCTAAACAAAGAATTTTCACATGAAGAACTTCGGAGGGCTGAGAAACACCTTAAGAAATGTTCAACATCATTAATCATTAGAGAAATGCAAATCAAAACAACCCTGAGATTTCACCTCACACCAGTCAGAATGACTAAGGTCAAAAACTCAGGAGACAGCAGGTGTTGGTGAGGATGTGGAGAAAGAGGAACACTCCTGGCCTAAACATTTTAAATGCCTTTTCTTTAACCCAACAATGAATTTAACGTCTGTGTGAGACAATTCTAGACTAGAAGCTTACAGCCACTGAAACACACCAAAGCCACCCCCTCTCAAAGGATTCTCCTTTCTTAGAAAACTTTCTTTGTTTCTTTTTCTTCTGTTTCCTAATTTCTTCACACCACTAATTAAGCAATATTTATGTCCTTCTCTATTAAAAAAGAATGGGGTTCAGTTCACAAAAATGTACTTTGTGTAGTCAACTAAAATTACCTACAGAGTAAGTTAGAGGGGAGCCCCGACTGGGTAAGCACACCTAAGTTGGAGCGAAGGTTTTTGTTTGGATGCAGAAATGTGGGTTCCAGAGTTATACGCACTCGGTGCCAGTGACTTTCACACCTAGTTCCATGTGGCCTGTTCAAAGGGGAAACAGAAGCATTTATGACATATGAATTATATATATGATTCCATAGGACCTATGAAAATATGCTGCTCAAATTAGATTGCATGGTTGAATCCCACCAATTCCTACTAATAAGACCAAAGTCAAACTCTCAGGACTCACATAAGAGAAGCTGAGAGACATTGAAGTCCTTTAGGGAGGGGCTGGCGAGAGGATGGGATGTGCCTGGGTCGCTGGGCCTGACCAGGAGGGAATTCAGCCAAGGCTCTGGCTCCATGAGCAGCACAGAAGGTGGTGTGGAGTCCCAAGAAGCAGACTCATCATGCCGGTAACGATACAGCTCTGAATGGTTACTGGAACCCCAGATCCACTTAGTCACAGATGGGCGCCGGCTTGTCAAATGCATAATGTAGTTTCAAAGATAGTCATGGAGGTGAGCATATCCTTTGCTTAAAAAATTGAAATTGTTTACTTTTTAATAATACATTTTTATTCTCTTTTCTACATTTAGGCAAGAAATCTCAGGAAAGGTAAGTTTTTGAATGAAGAATTTCCACTTCTGTTTGTCTCTATTTTCCTTAGGGTGCCCCCTATTATAGATAGAACACCAATCCCATTGTAGTTATTTGCCTGAGGGTCTCATACAAATGGCATTTCCAGATAAGATAGTTGAGTTCTGGCTGCCATTAAATTTTTTTTGTGTCTTTGAAGCTAGAGGACTGAAACAGATGGATGTACACTATGCCTATTAAGAAAGATTTCATATGGTGGGAATGTTTCCTTGTAGTCTGAATTTTCCTTAAGGGTTAGAAGCATGCTGTTGTATTTCTTCTTGTCTTAGCTTATAGTACCAACTTCTAACAATTGAGAAGCATTAAATTCAACAAGCATTTCCAACAACTAACATATTGGAAGAAGAAACTGTCCAAGTACAGGCCATCAGTCTTAACACAGAAGGGTGAATGACTTCTACTCTAATAAGTGCTGGCCTTCAGAAATGAGAAAGGGCAGTGGAGCATGGAACCTACACACCACTTCCCTAAAGAAGTATTTGCCCCAGTTGGTTCTCAACACTGCAATTCTTCCAGTAGAGAAATTATGTACATTGTTGAGACAAGATGCAGACACATGGAAGTGCCTGGCCTCTCTGGCAGACATGAGGAAAGGGAGGACAAAAAGAGGTGGCCAGAGAGACAGACTAAAGAGGATGAAGAAGAGCTGGGGGTGACAAGAGTGGGAATTAACTCAAAGGCAGCCAGAGTAACCGGCAGATTTCCACGGGGCACATTAAGGACATCAGTGGGAAGACTATTTAGATGAAGAGAGAGGTCAGCTGGGGTAAGGATGAGGAGTCATTTAGGACAATCAGCTGGAGGCAGAATATGCTCTGCTCTCTTGAGAATTTGCCACGAAGAGGGGGAGAGTGGTGGGGTTGGGGACATGGACTCAGTAGAGTCTTTTTACTCTGTTTCTATTACGGTAATTGTGCAGACAGGGGTCCAAGTAAGAAAAGGGTCTCTTTGGGGACTGGCCTCCCTATCTCTGTAGCAGGAAACCCACAGGATGTAAAGATTTCTTTTGTGCTCCCACCAGCTGAGTGAAAGTTCTTTTGGCATATTCTACCCAGAGCAGTGTTCTGGCCGCAGAAACACCTGCTTTGATTGCTACTGCACGGAAGTGGTTCATTTCATTTCAAGGATGGGGTGGCCTGCCAGAGATGCTCGTCCAAAATAATTAGCATACAATTGCTTATTAAATTTAACAGTTTGTTGACTTTTTTGAGTAATTAACAATTACTCAAATTAATCGTTGTTTATTGAACATTTTTTTTTTTGTATTAGAACAATGCCAAACTTAACTGAGACAGAGCAATGAGTCCTTTATCCTAACCTCAGGGAAATTCTTATCTAATTGTGGAATGAAGACAGAAATATTTATAAGTGCAGAACAATAAAAGACAGAAACAGTCATGGCCAATGATTTTTGTACCGATGAAAAGAAAAATCATTGCAAGAAAGGCAGAATCTGGGAAAGAAACATCAAAAAGTTCAGACTAGGAAGGCAGCTCAAGCACTGGCATGAGAAGATGCATCTAAAAAGCAAATTCAGGGCCAGGAGCAGACTTTTCCTAGAGCCCCTGGTTTACTGAGGACCTGGGCAATGGAAGCTGAAAGGAAGGTGGTTGTTCACCAGTGCGTGCCTTTAGCTTCAGCACCAGGTGTACTAGAACCTAGAAGCTGATTGGATACCTGGAGTTAATCTCACTGATTAACTAAGGTGATCCTAACTCATAAAATTCTAGGCTCAAAAGACAGAGGACATCACATTAAAACTGTCTTTGTAGTTAGGTAAATAACTTACCCACAGGCCTGTGACAGTTACAGTAACAAATAATAGATTAAAAACAAACATTTAACACATACACGTTCCATGTTGCATACTGTTTTGAATGTTTTGAGTCTTAAATGGTTAAATGTTGTCTACAAGCCTGTATAGATATGGATTGTTGCCTTCCCTAATAACAGTAAAGACACAGAAGGGGGAACGACAATGGCTTAATGGAAGTCACCGGATAAAGGGAAACGCTGAGATTTGTAACACCAGCATCCAGAGACAACATCCCTGTAATGATTATGCTCCTAGATCTCAGAAGTTAATCTCCTTGATTAACTTCCATGTTAAGAGTTTTACTACTAGAGCCCCTCCTCTTCCAGTAAAATGATTTCTTTTCACACTAAAGCATGGTGTGATGGCACTGAGGAAGGGTGTGGTGGAAGAAATAGGGTGTGTCTCTAGAACAAGCCAAGGGGGGCACAAACACTATCTCACTGAACACCGTACGATTATTTTTTTTCTAACGTGAGTCTCACAGGTCTTTGTGCTTGTTCCTATTAGTTTTTGGCTGGTGAATGAATGACTCCTTGGGCATTTGTGGTTTTGATTCTTGCTGGTTATTTTGACTCTTCTGCAAACTGGTTCTGTTTATCACCTCATTTGGTTTCTGGTTTCTAAATTCTACCTGGGTAAAAGCTACACCCATGATACACAGGATACGATGCCAACCTCAGAGGAGTGTATGTGCAAGATTCTGCTTTCAGAAACGTTTTTATTTCTACACTGGCAAGCAAGTTTGCAGCTGACACGGTGGTTTACCCTGGCAGTTCAGAACAAGACCAGAGCCTCCGAATCTGGTTCTCCTTTCGAAAGGTGCAAAGGCACAGAAATATGTTTCTCTCCTCCACCCTTTCCAGGAATGGCACAGTTGTGACATAGCACACGGTGGCACCTATTTCATGAATCTAAATTCGTCCTTATCTCTCCAAATCTTACGCCACCAGAATGTGGCATCTAGAACAAATACCACTCTTTTCCTGAGTTTTATTTTGTCTCCCACTTCCCTGCCTCTCCACTGTAAAAATCAGCATGCAGAAACCTTCAAATATTCCACATGAAATTAGCAGTACTGCAGAATTCTGGCCAGATGTGATCCATGAACCAGCACTATGAACATCATACCTCTTAGAGAATCAGGATTTCAGGCTGAATCAGTGTTTATATTTAAAAGATTTATTTGGCGAGAGGGGCTGGAGAGCTGGCTCAGCAGCTGTGGTGTGTACTGCTCTTGCAGAGAATTCAAGCTCAGTTCCTAGCATCTGTACTGAGTGGCTCATAAATGCCTGTAACTCTGGCTCCAGGAAATTCAGTGTCCTCTTGAAGCCTACTCAGGTAACTTCAGTCATGTGTGTGTGCATGCACACACACACACACACACACACACACACACGATGAAAATCAAAATAAATCTTTAAAACATTAACTTGGGTTGGCAACACATGACGGTGTAATATGGTGCTGTAGTATTGCTTCCGCATCTTCCATCCCTTTAAAAGGCTCCACACTTTGTCAAAGATCTCCAACTGGAAGCATTTCCGTGTTCTCTTCTTCATGTTAGTGGATCTTTTCCTGTGTTGATAGACTTCAGTGTTTGTGATTTCCTTGCATCTGTCACCTAGAGAATGTTCACCTGTATTACAACAATCTTGGTTTTTGCCACTTTTAAAAGCTCCTGAGTTTAATTTTATAATCTGTTGCTTCTCTTTCAGGAAGGATGATCCGTACTGATTCACCCTAGTCGTGAGGTACTAAAAAAAAAGCATTGGAAAATAACTTCAACTCCTCCTGTGAAGATTTTACACACAGGCATCTCCTGTGTTAGAAATGCAGTGTTTGTACCCAGAAGGATGTCTACATGACCAACAGCTCCCCCTAACCTCCTCTCGCACATTTATCCCATTAACCTGATCCCATAATTTGTGTCTATAGAGATCAGTATTTTATCATCTTTTTTGTGGAAGAACAAATAAGACTATTGAGCAACAGAGTTACTGTAGAATAGAAAGATATCTGCTTTTTCTCTTTTCTAACTCTTGTTTCCTATTTCAGTACCAAATGCAATACATGTGTAATTGAAAACTCAGATTCCTTAGACATAGTATGTATCCTATGATAACGTCGAAAAAAATCTTTGCTTTCCACCTCTAAAGAACAGTGCTTTATTCAAGTTGGGAAAGTCCTTCTTCCTCTGTAGGCCCGCATCTGAGTGGCAGCCACTATAGCCGTTCGCATTATCCTCCCCCATCTCCTTTTCTTAAGTGGCTAAATTCCACATACGGCTCTCCATGATAGCCACCAAACATCAAAGAAGAGAAAATGTCCTACACTGAGTTTTAGTTTCTAGTTTTCCCATCTCTTTATTAGAGCTCTCTAGGCTCCTTGAAGTCAGTGTTCTGATGATTATTAATAGTTACTGATAATACAACTCTCTTGGAGCTGATGTTATGAAGACAACTTAAAACATGTAGAAAGATTCCTGGGCTCATGCTGGAGTGATACCCTTCCTTTCCCCTTCCATCTCCTACTCAGATACCTAAATTCTGTTCTTTAAGAGGACAGCTGTCCCTAACCTTTGCCACTTATTTTATAACTTGCTCCTTAACTCGCCCAACCCATAGGCTATCTCATTTTCTGGCTTCACTCTGCAAGATCTATAACATGATGCATTTAAATACAGCCCCATTTTTTAAAATGTTACTTAGTCTGTTTGTGCAGCAGATTATATATTGTTTTGGTTTTCCTAGATGAAACTGTACCCTTCTTGAGGGGAGAGACTGTGTCAGATCTCTGGAGTTCCTAGTTTGTTAATTGACCCTTGGTAAATTTGTCTGGTCACAGTCGGGTGAATGAAGCTGTGTGAGGAGATTTCTGAGAGCTTGTGAGAAAACACCAAGCAAACAAGACGGGGATTTGTTCTTGGAATGGGCTTTTGTGCCCTTCCCAGATGTGCATGGAGTGGTTTTACTTCAGATTATCCATCAGTTACCAAGAGAATTTATATGATGTTTGCAAGCACAGGTTATGCTCCTGACTTGAATTATGGCTTGAACTAATGTGATCTTGCCCTCAGCACTGTACAAGCTGAAACTTATGTGACTTTGCCTAAATTTATGTGACCTTCCTTAAACTCATGTGATCTTCCCTAAACTCGTGTGACCTTGCTCTCGGACTGTATACAGCTCAAACTCATGAATTTTGCTTATACAACTTTCCCTAACCCTCAGAATAAAAAATTTCTGGTGCCCTGAATAAAGATGGCTATTGCATGAGTCTTTAGTCTGTCTCATTTTTAGATTCCTCTCTCCCAGGTTCACACTGTCAGCTAGAGTGGTGGCAGTAAATGATTAAAATACATCAGAATAAATTAGAAAAAATACAGCACAATTTATAAATATTCAGCTAACTTCAGTGCCTGAATTCCTGTGGGAGGGTAGGACATTGTTAGAAACCGTCTGGGGTTGGATGTGGTGGCACAAGTCTTTAAGTTTTGTACTTGGGAGGCAAAAACTGAGGCAAGCAGAGCTCTGTGAGTTCAAGGTCAACCTAGTCTACACAGTGAGTTCTAGGTCAGTCAAGGCTACTGTAGCTGTTATTCCTGGTTGTCAATTTGATTGTATCTGGAATGAACTACAATCCAGAATTGGAAGGCTTACCTGTGATCCTAATCTAGAGGCTGGGAGATACAAGTTTCTGACCTGGATCTCAGCATGGAGATCTTGAGGCATAGTGGCTATGAATCCCAGAAGACTAAGGCAAGGAGATCTCTGAGTCCAAGGTCATCTGGGACAAAGCAAACCCCCGATTTAGGCGTGGTGGCACACATCTTTAATCTGGGCTACACCCTCTACTGGAGACCTACATAAGGACATTGGAAGAAGGAAGACTTTCTCTTTCCTTCACCTACTTGCCTTGTGGGACTGAGGAACTGCTAGATCCTTGGACTTCTATTCACAGCTGCTGCTGACCATTGTTGGGAGTTGGACTACAGACTCTAAGTCATCAACAAATTCCCTTACTACATAGAGACTACCCATAAGTTCTGTGTCTAATACAGCTACATAGTGAGATCAAAACAAACAAATGGTGAGGCTTAAATAAGAGAGAGAGAGAGAGAGATTAGTTGGAAATATTTCCTGTCTTATAACCAATGCTGCTTTTATGCACATTTTACATCTTAAGTGAGTATCTTTTTCTAATGAGGACTATGTTTTTTTTTTAAAGTCACTTCAGATTCTATTGAAATTGCAAAAGTTCCTTCTTCCTGTGTGTCTACTAGCAGGTGTCAATCATGCTCACATAGCTTAGGGTTCATCCTTAGGAGAAGTATAGCACACAAAGTACAGACTCGAGAGCTCACTGCCCTGTCTGATGCTTATTCAGGGCCACAGAATTCACAGACACAATTAGATCCTAGATAAGGCTTCAGTAGAAACCAGGTTTTTTAAAAAGTAGAGACAAAGTTATGACATCAGGTCTATCAGACAAATATTGCAGGCTTAAAGAAAGTCAGAGATGGAAACACCATCACACAGCTCTAAAGCTCATGAAGTTTATACCAAGGTCTTTGGGAAGCGAGAACAAAAGATGGACAAAACCACAGCATCATTTTGGGGAAAAAAATAAACATAGCTGATGGTTTAAGAGGGAAGAGAAATGGAAGCAGGAGAGGCAAGCTATTAAATGCAGTTATCCTGGTTCAGCAATGATGAGCCAGGAAGGTCCCTGTGGGCATCCTGAAGCCTTTGTTCTCTGATTAATGGGAAGGTGGAGAGTAGGAGGGAGAGTACCAAGCCCTTAGAAAGGAAAAACATAAAACAAAGATTCTGGTTAAATATGGCTTATGCAAATCTTCCCTTATTCAAAGGTCTTGTAGGAAAGTCCCTCCTTTGTTATTTTTCCTCTGCTTGAATGTATCTCCTTTATTCTTAATTCAGGATTGAGTCAAGGATGTAACCAGAATGCCTATAAGCTCACAAAGACAACTGGAGAAGAGGAGGAATGGGAAAGGGGCCCTGGGTCTGAAATGTTCTTTAAAATGAGGGTGGTGATCAATTCTACCCACTCACAAGGAAACAAGTCAAGTTTTTGAAGTTTCGTGAATACAGTTTAAATAGAGACACTGATACACACTGGTCAGCCTCTGTCAGGGTACAGAGAAGCCTTCAGCAACTCCTGCTCATTGCACTATGTTTGCGAAGCTAATGTTTGTGAAGTCGGATTCATAGATTTAGAGCACATAGGTAGCAAGTGTATTGGGCGATGCGCAATTGTACTACTCGCTGTGGAGTATTTTTTCTTTTACATATTTTTAAGTTTTTACTAGATATTTGCTTTATTTACATTCCAAATGTTTTCCCCTTTCTTCATTACCCGTCTGAACTCCCCCTACCTCATTCCCTCTTTCCCTGCTTACCAAGAAAGCTAAAGCACTCCTGGGCATATACCCAGAAGATGCTCCAACATGTAATAAGGACACATGCTCCACTATGTTCATAGCTGCCTTATTTATAATAGACAGAAGCTGGAAAGAACCCAGATGTCTCTCAACAGAGGAATGGATATAGAAAATGTGGTACATTTACACAACGGAGTACTACTCTGCTATTAAAAACAATGAACTCATGAAATTCTTAGGCAAATGGATGGAACTAGAAAATATCATCCTGAGTGTGGAGTGTTTTATAACCTTCTAGATAGATTGGATCTCTTTAGAAAGCATATACCTGCATCGATAGTTGTCATAGTTTTCTATTATAGGCATACTTAGTAAGCTGCACAGTGGCCTTCCATCTTAATAAATGGAAACATATGAACTCACACGTGCTCCACTATGTAGATCAACCTATGCTCTGTGACTTTTTCCTCTCCCTCCCCTCCTCCTCCTCCTCCTCCTCCTCCTCCTCCTCCTCCTCCTCCTCCTCCTCCTCCTCCTCCTCCTCCTCCTCCTCCTCCTCCTCCTCCTCCTCCTCTTCTTCTTCTTCTTCTTCTTCTTCTTCTTCTTCTTCTTCTTCTTCTTCTTCTTCTTCTTCTTCCATAAGAAGCTCTTGGGGCTAATGGTCTATATGAACCAGCCAGAACTCAGTAACTCAGCAATAACAGCAGCTGTTGAGAGATGTTTCTAATAGTACTTCCATCACCAAGAATAACTGTTTTGAGAGATTTTTCTCTTGCTGATAGCAATAATAAACAAATGCTTTGTTTTATTTTTTTTTTTTTTTGATCCTGAGAATACTTAAGGTATGGAGATTAGAAACAATGGCTTCTTACACCATGCAGCACTTTCAAGGACTAGCTCATGTTGCAGAAGACCAGAGTTTCACTGGAGATTTACACATCAAAATACGCTTGAACAGCACAAGACCTCAATCTTTTGATCTTTTGTGTTATAATGGGAAGAAGGGATATCTAGAACTTACAGTTTTGTTTTCTTTTAGAACTGGGAATTAAACAAGAGGCCTTGTGCATGATTGACAAGTGCCCTTCCATTAAAGCTGTATTCCTCAGGCTAGTTTTAATTCATAATAACTCTGTGACTTCTGATCTCCTTCTCATGCTTTTGAAGTTTACCAGCATGAACAACATCGTGGCTTCACTGTGCTATGTGACTTGAGCAAGTTAATGAAGCCCCATATGCCAGTTTTATTATCACTACATGATGGTCAGTTTAGTCTGACTTTTCGTGTTAGCTGTATGGACTAAATGGATTAATACATGCAAAGAACTTAGGAAAGAAACTGGAAAATAGTAAGCACCAGATAAATAATAGCTGGTGATATAATATATAATATAGTATATATAATGCTCTTATTGTATCACATATTTATATATGTGATATAGTAAGAGCATTGTGGTCTTAGATACATTTCTAAGAGCAGTTGGTCTTAGGTACATGGCTTTGGCTTCTCCACTATCCTATGCAATATTCCAAGATAAGAGGCCTTGTATGGATCCTCTCCCAGAATAGTGAAAAGCAGAGAGAGATATTCGGTGTGGCCATACTGGGGAAAGGAACAAAGAAAGGGGTTTAGTGGCCCCAAGCCTGTGTTCACACTACTGACAGGAACTCTATTCTTTTTTTTTATTATGATGATTAATTAATTAATTTTTACACTCCATATTTTATTCCCCCCAAACACCCGTCCACCCTCTGACTGTTCCATATCCTGTACCTCCTGTCCACACCCCTGCCTCCACATGGATGTCCCCACCCCTCACCCCACCTGATCTCTAAACTCCCTAGGGCCTCCAGTCTCTTGAGGGTTAAGTGCATCATCTCTGAATGAACATAGACCCAGCAGTCCTCTATTGTATGTATGTTGGGGAGGGGCTCATATCAGCACCAGTTGCATGTTGCCTGCTTGGTGGTCCAGTGTTTGAGAGATCTTGGTGGTCCTGATTAAATGAGACTGTTGGTTCTCCTACAGGATCACCCGTCTCCTCAGTTTCTTTCAGCCTTCCCTAATCCAACAACAGGGGTCAGCTGCTTCTGTCCATTGGTTGGGTGCAAATATCTGCACTGACTCTTTTAGATGCTTGTTGGATCTTCTGGAGTTCAGTCATGCTAGGTCCCTTTTTGTGAGTGCCCCATAGCCTTAGTAATAGTGTCAGGACTTGGGACCTCCCCCTTGAGTTGGATCCCACTTTGGGTCTGTCACGGACCTTCTTTTCCTCGGGCTCCTCTCCATCTCCATACCTGTAATTCTTTCAGAGAGGCACAATTATGGGTCAGAGTCTGACTGTGGGATGGACCCATCTCCCTCATTTGATGCCCAATCTTCCTGCTGGAGGTGGCTCTATAAGTTCCCTCTCCCGACTGTTAGGCATTTCATCTAAGGTCCCTCTGTTTGAGTCCTGAGAGTCTCTCACCTCCCAGGTCTCTGATGTATTCTGGAGGGTTCCCCCAACCTTCTATCTCCTGAGGTTGCCTGTTTCCAATCTTTCTGCTGGCCCTCAGGGCTTCAGTCCTTTTCTCTTACCCAATACCAGATCATGTTCCCCTCTTCCCCCAACCTCCTCATCCACTTTCCCTCCCAGATACCTCCCTCCCTCCCCATTTGTGATTGCTTTGTTCTCCCTCCCAAGTGGACTGAGGCGTCCTCACTTGGGCACTTCAGCTTGTCAACCTTTTTTTAGTTCGGTGGACTGTATATTGGGTAATCTGTACTTTTTAACATCCACTTATTAGTGAGAACATACCATGCTTGTCCTTTTGTGTCTGAGTTGCCTCACTCAGGATGATATTTTCTAGTTCCATCCATTTGCCTACAAAACTCAGGATGTCCTCGTTCATAGCCTTATTTGTTATAGCCAAAAGCTGGAAACAACCCAGATGTCCCACGACAGAAGAATGGATACAGAAAATGTGGTTCATTTACACAATGGAATACTACTCAACTATTAAGAACAAGGACATCCTGAGTTTTGCAGGAACTCTATTCTTAAACATAAAAAGAACTGGAGTAGGGGGTGGCAAGAGATATGAGGAATTAAGTAGTCTTTGGTCATGTCTTGTAAGACAATTACTTCTCTACTCCTGCACCCCATCCACCATCATAGGCACCTGTCCATCCTGTAAGAGTTTATTCTTCTGGGATTTGAGGTGAATTTTGAGTCACAATGAGGAAACAATGATTTTTGTTTGTTTATTTGTTTTAATTTTGTTTTTGGAAAAAGTACTTTCTCACAAAGAAAACAACAGAAAATAGTCTTCCTAGTATTCTTTACCCTTCTATACACAAATAAGGAATACAAATATTTTGACTTGAGAACATCTTGATTAAAAAACCAGATAAACTCTTATCAATGAAAAAAATTCTATACTAATCTTGCTTGTGAGACCATATAAAAAATCTCAAGCATAATATTAACAGGTCCATCACACCATCCAATAAATATGTATAACTTGATACCCAATTTGGATTCAATTGCATGGGGGTAAGAGTGGAACTTCTATTACAAAATCCATAACTACAAATAACCATATTAGCAGAGTGGAGGAGAAAACCCTCATCAATCATCAACAGTAATAATCAATAGTCCCTCCCAGCACTCCTCCCTCTCTCCCCTCCTCCTTTGACAGGTGTCATGACTGTACTCTGTTCCAAAGTCCACCCTTGCTGCTCCTCTAGCTTTTCATGCATAGATAATGCCCTTCCTTGGTTCATGAGTTTTGGAAAACACATTAATTCTCACTGCTCCCATCCCACATTCCATGGCATACTAGAGATCTGGCCAATGCATTACCCAGAAGTCTCTGTTCCTGAGCCTGTTTTCGACACAGTACAACAGCTACCTTTCCCTGAAGTCTCTGCCTGTATGTCTGTCTTCTAATTTTTGGGTTCTTGTCAGCTCTCAACTTTTTCCAATCTCTGCTCTCTGGATGCTGAGCTTGGGATTTAAACAGAAAATCTCCAAAATCTCCAAATCTAGGTAGCCCCAAATTATATAACCATGCTTTATAAAATTCAGAGTTGAATCAAGATAACACCATAACCCACCAATTCGGGTCTTGCTTTCTGAAAGTTCGAGTTGAATCAAGATCCACCAATTCAGGTCTTGAAGGTTACAAAATTTTTCCACTCACCACTGTCCTTCATTAGAATAACGGTGCATACAGCAACAGAGCTGGAGCCAAACCCCTGCAGTGAACTGCAAGATCATTCTAGACCTTCACTTTCTTTAGGCACAATTCTTCCTGAAAACAGCAGCGGCTTCAGCAGCAGCAGCAGCAGCAGCAGCAACAACAACAACAAGAAAACAACAACTACTACAAAAACAAAACAAAACAAAACAAAAAACCCAAAACCAAGCAAACAAACAAGAAAAATGTTTAACATTCAGTTAGCTTGGCATTCAGGAAGTTCCTTTGACTTTAGCTATGGTGATCCATTGTTATTTTGTTTTTTGAGGGAACGCTGGCCCAGACAGTTGTAATTGGCTGACTCATGAAACAATATTGTGGCTACAGATGACACAGAGAATTTATTTCTGTTAAGATTTGAATGCTTTAAAAGGTTTTAATAGAAGTTGGTGGTATTGATGAAAACGTTGCTGCCAGGCACAGGGGAGACAGTGAAAGCGCCTTAGGGTTGGCTTTTTTCCCAAGTGTTGGCACTCCTGCTCTAAGGCCCTTAGAGACAGGGGAGAAAGGGAGTGGACATTTGGCAATATTTCCTGAGGTTATAGGCCACCATTTCCCCTTCCTACTGCACTGACATGCAATCCCTGGCAAAACCCTAACAATTCCCTAGGTTAGTTCTCTTGTGTCCGCATTTCCCAAACACTTTTAAGACAATGCCCGTAAGAAAGGTCTGGGGAAACTTGTAGGTTTAAGTCCTGATTCATGAACCAGGCAACAACAGCAGAAACAAATGCATGAGACATTGGTGCAATGGGGCGGACTAATGCAACCTGAGGATACATTTAGCATTTTGCTTTGTGCTGCTGACCAAGAGCATGCCAACAGATTCCCTTTTTCTCTGTGGCCACTTGTTATGTGCTGTTCATCTGCTTAGCTATTGATTCATCTATTGTCCATCAAGTAGATGAATAACTGTGCTATGAAATTTCATTTTTGTGTGAATACCACTGACCAAAAAGTACTAGTTGTACCGAATCTATTTCTGTATGCAGGGAAAGAGGAAGCAGAGACTACAGTCGGTTGTCCCTTAGCTATGAGCATCCTGAAAGATGTCGAAAGAACAGTTGAATAAGCACATGAGGCAATCCCCTCACTAAGTAGCTTTCTCAGAAAGCGTCTTAAGATAGCCACCATCCTGCATCACTGGATATAGTAGATTTTACAGATTGTGGTTGTAGCTTTAGGTCCAGAGGTCACCATATGTCTCTTTTTCATGGTTTAAGATGAGCACATTAGTGACATCAGCAAGAGAGCTTCATGGACTTACCTGTCATCTTTCCCCAGGCAATAGGTGAAGCCAGAGCTCAGGCAGCACTACAATAAAGGAAAAATGGAAACGTATGTAAAACAAATCATAGAAAAGTAGAGGAAAGTTTGTGGGCCTTGAAAACACAGCACAGCCCTGTCAAAAGAAAAGTAAGGCATCATTGCTGCTTCTGTTGAGAGCATGAGAGACTCCTCGACCACCACAATCTCTGAACGTAGTGTGGAGGGGGATTGCTCAAAGTGTGCAGTTACACTGTCACAGAGCTCACGTAGTTCACATCTAACCTGAGCAGCTGAGGCTCAGTGCTAACAGTAACCATGCTGGTCGAGTCCAGCCGTCCTGAGGCTGGCTACTGTCCATAGCATATCTCCATACTAAAGACAGCCACCGTTCAACCACACTAACACAAGCAGCAGCCTCACTGCCCCAACTATCCTGCCCAGGCCCAGCTGCAATGCCCCTACACTGACTTCCAAACAATGCCCTCTCTCCCCCAAACAGGTATACCTGAATGATAAGAGAAGTTAGCACAGACCTTATAGCTCTTATGTGGCTACACGGCTTAATGGATAACTGGGTAACAGCCTTGGTGCATTGCCAAGCACTACACAGACATTCAGCCTATAGCACATTTATCCTTCTACCACATCCCAACAACTATCTAAACTCCGCCCCCCTCCCTACTGACAGCACATCACATAGCTGGCCAGCCCATGGCAACTGTACAATCAAACCCAACCTGACAGCTACTGAATGGTTACCATGCCCATATTGGTGAGTCTGTCATACCACAGTCCTGCCCTAAATGTCATTATCACAAGCCTAGGATGCCCCCCAAACCAAGTAGTAATCTCCATCCTTTGTATAATTAGCTAACCTTCAATGCCTACACACATACCTGAAACAGTCTCAGAATCAAGGCGACAGCTTCCCCCATGGCTCCGCTGCACAGCTGCTAAAGCTTGGCTTTCATGTATGCTGCATGGAAGACAGCCTACTATCTAGCCACTGGCCTCACACCACCTGCAGGTACTTGCTATAAGTTTTTAGCCAGCCAGTCAGTGATCCTACTCTCAGGAAACTCATACCATGTCAACCACATCTATAGACACCCACAATCTCGTCCACTAACACAGCTGCAGAAATCTTTTCTTTATCTTTTTTTATGTGCCCTAGGCATGAAACAGCTTTGGCCACTAAACCAGGCATCAAGCTAGGATGAACAAAGGACCACCCTCTGCTCTGCCCCTGACTCATATGAGAACAGCACCACCATCAAGGTGCCTCTTTGCCCATTGCCAAGGATGTGCAGAAGCTTTATTTATCTAAGGGTATAGTTGAATGAACAACAATGAGGCAGCCCAACCATACACAGACTCAGAGCTAACTGACTATAAGTAACCAATATCCTAGAACACATCACAGGAAAAAAAATCCTCTTTTTATAGGGTAAAAAAAAAAAAAACTGCTCCAAAAATTAGAAAATTCACCTGTTTCATTAGATGTTTAGCTATCAGTGTAGGGACACAAGAAACATGAAAGAGAAAAATGACACCCTTATAGAAATCTAATATTACATTTTGTATAATAGACACAAAGAAAGGAGATCCAAAAGATGGAATTCAGGATGATGTTGTATCAGCGAGATAAAGAGAATATGGACGATAACTCAGTGACATCTGGATGGCCATTCATGATCTAAGTGAGACACTCAACAGAAAGACAGACATTGCAAAGATGAAAAACTTTCGTTTGAAAAACTCAGTGACCAAAGCAAATAATCACTAGCCACAATAACAGACTAGATTAAACAGGGGGAAAACTGCCTGCATTTAAAGGTAGGTTTTATGTCAATTAATCTAATCAGAGATGGAAGAGGAAAGTGTTGAGGAAAAATTTCTATGGGACCTTGAAACACCATCGATGGACAAACAATTGCACTGTGGAACTTCAGACGCAGGGAGATGAGGAAAGCCACACACAGTATATCTGATCAAATAATAGCGTGAAGGTCCTCAGCTTTGAGAGAAATATGAGTATCCAAACCACTGAATCCTGATTAGACCCAATCTGATGAGGCTTCTCTGAAGTATTATATTAAATCAGCCAAAAAAACAATGAAAAGACTAGAAAGCATCGTGGAAAAAGCTATACCAAGCAAGCATCAGATTTCTGCTCAGAAAAAATTGAGCACCAAAGACCACAGGATAATATATTCTGAGTATTAGAAGAGAGAAAAAAAACAAGACAGTGAAACGTACTATACAAAGACATCCTTCAGAAGTGAAGGGAAATAAAGCCTTCCTCAGGCAAACAAAACCTGAGGAAGATCATCAACACCACAAAGATTGGTAAAAACTACTTATTAAGGGAGGAACCGCCATCATGAAAACATGCAAAAGCTTTAAACCTCACCAGTAGAATGTATACAGGAATACGAAAAAGCAAAAAAAATCAAAGCTTCTCACTACAGAAAACCACCAAACCACAATGATTCACAACAAGAGAGGAAGAAAGATACACAAAATAACAAAATAACTAACAATATGGCAGGCATAGTTTTTTGCCATTAATAATTACTTTAGTGTGAAATGGATTAAACTCCTCAATTAAAAGAAATAATCCTCAGTCAAAACATAGATTTTAAGATAAAAATACTAGAAAAGAGATTTCTGTACAATAATCAAAAGAGCGATTCAACAAGGTGATGTCCAACACCAGATCATCCAATATACAAATCATAAATTACAGTATCCAGAGGGAAATAGAACCTGCCTAGAGTAACTAGGGACTCTAACTCTCACTTTAACCAACAGTCAGATCAACCAGAGAGAAAAATCAACAAAGTTACACTACACTATAGACAAATGAATCCAATATATTTAAAGGGCATTTTACCCAATACTTTCCAAGATACACATTTCTCTTATTATCCCATAGAACTTCTTCAGAACAGATCATGTTAGAGCATATAACAAGTCTTTATAAATTAAAAAAGTCAAGATTATAGCCTGCATCTTCTCTGACCAAAAAGAATAAAAGAAGACATAGCCATAGGAGAAACTGAAAAATATTTAATTTAAATTATTTTATTTATTTACATTCCAGCCCTTAGTCCTCCCTCCCACAGTTCCTCCTTCCATTCCTCCTCCACCTTGCCTCTGAGAGGATGCTCTCCATATCCCCCTCACCAGGCCTCCACCTTCCCTGGGGCCTCAAGTCTCTTGATTAAGTGCATCTTCTCCCACTGAGACCAGACTAGATAGACTTCTGCTACATATGAGCCAGGGGCCTCGGACAAGCCTGTATATGCTCCCTGTTGGTAGCTCAGTCTCTGGGGTCTGGATTAGTTGAGACTGCTGGTCTTCCTATGGGGTTAATCTCACTTTCAGCTTATTTAAACCTTCCCCTAATTCAACCATTAGGGTCCTTGACTTCAGTCCAATGGTTGGATGTAAATATCTGCCTCTGTTTCAGTCAGCTGCTGGTGGGCCTCTCAGAGGACAGCTGTGCCAGGCTCCTGTCTGTAAGCACAGCATTGCATAGTGTCAGGCCTTGGCGACCCCACCCCCATGAGATGGATCCCAAGTTGAGCCAGCCATTGGACCTCCTTTCCTTCAGTCTCTTCTTCATCTTCGTACCTGCAGTTCTTTGAGACAATAATTATGGGTCAGGAATTTTGACTGTGGGTTAGTAACCCTGTCCCTCCACTTGAGGCCCTGTTTATCTATTGGGGGTGGAACTCTGAGCTCCTTTTCCCCAATGTTAGGCATTTTGGCTAAGATCACCCCCAATGAGTCTTAAGAGTGTCTTACATCCCAGCTCTCTGGTACTCTCTAGAGTGTCCCCCCCCCCAACTCCCACTCCCCAAGGCTGATTTTTTTCTATTTATTCTCTTGGCCTTCTGGGCTTCTCTCCTGTCCCCCCTCCCACATCTAATCCTGTTCCCCTTTCTTCTCCCCTCCCCTATCCCTCTCAGTCCCCTCCATCCCTTCCCCTCCAGAGATTATTTTCATGCCCCTTCTAAGTGGGGTTGAAACCTCCTCACTTGGGCATTTCTACTTGTTATACTTCTTACATTCAGTAGGTTTTATCTTAGGTATTATGTACTTTTTGGCTGATATCCACTTATCAGTGAGTACATACTATGCATGTCCTTTTGGGTCTGAGTTACTTCACTCATGATGATATTTTCTAGTTCCATCCATTTGCCTATAAAATTCACACTGTCCTTGTTTTTTAGTAGCTGAATAGTATTCCATCGCATAGATGAACCACATTTTCTGTATCCATTTTTTGGTTGAGGGACATCTGGGTTGTTTCCAGCTTATGGTTATTACAAATAAGGCTGCTATTAAAATGATGGAGCATGTGTCCTTGTGGTATAGTGGAGCATCTTTGGGTATATGCCTAAGAGTGGTATAACTAATATAAATATTTCCAGTTATCTGAGGAACCACCAGATTGATTTCCAGAGTGGTTGTACCAGTTGGCAATCCCACCAGCAATGGAGGAGTGTTCCTCTTTGTCTACATCCTCACCAGCATCTGCTGTCACTTGAATTTTTGATCTTAGCCATTTTCATTGGTGTGAGGTGAAATCTCAGGGTCGTTTTGATTTGCCTTTCTCTGATAATTAAGGACTTTGAACATTTCCTTAAGTGCTTCTCAGCCAGTTGTGATTCTTCTATTGTGAATTCTCTGTTCAGCTCTGTACACCCCACCTTTTTTTAAATTGAGTCATTTTGGCTTTTGGAGGTTGACTTTTGAGTTCTTTATATATTTTGTATATTAGTCCTCTGTTGGATTTAGGGTTATATAATGGAATCTGATGCCCCTTTCTGGTGTGTCTAAAGAAAGGTACAGTGTATGCATATACATAAAATAAATAATTAAATTTTTATTAAAAAGAAAAATTTATAATACAAGAGAACCAAATAATACCATTTTGAATACCCAGTGGGTCAATGAAAAAATTAAAAATGAAATCAAATTATCTTTCTTGAATCAAGTCAACATAGAGAAACAGATACCAAAATTTACAAGATATAGAAAAAAATACTGCTGAGTAGAGCTTATGACAGCTGATACTTAGGTCAAAGGATAGAAAGAGGGGCTGGAGAGATGGCTTAACTGTTAAGAGTGCTACCTGTTCATCTTTGTTAGGGTGTCTGTTGCTGTGAAAAAGTCCATGACCAAAATCAATTTGCAAAGTGTTTATTTCAGCTTATAGTTCCACATTACTGTTCATCACTAAGGGAACTGAGGGTAGAGACCTAAACAGGACAAAAATATAGAAGGAGGATCAGAACCAGATCCATGGATACCGCTGTTGAGTGACTTGCTATTCATGGCTTGCTAAACTTGCTTTCTTTTCTTTTCTTTTTAAAAATGTCTTATTAAATTTATTTACTTATTTGTTTTATATCCCAATATCAGTCTTTCTCTCCTCCCAGGACCTCCTCTCTTGGACTACCTTTTTTTCAGTACCCAGGATCACCATGGCACCAAGACATCTCACAAACACTTATAATTCAAGTACTACAGGCTGCAACACCCTATTCCATGGGCACCTATATGCCTGAACTTCTGCAGACACACACACAGGTAAGAGTAAAATAAGTCTTTTTAAAAAAAAGAAGTGAAAGCATTCAAACAAACACTAAAGTACAGATAACTTTAAAACTCCTAACGAAATGAAGGTGACCAGATTGATAAACCTCTAGCTAGACTAAGGAAACCAAGAGAACCTTTAGAAATAATCTGTGACGATAAAATAGTGTTACAAATGGCGTTACAGAATAAGAAAAGATGATCACGGACCAGAACTACACGCCCCAGACCTAACAAACACTGAAGAAAAAGGTAAGTGCCTGGACATGCACAACACACTAAGGCTTGAGACGTGAAGAATAGAAACCACAATAGAGCAATCATGAACCATGAAGTTCAGTCAATGTTAAAACATTTTCCTAGACAAGATAGCTGCATGGCTTAGAGTCTCCCATTTTCAAGAAAGTACAATATCGATCGCAAAGCATTCTAAAAATTTTAAGAGACAATTCTTTGGCTTAATTCTGTATGACCAGCATCATGCAGATATAAAACCCAAGCAATTAAATAAATAAAAGTAAAAGAAATACAAGAAAGCATAGGTCAGTATTAACGACTATTGATATGACAACGGTAGCCAAGCAAACCATGGAAACAAATTGAGTAGTGTTCCTCCACGGTTCCTGACTTGCTCTTTTGAATTCCTGTTCTGACTTCCTTCAATTGTGGACAGTCATGGAGATATATAAGCCAAATAAACACCTTCCTTTCAAATAGTCACTTGCTTTTGGTCAGGGTGTTTATCACGGCAACAGAAAGCAAACTAGAAAAACTACATTCATACAACAAAATGTCTAACATATAAATATTTTGATGGATACTGCAAGAAAGCTTGCAATAAAATTAGGGACTTTGCAATGATATGAATTTACACAATTTTTAAATTTTACCTAATTTCTTAAATCCAAATATCGCAAACTATATTGTAAGGATGAACTATTATCTATCACCACAGTACTCACTGGGCTAGACTCTGCTTCATCTTCCCGGATCCAAAGGCACCAGGTTTGTTCAGGATGGCATGTCCATAGACTGAAACCTTAGGCCTTGTCTCTGTTTTATAGAAAAGAAATTCGAAAAGTTCGGTAAGTCTTTGAGTTATTAGGATTCCACATTTTGAGTTTTTCCTCACTGTGTTACCAATCTCACACAGTAGCAGCAGTAAGTGGATATTTCTCCAGTCAATAAGAAGCTACTAAATTTCACTAATATCCACAAACTCTTCATGTGTACTGTATATTAGAATGACGACGCAGCAGAAAGCTAGACTGGTACTGTCCCAGCATGCATAGCATTCAATGGAAAAAACATTAAAATACTAAGCAAGACAACAACTAATACGTATGAATTCAGTATTTGACAGACACTGTTCCAACCAAATGTTTTACATCTGTTTAAGTCTCACGGTGATCTTGTGAAGTAGACAATTATTTTTAATCTCTATTATTTTAAAATTGAAAACGAAACTGACAAGAGATGCTTGCTCAGGATTGCCGGGCTGGATGATACAAGGACAGAGATTACAATCCAGGTCATGACTATTTCCAGAACTTGTGCAATGGGCATGGAAAGCATTGTCTATTGAGTGCCATGGTATAGCCTATAAAGAAAGCCACTGTGTAAAATTAGAATATAAAATATTAATTTTTGTTCAACAAACATTACTTTCAGTTTTTATTAGTATCTGTCTTAGTGTTTACACAGAAATTTATGATGGTATATGTATATACCTAAGTGTAGCTATCTGTGTGTATGTACTTATACATATTGTTATCTATGAGTGGTAGAATTTAAAAATATTTAAAATGTATTTAATATTAACCGTTCCTATAGTTATTTGTCCTCTGAGGTAAAGATTTACTAAGTGGGCCACAATATTCTTGATCTCACTTTAAGGCTTCAATTGACTTTGAATTCATGATCCCTTGACTCCTAAGTCATTGGAATACAAACATGTGCCATATAGAGATAAAGTCAGATTTTTGAAATGAAAATAATACACTAATAATTCTGAAAAAGTTATTTTCATTTTAGAAAGATACCACATGTACTATTGAAACAAGATTTTTATTAAAATATATCTTTTAGTGGGTTTGAGAAGAAAAAAAACCCGATGCCTAAAGAGATAAAAAGACAATGTATTATTTCGTGACATTTACCTCTGTGTTGAAATCACATAAAAATATGACTAGTTCAGTGAATTGTCTCATTTAAACAGTGAATATTTTTTTCATTCAAACATCTTGTAATATTGGTACATCCATTTTCATACTGCACTATTCACAGTAGCCAATAAGTGAAAACAGCCCACATAGATGCCCATAACAGAAGAACAGATAAATAAAATGTGGTACACAGCCAAGAGGGTCTTATGCAGCCATAAAGAAAAATGAAACAATGATATTTTCTGGGAAAAAATGGATACAGCTGGAAATTATTCTAGTTAGGAATACCACATTCTTTTCTTAAATATGGGATTTAGATTTTAAGCATGTGTGTGTGTGTGTGTGTGTGTGTGTGTGTGTGTGTGTGTGTGTGTGCACGCGCGCGCACATGTGTGTGTAGGTCATGAAACAAGAAAGGAATCAGGAGACAAGAGGAAGAGGTCTGAGGGAAGGTGGGGCACAGAGAAGGTAATGGAAACAAATACTGAGAACGCCGAAGGGGAACTAACCTCGTGAAGAAAGGGACCAAGCTGGAAGGAGGAGGAGTGTTGGGAAGGGGAACACAGGAGAACAAAGTCTAATGGCAGAAATGTGCATGAGGACCGCACAATGAAAGCCATTGCTACACATGCAAGGCTGCTCATTACCGTTTATCTATTTACTCATGTGCTATCTTCTTTTTCATGTGTGTAAACATGAGTGGGCATGTGTGGAGGTCAGAGGGAAGCTTCTAAGAGTTGCTTCTCTCCCTTCACCACCTGGGTCAGATTTTGTGTAAAAAAGATTTATTTGTATGTCAAGTTGAGAAGTTTGGTGGTTTATAGTGATTGACAACTTGACATGTTGGAGAGACATCTCTGGATCTGTCGTCTGTGGGCATTTTCTACATCGGGTTAAATGAGGTGGAAGTTTCATCCTAACTATAAAAACCAAAAGGAAGGACAAAGGTTGTACTAGCTTTCATCTCCCTCTAGTTCCAGACTACAAGCCTCATGACCAGTTGGCTCAAACTCTTACTGTCACGATACTTCCACCATGATTGACGCTCCCCTCCAATGGTGAACCTGAAGAAAACCTTCCTTCCATAGGTTGCTCTTGTTATGTATTTTGCCATAACCGGCATAAAGCAATCAATACAGCATGCTAACCTAAAATTTAACTTGAAAAGGATCTCATACTGTGCTAAAAGTTTTTAGCCATATTCAGCAATAAGTTTCAAATATTCAAGCAACTATTAGCTAAATTAAATAAGTTAAGAAAAACACCAGGAAGGCTCTATTGCCCATAAGAGACCACGTCCTAGTGGGCAAAGCTAGCTAAACCATTCAAAACTTCATCTAAATTCCAGGTCTCCTGCCTCCTAGTTAAATAACTCTGCCACTCTTATTTCTTTGACCTTAAGGTTGCATATGAAGGAGCGGGTGTATCAACACTTCAGTACGATTATGATTAAAGGTTGATGGAAGATGAAGCATCATGTATCCAAGGCACATGATTCTTTGCCTGATAAATGTTAATTTCCCTCCTAAAGATTTTGTTTTAACATAAATGCTCAGAACATTTTACACACACACACACACACACACACACACACACTAAATAAATGTATTAAGGCAACTTCATTGGCACTTTGTGTGTGAGAAGGGTGGTACTCCCAGATCCTGGTCTGTTCTTAGGACTAGCTCTTGGGAAGAAAGGTGTGGAAAGGCAGCAGAAAAAGCCATTTTCAGGAGTTCTAGGGAACAGATCTTGGGAAACGAAGAGAAGTTTAGAGATTCTATCCCTGTAGCATCACTTTGCTTATTTTCACACTATCCCTTAGCAAATTATACACATCTCCTATGACATTGAGCTGTAATAACAGTTGTGGTTCCGGTGACTGGTGTGAGATCTCTTCAGAGAATCTATGCCTAGCTTGTAGTTTCCTTGAGGTATTTTCTCAACAATTTGTTTGTTTGTTTTTCTCTTTACATCCTGATCACAGCTCCCTCTCCCCCACCCCCGTCTCTCCTCTCATCCCAGTCCCATGTTCCTTGACATCCTTACTGCTGGGTCCAAGTCTTCCTAAATATCCCCCAGGATGTTTATAGCTGTCTTGGCTGTCAAGCAATGAACAGTTGTTCAATTTACATTTCCCAGGGCCTCTGGGAAAGTGGTGGATTTGAAGTTGTGGTTGCTGTAGCTATCAGGGATCCTTAGGAAAGGCAAAAATGTCATCCAGCCTTCACAGAATTTGGAAACAGCACAGACAACAGTAGCAGTCTTTATCCAGCCCTCTTTAGGAGACAGTTCTGCACCCAGGTTCTTTAGAAAATTTTAACATGTTATGTCCAATTAAACAATTAAACTACTCTTGTGAGTAGGTCTTCTTGTCTTTCTCATTTAAAAAAAGGGGGGGTACAGGGTTTAGACTCCATAAGAACACTGTACTATACAAAGAATCTTACTCAACAAATTCACGTTCTGATTTTTTTTACCCTAAACTTCTCCTGGAATTTTCCCATTCTTACTATGGCTTAAGGATTCTCTTATGGAAATGGCCGGAATGTTGAGACTCCCTTAAATAATCTTTTTTGCAATGTGGAAAATTACTCTTTGAACTTCTATGCAGCCTAACTTACAAAAACAGGTGTATAACACAAGTGCAATATTTGATAAAATTTTACTCCCTCAACACACGCCTATAACTATCACCCAGGTCAAGAAACAGGTCAGTATCACATCCTGAGCTGTTCTATTCTGGTTCTGGCTCCTCTGATCATGAATTAACCCCTGTCCCCAAGGGTAGCTCCTCTTCTAGTGTCTAATATCATTCTGGATTGGTCCCATTTGTCTACGATCTTTATGTATGGCTGTCTTTTAAGATGACTTCATTTTGTGGCCTGGTTTATTCTACTTATGTTTCTATTTTGTTGTAGCTAGATTGATCATGGTCTTTTCTATATGTGTAGGACATTAAAAAAAAAACTAGATACTTACTTTCAACACTCACAGTTTAAAACTAATATTCACTAACATTAAGACTTTCTTTGTTCAACTTCCTAACCCTCACTACAAAGTGGAATTTCCTAAAAGACTTAAGCAAGGAAACTTTTTACTACAGAGAGGAAGATATTGGATTCCCGTTAATTCTTGTTTATCTAGTTTTGTCACAATGGGCGGCATTAGCAAGGGAAGCACAGTGCTGCCTGGGAAAGGCCAGTGCACTTTATCATCCAAGTCTTCCCCCAGAAGTGTCTGACTTCCTGATTAATTCCCTGGATGCTTGAAGACAGGAAAGGATGCGGCTGCCTGGATATTGCTGCCCTGGTGTCCAAACCAGAGCTATGGCCAACTTTATTGTTATGTGGTTTAAATTGGTCTGTAGTGATCCCCACTCCCTTTTCTTTATCACAACTTTGATCTCATCTTGTTAACTGAAAACTGTGATTATGGATTAGGTGTGTATGGATTCTTCATTCACACTTGGACTGTACTAAAAATGATTTAACTCAGTGCTTTGCCCAGCACTAACCTCTACCATTAGAAGATAGAGAATATGTGTTAAGGTGGTTTTCCTAGGCCATTCCCTGACTCTTCGTGTGTGATAATTCAAAGTTAACTATTTTTAAAGGAGAGGAACATAAGGTGATCAACCTAGTAAGATCAGGGACCTTCATGTAGACATGAATCCTCTAAAGGCAAGGGGAAACAACCGTTACTATATATATATACTAGGTTCTGATAGTACCAGATCAGTCTTTGGAGATGAATATGGGGTGGTAGGGGCTAACATGCTGAAACTTCCCTCGGTGTCAACCTTGACCCTGGGTATTCAAGGCTACAGTGGGAAACTCAGCTCACCTAGTACTTCAGAATTAGTTGTTTTCTTCTTCTGGGTTTCTTGGTATGTTCATACCATTTAGAAGCTATGTATTATTTGATAAATTTGCCTTAAAGAAATCATACATAAAAATGATAATAGTGTAATGTCTGTCTCTTCTAGTGTTGTTGACATTGTGAAAAAGAATCTGAAGTCTCCATCCAAGGAAATATTGACCCTATAGTTTGGCATATAAGTAAAAAGAGGCAATATTTTATGTTGGATGTGCCAGGTACTATATTAAACTAGAAATACATTATCTTATCCACTATTCTCATCATATATAGAGAATCCAGAGATTTAATAACTTGTTCAAACCCATATGAGGAATAAAAGGCAGAATTTTTATTCAATTAAAGACAAATACATCTGTCAAGTTCTAAATCATTGCAGTAGACAGACTCTTCTAGCATTGCCCAGTCCCTTTTCTGTATTCAACTATTCTGATTTTTACTGCTTATACCTATGCTTGTATTTCATCAGACTGTATTTCTCATAAGCACTTCTGATGCCATATTCTTTCATCTTGGAACAGTTCTGTAAAATATTCTCCTGATAAGAAGGCAGATCTCAAGAGGAGGACTTTGCCTGACTTTAGCTTCCTTCTGCTCTCTTCTGCTGCAGTTGCTTTCCTTACTGTTAAGTTGTCATGATTTTGACTTGGTTATCCTCATTGATATTCATAAATCTGAGAAGATAATTTTAAATACTTCTCTCAAATAACAGACAGACCTACATGACACTTTCTAGAACAAGGCTGAAATTGTTGGCCATAAGGAATGGTAGCCCTGGATCCCTGCCAGTTGTGTTGCTACGATTTCATTTGCTAAGAGTCAGGTACAGTTAGTTCTTGGCTCTCAATTCTGGAGTATTGTTTATGGGTGTCTCCTTGACAACACATCTGTCTGATGAGATTAGTAGAATTGGAAAAGAAAGCAAAGTGGCTAAGAGTGACAAAGTCTGCTAGAGGGCAGTATGGAGCCTTTATATTGTTACTGTTGTGATCGAAATCTGTGATGGTTAATCTCAATAGACAGGTTGATGAAATCTGGAGTCACCTAGAAGATGGGCCTCTGGGCATTCATGTGGAGTATTATAATCTGATGTACTGAGGAATGATGTGCCTACTGTGGGCGCCACCACTCCCTAGGCTAGACCACATATAGAGGAGAAAGTGAGCTGAGCACAGCATTCAAACCTTTCTACTTCCTGACTGTGATGCATTGTCACTACTGCCATATCCTGTGTCCTCCTCATGGTAATGAATTCTAATTTCGAACTGTGAGCCAAAATGAGTCATTGTTCCCTTAAGTTGCTTTTGTCAGGGTGTGTTATTATAGCAAAGGGAACGGTAACTAATACACTGCTAAAGTATAAAAATACTGACAATGAAGATAAGATGGATATTGCTATTACCACTATTCCCAGTCTTCCTAGAAAACCTACTAGGTTCATAATTCAGGTTTATGAATGCCAAGTTATGGAAAGTTTTAGTAACTGTGACATCCAGGGAAAAGATCTCTATAGAGATCGAATATCCCTGAAATCATCTCACAGCTGTTATACATGCAGAGCCCAGAGATCCTGCCATACAGCTCACATTCACTGTGGCCTTTCCTGCTGTTGTAGCTCCTGACTCTGGCAGCCTTATGCTCGGGTCATATAAAGAGTGTGGGTACTTCAGAAGCATCCGTAGCTTTACAGAGGTAAATCAACTGTGCTTTGGACTAAATTAAGCCCAAGTCTGTTTGACCTATTGGTCAAATAATCTGAGAGACCTTAATGTTACATGAAAACAGTGTAAGCTTTAAGATAGACTTACAGGCCTTGGATTACAACATTGTGTCATTTGTTAGCTCTTCAATCTCTCTCTTTCCATTAATTAATTTATTTATTAACTTTACATCCTGATTGCAGTCCCCCCTCTTCCCAGTCCCCCTTCACATAGCTCCTCCTCCATCCCTTTCTCCTCTGAGAAATGGGAGGACCCCCCTGGGTACCAACTCACTCTGGCACATCAAGTCACTGCAAGACTAGGTACATTATCTTCCACTGAGGCCAGACTAGGCATCCCTGTTAGGAGAACAGGATCCACAGGAAGACAACTGAGTCAGGATAAGCCTCTGCTCCAGTTCTTGGGGGACCTGCATGAAGACCAAGCTGCACATCTGCTGCATATGTGCAGGGAGCCTGGGTCCAGCACTTGTATGCATCATTTGGTTGGTGGTTCAGTCTCTGAGAGCCCCCAAGGGTCCAGGTTAGTTGATTCTGTTGGCCTTCAGTTTTACCATCTGTAAAACGCCGATTATATAGTATGTAATCAGTATGTCACACTGAGGGCCACTTATTTTAAGGAGGTTGCTCTCGTTGGTGTGAATTATGTCTTTATGGAATTTCACTTTGTTTTGCTTATTGTGATAGACTTAAGCTGCACAGAGACTGTCGAGAGCTGGTTGCTCAATAAACACTCATTCATTTAGTAAAACACTTCTCTGAAGGTATTTTTCAGTATTTTTCATGTGCTTACTTTCCATTTGTCTATCTTCTTTGATAAGTGTTTGTTAGGATCTTTAACCCAATTCAGCTGAGATTTTTTAATTTTTCTTATTGTTGAAGTTTAATAGTTGTTGTGTATTTGGTTTGTCTTTGTGCACTCTTGATGCTGTTTCTACAAGTCAGAATTTTGATATTTTTACCTAAAAAGTCATTATCAGGATTTTCCTCTCACAATCTTCCAGAAAGTTTGTAGTTACATTTTGTCAAGGATATCAAGTTTGTGCCTAAATCTGTTGCTTTTATTTTAATGGTATACAATGTCCAATTTTTTCAGAAAGAATTTTTGTTTGAAATTTTATTATTATTTGTGTGTGTGCATGTACGTGTGTGTGTGTGTGTGTGTGTGTGTGTACAATTTGCTGGAGACACTTCTGTTTTTCTATGAGTCCCAGAGATTGAACTCAAATTGTTACGCTTGGTACCAGGCCTCTTCAGCCCTGTAGGAGGTTCATCTGGTGCTGCATATACAGATGCTAAATTCTGTACCCTAAGATCTGTGGTGTCACACTGTCTCTTTCACAGTCATGCTAAACCTGGCACTTGATCCCTCCTTTTTCTCTCTACTGCCCAATCATGGGCTTTTGCCTGTTATTAACTAATTAACTTTAAATTGAGCAGCAAGGTTTACACAACAAAGGCCAGTGAACATGACAATTCTCTCATCTGGAGGGGGCCAGATCTTAGGGTACAGAATTTAGCATCTGTTTACACAGCACCAGAAATTTAAACACAGACCATCTTCACTGAGTTATATCCTTGATATCTTTTGGATTTTGTATTTTTTTCTTTATTTTCCTTCTCTGTTAAGAACTTCCTTTAACATTTACTGTAAGGAAGGGGGCTATTTAAATTTATTAAAATAGCTGAGGTCTAGTATAAGCCCACTTCCTGGTTTATAGATAGCATCTTCTATGTTCTCCAATGGAGGAAGGTGAGCTACCTCTCATAAGTATCTTTAATAAAAGCATTAATTCTATCCATAAAGGCAAAGTCCTCATCATTTGATTTACTCCCTATGATGCTACCTCCTTTTATTTGAGGGGTTAGCGTTCAACAAGTAAGTCTGGGGAGATATAAAAATTCAGTCCATGTCTCTGTATATGCTATAGTATCAATTGTCAGTAACTAACTACAAAATAATTTGCTAGGATTTTGATTGTGACTGTGTTGAATTTACAGAATGAGCCAGAAAAAATTGACATCTGATAGTATCAACTCTGTCTAGCCATTACTGATGTTGAGTCTCCCTTGCCTGGAACACAGACCATCTTCACTGAGTTATATCCTTGATATCTTTTGGATTTTGTATTTTTTTTCTTTATTTTCCTTCTCTGTTAAGAACTTCCTTTAACATTTACTGTAAGGAAGGGGGCTATTGGCAACAACTTCTCTCAAGTTTTGCCCATAAAAGGCATGTTTCTCCTTCCCCTTTGAAGGGGACTTTCACAGGGCACACAATTCTAGGTGAGACTTTTCCCTAAGTAGTTAACATTCCACTTGACTTTTTTCTTACTTGCATGGCATTTGAGGAGAATGCAGATCTAATTCTTTTTGCTTCTCATTAACACTGGCTTCTAGAATTTTTTCAAACTAAACTTTCTATGGTTAGAAAATGGTACACCTAAAGATAGTTGATTTGACATTTAGCCTCCTCGATGTTCTTCTTGTATCTGATAAGAATTTGAAAGAAATTCTCAGTCATTCTTACAGCAAATATATATATTTTTTTCTCTCTTTCTTTTCCTTCTGACAATTTCCCTCAAGCACATATTCTTTGCATGTCTGACCACGGTCCTCACATCTCTTCTGTTTGATTCAGTGTGCTCTCAGAGTTTCACTATTGGCTAATTCTATTAAGATACTGTCAAGCATAGTGACTCTTCCCTTAGCTAAAGAGGTATTCCCTGTTTCTATTACAACGTTGCTGGTCCCTAGCATTTTATTCTAGATTTTTCTGAATCTCCACGTGTCTGCTCACAGTGCCCACTCGCTCTTGCCTACTACTTCATGCTTGAGAGCTCCTAACACCGTGATCACAGTTATTCTAAATTCTCGAGTGGATGTATGAGAGATATAGGAACAAATTCACTAGACAGTAAGAGCTTCTTTCTGATGATGCCATGTAATTAGGTGATAGAACATAGAAATACCAGGCCAGGCTAGTACTGGATGCTTCGTCCTTAATGGCAAACTCTATAGTGCTGTAAGGGGCTATGCAACAAAACAGATTCCAAAACAAAATGAATTGGAAGTTATCAGGAGGGCTTCTTCATACTCATTAGAGGAACGATCCACCAAGAGTATATTACAGTCCTAAACACAACACTGCAAACACAAGGGTATCCGATCTCATACAAGAAATACCATTGTATCTAAGCTTGGAGATAACTCCGACAGGAGGAGAGTGGATGGCTTTGAAACCCCACTCATGCCAATAGACAGGTGATCTGGGAAAAAGTAAATAGAGGAACACTGGAGTTAAATGATATCTTAAATAAAATGGACCTAACAGGCATTCTATAGAACATCCATCCTGAACACTAAAGAATGTACATCATTTCAGCAGCTATATTACTCCAAAATAGACCACATATTAGGACACAATGCATTTCTTTTTTTTTAAATTTTATTCAATATATTTTTTATTTATATTTCAAATGATTTCCCCTTTTCTGGTTCCCCACTCCCCGAAAGTCGCATAAGCCCCCTTCCCTCTCTCTGTTCTCCCACCCATCCCTTCCCACTTCCCTGTTCTGGTTTTGTCTTATACTGCTACACTGGATCTTTCCAGAACTAGGGGCCACTCCTCCATTCTTCTTGTACCTCATTTGAAGTGTGGATTATGTTTTGCATATTCCAGTTTTCCAAGCTAATATCCACTTATTAGTGAGTGCATACCATGATTGATCTTTTGAGACTGAGTTACCTCACTTAGTATGATGTTCTCTAGCTCCATCCATTTGCCTAAGAATTTCATGAATTCATTGTTTCTAATGGCTTAATAGTACTCCATTGTGTAGATATACCACATTTTTTGCATCCATTCTTCTGTTGAGGGATACCTGGGTTCTTTCCAGCTTCTGGCTATTATAAATAGGGCTGCTATGAACATAGTGGAACATGTATCCTTATTACATGGTGGGGAATCCTCTGGGTATATGCCCAGGAGTGGTATAGCAGGATCTTTCAGAAGTGACATGCCCAGTTTTCTGAGGGACTGCCAGACTGATTTCCAGAGTGGCTGTACCAATTTGCAACCCACCAGCAGTGGAGGAGTGTTCCTCTTTCTCCACATCCTCGCCAACATCTGCTATCTCCTGAATTTTTAATCTTAGCCATTCTGACTGGTGTAAGGTGAAATCTCAGGGTTGTTTTGATTTGCATTTCCCTGATGACTAGTGAAGTTGAGCATTTTTTAAGATGTTTCTCCGCCATAGGAAGTTCTTCAGGTGAGAATTCTTTGTTTAACTCTGTACCCCATTTTTTAATAGGGTTATTTGGTTTTCTGGGGTCTAACTTCTTGAGTTCTTTGTATATATTGGATATTACCCCTCTATCTGATGTAGGGTTGGTGAAGATCTTTTCCCAATTTGTTGGTTGCCGATTTGTCCTTTTGATGGTGTCCTTTGCTTTACTTTGTAATTTTATGAGGTCCCATTTGTCAATTCTTGATTGTAGAGCATAAGCTATTTGAAATCATATTCTGCCTCCTATCTAATCACAAAAGAGTAAAGTCATATATCAAAAATAGAAACTACTGAAAGAACATAGATGCACAGAGAATAAACAACACACTGCTGGATGATAGTTATTGACAAAGGAAATTCAAGGAAAGGAATTCCTTCTAGAGTTTCATTTTGCTATTAAGACTGTTTTGATAAAGCTGATCATTGGCTATAAAATGTTGAAGTTTAATTTTATAACAAGCACAACAAAAAAGTCTGGCTATAGGAAAAGAAGACCTCTTTAGTAGAGTTTAAGCACAAACAACTCACCAGTAGAAGTCTCCAGTACTGCCTTTTCCTGACTCCTTAGTGTTCAAAGAAAAGAAAGTCCCGGGGGGACTATTATTCTTTTTGGTAGGAAAATTCCCTGTTATCAGGAGCCAGGATCATAGAATTATTTGAGGATTTAGAGACTGGACTTGGTTTGATTACTTCCAGCTAAATAGTTATGTGATCACCACTTTTCCGTTTCTTTTTTTATTTTAATCTTTTGTTTAATGTTACCATTGGAGTTTATGTATACAGTATTCCTTTTGATGAGCAAGACATTTACAAACTAAAGGAATAACTTTCAATTAGCTATGACAAATTTGGAACACAGCTTGAAATTATGTAGCTACTTGTAAGGTGCACCAGAAGAACAAAGACAGCTTTAGTCTGTTCTCTTTGCATAGGAGACATTGCTACTTTTATAAGAGTGCTGATGATGGGGGCTGGAGAGATGGCTTAGTGGTTAAGAGTACTGACTGCTCCTCCAGAGATTCTGAGTTCAATTCCCAACAACCACATGGTGTCTCACACCCATCGTAATGGGGTCAGATGCCCTCTTCTGGAGTGTCTGAGGACAACTACACTATCCTCATACATAAAATAAATAAATCTTAAAAAAAATAAAACGAATGCAGATGACATCAATCTTCTCTTCTTAGCTCCAATTTCAAAGCAGAGATACTGTTCAAAAGGCAATTTCCAAAAAACACTTCTTCAAGAGATTTTGGAATCAAGTATCTCTTCAGTTCTATTACATTTTCTTCCAAATGGAAAAGTATGTAATTGGTCAGATTCATACTTCATGTGGACAGAAGAAAATAACATGATGGACAAGGCTCTTGAATGAAAAATATCCATTTAATTTTCTTGAGCACATGAGCTATGTGCTAAATGATTCATGGAGAAGAGATTAATTCCACACAGGCTATGAAATAGTAGCTGAGGTGGAGAAGATTGTACTGAATAAATGGTTCATTGCAAGAATTAATCTCTCAGGTATAGTGAACTTCATACAACTTATATTGACTTTTGGCAAGAATGGTATAGAACAGACACTACATAGATGGCCAAGTCATGATTTCTGCGGCCAAGAATTCCCTGTCTACTAAGGGAGGTAAATGATCAGACCTAATGTGGGTGTAGACCAACAGGGTAACTTGGCACGAACATGGGAAGTTATGCTCATAGTCTTGCTGTTCTTATAGTGCCTGCTCTGGCCTACAAGCAAACTTACCCATCGGCACCTGTCCCCATGTCAGGGTATGTAGAAAAGATTAACTATAGAAGCCTAGCAGATGTTAATGAAAAAGGAAAAGCATCCATCAAACTTACAAGAATTCACTGTAAACAATATACAAAAACATATATGAAAACAACATATAAAGTATATGTGCAGGTAGGTATGTGAGGGTGTACTATTCTCTCCTGCCTCATTGATGGACTTGACACCTACAGTATCTCTTAGGAATTTAGAGATTCAAATCTTGCCTTTGGATCTCACCCATTTTGAGTCAATTTCCAAACAACAACAACAAAAAAACTGGGGGATGTTCTTCCATTCGGAATTAGAATTTTTAATTCTGCATCTGGCTGCCACAACTCTAGAACCATATGGGGGAAACAGAGACGTGACAATGAGTAACTGAATCATTAAGTGATTTCAACTAGGTAAATGTTTTTTATTTAAAAAATAATTCAATCCAAGCCAGGTATATTAGCACACATTATGTCTCAACATAGCTTGGTAGACAGAGACAAGCAATTTCTGTGAGTTAGCTGGCTTCATCTACATAGAGAATTCCAAGCCAACCAGAGTTACACAGTAAAAACCTTTCCCAAAGAAAAGAATTTCATTCAGATTTTTCTTTGCATTTTATTTTATATGGATGTTTTGTCTTCACATATGTATGGCCATCATATGCTTGCAGTTCCTGAAGAGGCCAGAGGTGGTATCGGATAACCAAGGACTGGAATTATAGGCAGCTGAGAGTTATCATATAGGCCCTGGGAAATGAACTCTGCAAGAACAGTAAATGCTCTTAATCACCTCTCCAGGAAGAGGAGAGAGAGAGAGAGAGAGAGAGAGAGAGAGAGAGAGAGAGAGAGAGAGAGAGAGAGAGAGAGAGAGAGAGAGAGAGAGAAAAGAAAAGAGTCAGTGTAAAACTTCATGCATGATTCATAAAAATGGAATCTATTTGTCACTTTTGTGTTATGACACTAAAGAAATAAATGACTGCAGAGAGCCAATGGTTGATATAAATATCATTAAAGTTACATTCTCCAGCATGCAGCAGCAGAAAACAAATCATGTTATGCATGCTGATTCTGTTGTCTGTTCTCTAACCTTTACCTTACTTATCTTTACTACAGCTGATATGGGAAATGGTAGAAATTAATGAAAAATCGCAGGCAGCTCAGAACTAAAATGTCTCCCATTTTGATGATTGTGCGGAGCAGTAGAAATGTGCCGATTTCACTTCCTATCCCACCTAGCCTTTTCCACTCAGCTAGAAAATTCTTTTGATGTGTTCTTTGTATTTCCAGATAAAATACACATGCCCCAACAGACTAAGCCAAACTGCCAAAGTTCCCTTTGTATTCAAGGTTCTTTCATCCCAGGAGGCTGAGTTATATAGAAGATGTTGCTCTGAGATAGGGCTCCTGTTTCTTGGCATGGATACGAGAAGTAACTCAATCCAATTTCACTCTTAGTCTGAAATTGCTAGAGAGTCTTCCCTTTAAGATAAAAGGATCAAAGGATTTCTCGCCTCAAAATGTATGTTGTCATGAACTTAAAGAAAAATTTCACTTTTTATTCAACTGCAGTGTTACTGTAGCTGGATCTCATTCCTCCCACTGCAGAACCATGTCATGTTAAAATGCATAACCCTCTGACCCCCAATTTCCTTTCGAGTAAAACCCATGTCAAAATACTTGTTGAGCAGATGGAGAAGTACTACAAAAAATACCTGTCACTTGGATTTGTCGTAAGGATGAAGACAGCATTAAAAATGTTTGGTATAGGCCCTAGCCCAAAAATAAATGCTCACAATTGGTAGACCATCAATATATCAATATTTCTGCTTTGCTTTCTTGATAGCTCTACTCTACTGACAAATGTTCATTTGTAGACAGGTCACTTATTCAAACAGATTCTACTGCTTTAAGGTAGGAGATAAGAATCCTGTGTTATGCCAGTACTCTGGTAGTCACAGGTCTCAGATACAGTATGCTTTTGAAAGGGTATGAGTGTTGTTACTGTGAAAAACCACTTCCTAAACATCTATTGAGTTTAGAGCCTCTTCTGCGTGCATATGCCCAAAATCATGCTGTTAACACTAAAGACTAACTTCTTCCACTCCAAAGAAATTTCTCTACAGTCTCCCAAACATCAATCCATCATCACACCATTAAGCCATCGGATGTCCTGGGTAGATCTTCCACAAATCCATAGAGATACCTCTTCTACCATACTGTCTATACTTAGCTGATGTGCCTGTCTCTGGTCTCTGACAACTGTCAGAACAAGGACTAGGTCTAATTCTAGTTTCTGTCTTTAGAGCATAGTGTAGATTAGATTACAGGCTCTCACAAAAACCACAAGATACATACATGAATCCCTTTGCAGACCTATGTTGGTATAAATGTGTCACTACAGAATATGTCTTGAGAGTCCCATTTCTATTTAAGGTTATGTGGGTGGATAGTCTTCTGAAATTTTATGTTTGTTGTTTGGGATCTCTGCCAAGCCAGCTTATTTCTTTGCCATTCCTTCCTTTTCAAAACCTGGAGAGCAAAGATAGAGGAAAGAAATGCTGAACTATAACACCACAGAACGACTTAAATAGACTCTCCGCAGGAAGAGTTAGAAGCTAATGAAGCACGCATGCGATATCTTCCTAAAGCTATGTGAGAAGGGCTGGCGCCTTTGTCCATGGCAGAGTAGAGAACATTAAAGGAAGAACAGACACTTAAGACACAGAGACCAAGAGGGCTCCATCGCCTTCAGCATTTCCACGCACAAGCATAGGGAGCTCAAAATTACCCCCAGTCTTTACCTCTGTGCTGTATCTCTGTTATTTATCATCTATATTAATATCTATATATCTATCCCTCTGTGTGTTCTTTTGGATAGTCTGAGTTGTAATTAGAGCAGGTATGTATTCTCATATAAGAGAAGAAGGTGATAACTCATCAATGATAAAAGCACATATAAAATGATGCATACCATATAACTCCATTGGTAACAGAATTTTGGCAGTTTCCTTTCTTTAATGCTTTTTCTGTAATTTTAACAGTTTGCAATGATCATATATTACATTATCAAAATGAGTAAAAAAAACCATATATTTTTTTCTTTTTAAACATAACTTGACATTCTATAGGAAGGTTCCCTATCGGCTAGCAAATTGAACTTTCTTGAGAAATTAACTTTGATGGATAACAGACAGTGCACATGAAAACACAGGCTTAACATAAAATAGCCAAAGTCAAATCTACTCCTCAAGTTTGCCTTCCTGGCCCCAGAACTACCATGTCCATCTCTCAGCTTCCTCTAAGAACCAGGCACCTCTAAACTGTAACTGAGGCAAACTGTTCTCAGCATCTGGATCTTAGCTCGGTGGCCATCGTCTCAGGGGAATCTACTTTAGACAGAGTTCCTGACATACCATTTCATGGGATTATGTTCTTTTTTCTCCTGAATCTTTTGATATAATTTTATGTTAATGAGTGTTCTCTCATACAACAAAACCTGCCAGCCATGTGAAGATTTGCTCCTTGGGGTATCCCCAAAGATCGCACACCCCACAAGAGCCTCAGAGGGACTTTAGCATTTCTGGTATATGTGACTGGATTAGAGCCCATGTGATGCAGAAAGAAAGACAGAAGGAGTTCTTCAATGTGTCTACCCGGTGTCACCAAGCTATGGAAGGATTGCTAAATGTCTATTTAACTGCTCTCAGATACTTGGTAAATCTGAAAACTAATTTAGAAAAGGGTCCCTTAGCTTTGGAAACATAGTACAATTTGGAAAGATGGGGAAATATAAAACAAATACATAACAACTTTAAATTATATATAAATTAAATCATTAGTTTAAACATAGTTATTTGTGTTTTAAAAATAATTATATCATGTTTAGACCATAGTAATAACATTTTATCCTGACTATATCATATTTCAAAAATAATTAGATCATATTATCATGATATGATTAATTAACTTGTATTGGAACTGGGATTACACCATGCTTTAAACACAGTTTAAAACAACATAAATTATCTACATATCATATCCACAGAAGGATATTCAACCTGAACATCTTTTAAATACAGTATCCTAATAATATTCTTTATCATTCCTATACATTTTTGTCATTCTTCCTTTTTAAAATAAATTTATGGGCTGGAGAGATGATTCAATGGTTAAGAGCACTTACTGCTCCTGAGTTCAGTTCCCAGCATGGTGGCTCATAACCATTTGTAATGGGATCCAATGCTCTCTTCTGGTGTGTCTGAAGATAGGGACAGTGTACTTACTCACATATATAAAATAAATATATCTTTTAAAAAATCAAGAGCAAAAACCAACTTATAAAAATAAAATAAATTTATTCATCTTTAAAATTTTGTTTATACATACTGTACTTACACATTTCTTAATCTTGGAGGTCCTTTTCCTTTCTCAGGATCTCTCTCTCTCTCTCTCTCTCTCTCTCTCTCTCTCTCTCTCTCTCTCTCTCTCTCTCTCTCCCTCCCTCTCTGCTTCTGTGTGTGGGTATGTCTGTCTGTCTGTTTCTCTGTGTGCATCTGTTTCTGTGTGTATGTTTGTGTATCTGACTTATTCTCTCTCTTCCTCACCTTCTCTTCCTCCATCTCTCTCAGTCTCTGTGAATATGTGCGGACAGTGGCCCCCCTGGGCAGGTGGTCCTGGCTTTGTTTAAGAAAGCAAGCTGCTATTTCATTCTTGGGCACATGCCTAGAGCCCAATATATTAGATATTCTGCATATCGGATATTTACATTATGATTCATAATAGTAGCAAAATTACAGTTGTGAGGTAGCAACAAAAATAATTTATGTTTGTGGGTCTCCACAGCAAGAGGAACTACTAAAAGCTTGCAGCGTTAGGAAGATTGAGAGCCGCTTACATCGAGGCTGCGTCATCCTGCTGTGGAGACGCTTGCTCAACCATGTTTATTGCTGTTCTATTCATAATAGCCAGACACTGAAAACAACCTATATGAATACGTTCATCAGTGGATAAATGGACAATGAAAATGTACATTTACACATGGCATATTACCCAGCTGTTAAAAAATGAAATCATGAAATCCATAGACAAATAGGTGGAACTAGAAATACTGTCATTCTGAATGAGGTAATTGAGACACAGAAAGACAAATATGGTTATGTATTCACTTATATGTGGATGCTAGCTATTAAGACATTGATCAACAAGCTACGATCCATAGAACCACAAAGGTTAGATTCAGGGTAAGGGACTATGGAGCATGGATGGATCTCCCCAGGAGGGGGAGACAGATCAGATAGTCACAGAAGGACAGGGGAGGGGGCTGGAAAGGGAGGCTCAACCAATGAGGGGGAGTAGAGAAGGGGAAGGGAGGGAATACAAAGACAGACAGCTAAAGGCCTAAACTAAAGGCCATTTGAGGAGTTGTATGGAAGCCCAATATAGTAGAAGCTTCCTGAAATATATACATATATCAAGGTGTTCTAAATGAAATCACCAAATAACTGGGGAGACAGATCCTCCTCCCCTTTTTCCTCCTCCTCCCCTTTCTCCCCCTCTATCTTCCTTTCTCTCTCTCCCTTCAGGGAGCTACTGATTTATAATTTACCTGCCTTGGGAATTTTTCTTTTAAACTCCAAAGAAACTGTTAAGGAGCTAAAACAAAGCAAACAAACCCGGCAAGGCATGGGTCCACAGCGGTGAGGAGAGGGAGCAGGGGCAGAAGGATTGCTAGGGCTCGCCGCTCGCCAACCTAGCTATGTATGTTCAGTGAGAATATGGCAGTAAGGCAGAGAACGATACAACAGCAGGCTTCCCCACCCCCTCTTGGACTCCTGCACGCACAGGAACGCACACCAACATGAACACATGAATGCACAGGCACACATTCACACACACAAAGAAAAAGAACTCTGTTTAATGGTAGATGATTTAGTCAGTAACACGCTTGTTGTGCAAGCATCAGAAGCCAAGTTAGGCTTTTCCCACATTCACATAAAAAGGCAGCACTGTACCTGCAATCCTATCACCAGAGTGGTGGAGACAGAGTGATATTTAGAGTTTGTGGCCAGTCCGTGTCACTGAATCAGTGAGGTCCACGTCCAGTGAGAGATGAGAGATTCTGTCTCAAAACTAAAATGCATAAGCAATGGAAGAAGACACCACTGTTGACCTGTGGCCTGAGCGATCACATCTTTCCTCAAATTTAAGAATTTTCAACTAGCCTCTTATTAGAGAAAAGCTTCTGTTCTATTCCATGTTCTCCATAAAATGTCAATCTGATGATGCTCGTGTCATGATGCTGTCCCATGACTCTAAGTTTTCTTCATTCCTTTACATTTATTGCTTTTATTCTTTTGACCATATTTTTCCCTCTAGCCTAGAAACCAAAAGATTTCCTCTTGGTACTCAGTCTGGCTCATGGTCTCCTCCAAGCGGGACTGCCGCTGATCTCTACAGGTCAAGGCTCATGAAGAAGTCCGAGCCAAGACCTAAAGCACAGGCGGCCGTGGACAGACCACAGCACTGGGGTCCAGGGAAGTCACAAAACCAAGGATTTGCACAGGAATCACTGTTGCTCTATTGGTGATGTCACACCAGGTGTTAGTCTTCTGAAATAGCTGAGGAGCCCAAGGCTAGAGTGTTGTAAATGGTAATTAATATAAATGTAGTCAGTAAACTAAAATACATCAGCTGTTTTTATCTTAGTGAACTCCCCAAACAAAGAGAGCAAGACTTATTTTCAAGCTTTAGTGCAATACCTGGGCATTTTTTATCTGTTTTAATCCTCTAGGCCAGTCTGGCTCCCTCCCAGCCCAAATCCCCATAATGCTTGTCTTTAGGGCCCTCCTTGCTCCAGCTGAGCTCTCCTGAAGTTTCCTCTCACCCCCAGTGGCTGCATTTGTCTTAGTTTTCTTTCTCTCCTCCTCCCCTGACTGGTAGAAATTCCGCCCTATTCTCTATTCTGTCCCAGCCATTGGGTTATCAGCATTTATTGGCAGAGAATAAACAAATGGTAAGCATTATTTATCCAACCTTGAGATGGGAGATTGTTGACAGGAGCATTACAATGCTGTGTCCCATTGAAACAAGATACGAAGGTAGAGAAATCAGCATTTGAATAACACAAGGATAGCATTTACATAGTGCAGAAAAACATTATGCCTACAGTGTGGGTATGTGCAGAGCTCAGTTTGCCCGGTGTAGGCCATGGGATAGATCTCCTTGGCAGCTGAACTGGTGAGTAAAGCATGAATAAAGACAGCACTTTCTGGATTCTGGATCCCAGGGTGTGAACTTACTTACTGTGGTGTTTGGAGGTATGGGGGCAAGAGGACCAACCTCAGAGTTAGAGTCTAGAACAGGGACATGCACTTTTCTATAGCAGTCCTGCTGTCTAGGACATGGGCTAACTCCCTGCGGTGGCTGCACTGGTGTCTAGAGCACTGGCTGTTGCAGAGCTATACTGGCTGTGTCCTGGATACAGGACATCTGTCTACAGTGATGATTAGAGAATGAGTCCTGGGCACACAAAGTTCTGCCTCAGAGCTAGGGTCCAGAGCATGGGTGTGTGTAAAGGCACAGTGACTCCTGGGATTGGGAACCAGCACTCTCTCTGAGGTGGTTTAACTGGTATCTTGAGAAGATCTTATGGACAGGCACCTCAGTCGGGGCCTCACAGTGAGAACTAGATTACAATGGCTCTGGCATCTGAGGTGAGGACACTTGCAGAACAGCTCCAGCACGGAGGTCCCGGCCACACATGACCTGGTGGGAAGTAGTGGCCTTGGTACCAGTCCAGGGATGGTACAAGAGGTTGTTGCTTGGGAGGAGTGTCTAAAGCTGTGTCTTCTTTTCCAGGGCTTTGCAGAAGGAATCGTGCTCAGTTACCTTAGTGGGAAAACAATGCCAATGTCTTTTGTAGACAATGGGGCCACCAAGGGGACAATGGGGCCACTGAGGGGCACGAAGGCCAGTGGTTGATGAACACCTCTACCTTTTTTCTCATTTCCACATGCCCCTCCCCCCAGACATCATCTATTGTTTCCTGTGTATGTAACCTCTGGTGTTTGTTCCCCTGTGATACTGAAGGCTGTGACATGAACCTTTCTGCCCTCCCCAGGTGGTATTGATGTGTGGATAGCTGTCTATATTGGGGGGGATGAGGTTGGGATACACAAAGTCTAGAATTTTATGCTCCACCATCTTTCCTAAGAAACTCAATGCATTACTCATACTGCCATTTAATATTATCTACATTTTCAGTAGAAGATGGCCACGTTTGCAGTAGGAATCATTATTATACAAAGCATCCCCCCCCCATGCCTGACTGAGAGTCTTCTTTTAATGGAGCAGTGACTGCAAGCTAGCACCACCTACAACACGCTCAACACTCTACATTATTTGAAACACTGAGCATATAAAATTGTCCTAACATTCCGTGCTTGGGGACTGTTATTCATCTGTTATCATGTTATTCCCATGGCTGAGGAGACTGAGTCATGGACAAGTCAGTAGCGTACTCACCTCATATAGTTGGCCATCAGGGGAGTAAGGCAGTCTGGTGTGTGTGGACAACAAACCCCTGTGTCACGTAGTCTCAGGGTCCCCCATTCTTTCTCTCGGTTGGATTCCCTTGTTCCTCTGTGGCCATTCTTCATGACCACCCCTTAAACAGCCTTTCTATGTTAACCATGTGTCCCATTCTTCACTGTTCCTACATCCCAGGGCAAGAAAGCAGCTGCACACATTCCACAGCTTCACACACTCCTTGATTCACGTTTACCTTTTGAGTTTTTCCCCCCGAATCCTATCCTTTTCCCCAGTTTAGAACCTATCCTTAAGATGTCTGTGCAGAAACTATAACAATCCTACAAAGAGTGAAAAAGAAAATAATGGCCAACACTATTAACTAGATTTTTTTTAGATTTATTTATTTATTATATTGTAAGCATACTGTAGCTGTCTTCAGACACCAGAAGAGTATGTCAGATCTCTTTATGGATGGTTGTGAGCCACCATGTGAGTGCTGGGATTCAAACTCATGACCTTCAGAAGAGCAGTCAGTGCTCTTACCTGCTGAGCCATCTCTCCAGCCCCTAACTAGAATTTTAGAAGGATAAATTGTGAGGATTTCTTTTTTTTCCAACTTGATACAAAACATTTAGCTTTTTTTATTTTACTACCTACCTGGAAAGTTGCCATGATTAGCAACATTTTTGGAGTACCTACTTGTGTGTCTGCTATTATTTCTAACCCTCTCCTTGTATCAGTCTATGTAACTTTACAAAGCTCTGTGAGGTAAGATGCATTAGAATCATCCTGATTAGCAGTTGAGAAAGTAGTGTAGAGAATGTAATGAATTCAGTTTTTAATTAATTAAATAGTTAGCCCAATCGATGACTACAAATGGAATAAGAATAGGTCTCGAGAAGTTGAAATGGATGGACCAAATCCTAAGTGTTGCACTAACAGAATGCTTGGGCCCACATGCCACACACTGCACAAGGATAGAAATATTAGCCCTTCCCCCCCTTTTTTTTTGCAGAAGCAGGGTCTGCTTATCTAACCCATTCTTGCCTAGAACTCAGAACCCTCTTCTACCCATCTCTCGACTTCTGGGATTATAGGCAGGTGACACCACGCCTTTCTATTCTTCCTCTTTTGACATGAGAGGCAGAGTTCTCAGACAGCCTATGCCAGATCCATATGTCACTTCAAAACCATTTCCAGCAATAGTCCCCACGTGTCAGAAACTCTCCCTGGATTTTCCCTTTTCTACCTGTATAGGTTTTTTTTTTTCCTTCTCGCTTCTATTTTTTGCTTTGTCCCCTCAGAAGTCTACTGGAATCTTAAACATTCTCTGGCATCTCCCAGTAACTGGAATTGACACTGGGAATTTGTGAGCAGTACAAAGCAAGCCTTCCCAACCTTACAAGCTTAGATTGGAACGCATGTCATAATCAAAGGAAATCTGACCTCTGGGTGCATGGGTCCTGTTCCTGCCTTGCTCAGTCTGGGATGTCCAGGCATGATTCACACCTGCGCCTGTCTCCAGACGGTCTCCTGTGGAAGGCTTGACCTGCTGCCCCCCTGGCAACAGCTCCTCCCTAGCTGCCAACTCTGCTTCTGTAGTATCAACATTCTAACTTTAGGGGAAAGGCCGTGATAAATTTCTGGAAAGCGAATAGGAAGTTGTTTTGAGAGGCAGCATGACACCAAGGGGAGGCAGCAAAAGTATAAGAAGTGTGGTTTGGCCAGAGGGAAGAAAGCCAGACGAGTCGGAGAGGACATGGTAAGTTCATTTTTCTCTGTATGGGAAGGAGAGGGGTTGAAGTGGCTTGTGACTGAAACAGACAGAAGAAAGGCTCAGAAAGTGGGGAACAGCAATAGCCAGGGGGTGTTATGCTCAATAGCCTTGGTAGAGTTTAAAGGCATTTTTCCCTCTCTTTTTGAAATAGGGTCTTATTACCTTGACTCATTAAACTTACTATCCTCCTGCCTCAGCTTCCGGGGTAGCCAAGGCTTGTAGGTGTGCATCTTCAGACTCAGTTTGCAAGCATTTTTAAAAGCTGGCTGATCATTTTGATTCTCCCAACATTCTTATAAGTTTGGATAATTTCCATTTTTACAAATAGAACCATTGTGGCTTACAGAGGGCAGGCACTTTAAGCGATGGCCACACGCTCGTTAAGACTTGATGATGTTGCGGCCATTCTCTGGCAAGCCAGAGCCTGCTTTTCTACTGGAACTTGCAGGAACTCCGTGGAGTAGATCTGGCAAGGATATCATCTCTAAGTCTGCCTTTCTCTCTGGGATAAATGGTAGGCTGAGAAAAGGCCTTGGGGCATATCTACAATGGTACAGCCCTTAATTCTCAGCCTTCCAAACCCTTGTCTAAATATCTGGAGTTTTCTAGGACCAATCTAGAATATCCACATGGTTCTGATCTAAATTGCTATCTTTAGTGTTGCTAACCCAGTTTCCTCATCTGCAAATGAGACATCACAATAATATTCTTTTATGACATCACAGTAAAGATTAAATAAGATTGCACTGAAGAGCGTTTATACACAAGTCTGGTGTGTAAACGATTAGCAAATTCTAGCTACTGTTTTAGAGAAAGAGAAAACTCCAGAGGTATAGTGAGGTTGGGAATTGAGGGGGAATCCTAAGATAATCAGGTATTTTGAACTTGGTACAGTGACTCTGGATAAAACATGCATAGTTGGGATACTGCCATGTGTATTTTCAATATGCTAGAGTGCCTCATGTCATCTCAAAGTCCAAGATCTTCTAGTCTGTATTTAAGGAAGTAGCAGATCAGGATTAATTTTTGGACATCTTTAAAGAGCACTGCAGAAGAAAGCCATGCTTGCTTCATGATTTTATCCCCCCTTTCCCTCTCTACCGCAACACACCTTTCCAATACTTTAAGGAAGGAGATCACTCCCAACCCCATAGTGTGTGTGTGTGTGTGTGTGTGTGTGTGTGTGTGTGTGGTGTGAGTGTGTGTGTGCTTAGAAACACAGGGATGACATTTGAGCCTGCACTATTTCACTATTTCCCTGTGGCAGAGAATTACTTGTGTCTTTTAGCATGTCATTCTTCTGACTTGGTTGACATTGACGTAAGTGAATGAGTCATCAATTTCTTCCTTCTCTTCTTTTTGGCATCCTCTTCTATTCCAAAGACAGGGTGGCATTGTTCAGGATTCTGATGAAAGCTACAGATCTTGTCCCTAGATGAAAATATGAATATCCACATAAACTGACCTTTATAGACATCTATAAGAAGGTTCCTGGACTTCCGGGTGGGTTGCAGATCTTTCCTAAGATTTTTCCTTCTTTTGTGTTATACTCGGATGCTCCTCAGTTCTACCTGACCGTAGGCTGGGACTTTGCAATGAAGTGTTAAGGACCCAACTGTGGGATTCATTGTAATAATTCATAGATTTCTTCCTCCCCAAGCACATTTGGCTCTTAGGATTCAGGAACCTCAGTCTGTCTGTGTGAAATCTGCTTCATATTTAGACAGTGCCTTCACTTAGGGTCTAAGAGAATGAAGTTAAGGTATATCATGGGGACATTTTAAACCAGCTCATGGGAAACAGCTCCTGCTTAGTGATTTACAGTTATATGATCCCGAGGTCTGTCAAGGCTTTAGCAGGCCAAGGAGTAACTCGGGATCACTTCATGTAAACTTTTAACCACTTCAGGCTCCACCTTCCAGCTTCTACTGTTCCTTCTATTTTATCTGCTCCCTGTTTGTCTAGGCTGGCAATCAGCTCTTAGAGTATGCATCTTTAGAGCTCTGTACAGAGATTATTAGACAAGTCTCTCTCTCACACACACACATACACACAAAGACACACACACACACACAAGAACACAAAGTGACTTTTGACACAGGAGGCGGTACCAATTGGCTCCAGCACATCAGTTCTTCTTTAACTTCCATCAGGACCATGATTAACCTGCTTTGTGAAGCCAGGCTTCTTGTCCCTAACCAACAACAACACTGCTAGGTGTGTCTTTTCACTGGTTTGCTCTATTCAGAGCCCTGAAGGTGGCTCCCTCGTTGCTGACTGACATTTGATACAAGACCTTTCTTTCCCCAAGCTACTTTTTCAATTAATCTCCAGAATCCCTAGTTTCCATATCAGTCAGACCACATCATACTTCTGTTAAAGTTGCCAGCTGGCTTCTTCCCGCACTCAGGATAAGATCTCACCCCTTGCTTTGGCTCCAAAAACCTAGCTTTATCTTTCAACTGCTTTCCGTCACAGCCCTTTACTCCATCCACTCCAGATCATTTCTTTCTTTATGTCGTTTGACTTTACACTTGTCCCTGGGTTAAAGGCTTCCGTGTTCTTCTCCCTGCTTCCCACTTGACAGTTTTCCCTGATCATTTTGCTGTTGGATTAAATGTCACCTTCCTGCAGAGGCCTGCCATGAAAGTCCCTGTCTGATATAACTCACCCGTCAGTCTCTTACACAGTCTGATTTTAATTCTTCCCCGAACACTACTGCCCTGCATTTTCATATCTGTTCAGTGCTATGATACATGTCCATCCCGTGAGGCTAGAAGCTGAGTCTCTTTTCATGATTTTAACTCTTTTCCCTGGAAATGTGCCTGAGGTATTTTGGGAACTTAGTCATTGTTGAAATAACCAATGGGGAAAAACCCAGATAGAATAACTAGGGAGTGGTTGTTTGGTATGGAGAAGGAAGTGGCATTGATAACAAAGTTCCTTTAAGGAGAAATTAAGGACTTAGGGAGTTGGGCTGACACACATGGGTACACTTGGTGTAAAAACACAGGGAACATACAATACATTTCGGAAATTATAACATCTCTTATTCTAATTGCATTGTAGTGTTATCAAAAGGATGTGGGTAGTTGAGAAATAGTAGCAGGAGAGAATCATCAACAGGAGGAAGCCATGTTTTGAAGGGTCTTAAGGGTCCATCTCGAAGAGTTTGAATGTGATGCTTAGGGATGTCTTCATCCCTTCAAGGCTTTTAAGTGGCAGAGCGATATGACCTTATGTTATAAATGTCAATCCTGGCTGGGGATATAACTCAATAGCAGGACATTGGCCTAGCATTCCCAAAGTCCTGTGTTTTATCCTAGCACCATAAGAAAGAAAAAAAGAAAGAAAGAAAGAAAGAAAGAAAGAAAGAAAGAAAGAAAGAAAGAAAGAAAGAAAGAAAGAAAGAAAGAAAGAGAAAAAAGGAAGAAAGAATTATTTTGATTGCATTTTAGAGAATTAGCAATAGGCAATCTTCGGGGAAAGAGGCTAATTAGAAGCTGAATTCCCAGCCCCAGGAAAGTAATAATGATTTAAGCCAGCCCTGTGACAACAATTCAAGTGAAAATTTGGAGAGTGTCCAGGTTTCTCACCAGACGGTAAAGTCATTAGGATTTGATGACAGGTTGTTGTAAAACATTCAGAGAAGGTAAAGATTCTTGTTCCCTCCTCCTTGCTCCTACTTGATGAAGCAGTTCAGGTCACCATGGTGATGTAGGTGAAGGGGCTCAGGTCAATGTTTCTGTTCGATTATAAGAATTTACATTGGTTGTATGAGCTTCCTATACTGCCAGAGCCTTTCAGAGTGACACAAAAACCGGAAAGTTATAGTGAAACTTCCTTTTCTTTTAAAGAGTAGTTGCTATTTCCTGTCCTCTAGGGTTCTTGAGGCACACCACCTATGGAACATCCCTGCATCTCCCCACTTCTCCCTTTATTCCACATCCTGTCTGCACGGAGTCAAGCTCATCCAGGGATGCAGGAGAGCGAGACATCATGTTCTTCTTTCTCTCACATCAAAGAGCATGAGGGAACTGTCAGGGATACAGATTTGATTTCCTCTGATATTTTTTTTATTTAGCACATGTCTGCCTTATTTCCAGTCACTCTCAGCATTGTTACTTTATTTAAATTGGTTTATTTAGCTTATTTCAAAGTTTATTATTCACTCACATGTGTAGAAAAAATCCATAATTCATTTTTAAAAATGAGTTTTATTGGATATTTAAAGTATACAGTGCGATGTCATGGGATACATACAGGTGGTCAAATAGTTGCTGTATTAATCAAGTTTATATCCATTATCTTACACAGTTGCTCATTTTGATTTTGGAGGGGGGTATGGTAAGAACAGCTAAGATCTCATTTAACAGGAATTCATAGATAGTATTTTTTATTACCTATAGTGTTCATGTTGCATATTAGGTTTCTAGAGATGTCTCTCAATAAATCTGCTACTGTCAGGAGTAGATTAAATAAGAATATTAGTTTTCCAGCTCTTCCTATGGTCTGTAACATTTTGACTCAGACACAATCTCTATTGCTATCATAGTTTCTGTTCTGATTATCACTCGTTCACTAATTTAACACGTTTCTGTCTTGCACATAGGCATCACGTGGTCATAATTCTTTCATGCACTCTTCCATCCATTTGTTGGTAGGATAGTTGTCAGGTGCTACATATTTGCTTTACAGCTGCCAGTGATTCAGACTCACTCGTTCTTGCCCTCAAGCGTCCCCACTAGTGTGTCACCTTAAATGAAAAGGAGGGTATGATGGCTCCAAGGTATGGTTGAAGAGGACATTTTTTTAAAGTGTAAATAGGAAGGATAATTCACCCAGATGCATTTGAAAGGAGCCAGATTGAACCAGGCCATGGGAGGAGAGATGGAGAGAGCAAGAGAGGAAGGGAGGGGAGAGGAGGGGAGAGGAGGGGAGAGGAGGGGAGAGGAGAGGAGAGGAGAGGAGAGGAGAGGAGAGGAGAAAGAGGAGGGGAGGGGAGGGGTAAGGAGAAGGGAGGGGAAGTGAGAGGAGAAGAGAGAAGAGGAGACGAGAGGGTTCAGAAAGCAAAGAGGCATAGAGCAGGCAAAGACAGGAGGAGAAAGGAAGAGAGAGAGAGAGAGAGAGAGAGAGAGAGAGAGAGAGAGAGAGAGAGAGAGAGAGAGAGAGAGAGAGAGAGAAGAACCAAGAACACAAAGTTGAAATGGCATTTTTTTTTAATATTTATTTTATTTATGAGTACACTGTACCTCTTCAGAAGAGGGCATCGGATCCCATTACAGATGGTTGTGAGCCACCATGTGGTTGCTGGGAATTGACCTCAGGACCTCTGGAAGAGCAGTCAGTCCTCTTAACTGCTGAGCCATCTCTCCAGCCTGAAATAATGGATTTTTATAGGAACCAGATCTGGGGAAGGAAGGTCTGGTGAGAAGAGCTGAGAGAAGCCACGGGCACCACAGTTAACCTTTGGCTTCAGATGCTGCCATAGTTTCCTTGGGACATGACAATGTGCCCGGTCCTGTGTCTACGCAATATTTGTGCCGGGAGCCTCATGTTCTAGAGCAAGGCCAGCAATGGGGATGCTGATCGGGGACCTTTGCAAAGAGATGACCATAGGTCTAGCAAAAGAAGAAAATAGAAGCATGGAAGTCTGGATGCACCAAGGACAGAGCGGAGGGAGAGTGAAAGGAACTCTCAGGAAAATTGCTCAAGACATTAGAGAAATAGTGCAGTAAGCAAAATGAATTGGTCTGCAGCAAATCCTGCTGTACAGAGTTCAAGAAAGATAACGACGGAAAACTGTTGTTTAGTTGGGTGATTTGCAAGTTCATGATAAAGTTCAAAAGAGCAGCTTCCTAAGTAGGTGGAAGCTGTGGGCTGGAAAACAAAGAGGGGGCGAGGGAGTTGAGAACCTTTAGCTATGGAGGAAGCAGAGAAAGCCAAGAGGGGCTGGACAGGCAGACAAAGGTCAAGAAGGCACATCACCTCTGCTTCTGAATGGCAGAGCTGTGGTCCCCTCTCTGTGGACAACTCCAGATGCTACCTGCAAGCCATGGGATTCCTACATGCCAATACCTCTTCCTACAAATGGGGAGCGAAAGGGCAAAAGTTGTTTCCCCATTCTCTCTCTGCTTCTCCTTCTACTCCATAGCCTTCATCAGATAGCAGATAGCCAAGGTGCTCATACAAAATCTATGCAGTCACAGGATGTTATTCAAATGCCTCGGTCTCAGACTCTTTTCCAGCCACTTCCAGGTTGAAGCAGGCTGCCAGACAGCATTAAAGATTAGCAGAGTACATGGCTGCTTTTCCTGAGAGGCATTTCCTCTTGTTTCAACACTTATTTAGTAGGGAATGTACAGAGTCCTTAACTCTTTATCATCCTAGATCCAATACTATCCTTAAAGCTGTTCTGTGGAGCAGGATCAGTTATAAAAAAAAAGGGGGGGCACTTTGAAAGAAAATTATTGCTAAGTAAGACTCTGAAATACTACCACCCTTCATACCCACAGATAAAGTTATGTCACCTACCATTAAGTCAAGGGGCAACCTTACGGTTGGCACATAGCTTTGACTTTGGGGTGCAGTATGATCAGAGGAGATCCACCCAAGCATGGTGGTTTAATCCCAGCACTTAGGAGGTGGAGACAGGAGGCTGAGGAACTGGCTGTATATCAAATTTAAGTAGAGAATTTAATTACTACCTGAGAATTATCACAAAACATGGGATCTGTGAGCCTTTTAGAGTCTGATCATTCCAAAACATAGCTTCACTGTTTCCAAAGTTCATGAGCCTTGTGAGACTAAGAATTAATGAGTTGACCTGATGTGCATTTGACTAGCCAACATGGGCGAATCACTTAAGCTCAATGGTGGGAAATGATAACCATCGAATTTGAACACCTACTGAGGTGCCTGAGAGATACTGATTTGATTTGGTCACAAACCTTGCTTCTCCAACAAGTCTGTATTAGCCCAGGAAGATGAATCTTGGTATTCAGTGATTTTTGAAGAACAAATGTATCATGTTGAAACAGGGTGCACAGATATTTCTGTTCTCCCTTTTTTTTTTGGATGTTATGACTTGATTAGAGCACCTCCCAATTTTTTCTTTTAAAACCATGCATTACTTCAAACCAATCTTCTTCCTTCCCCCCTCACTGCACACACACACTGGTACAATAGAGAATTAGTTGGGGAATTTGGGTTTAAACAAAGTCTTACTTAAAAGTTTATACAAATAAACAGACAACTCAGAATAGGAAGTACCTCTATTGGGGATTGTGTTTAAACAAAAGCGTATTTAAAAGTTTAAGTAAGTTAATACAGAAACCAATGAGTAGACGTGTGTGATGTTAAAAAACACTTAGAAGCCCCTCCTACCCTCCTTAGGCATACCCCAGGGATCCCCAAATGCTTAGGAATGCCATCAGTGGGACAAGCCACTTCCCCAAGGGTACAGGCAGAACAGTAAAGGATCTAAAGCTGGCACGATCCTCAGTGGAAACGCAGCCCAGTGTCAAAACCAAGACTGGGTCCCTACATCAGGCTGCATTGCTGTATTCATCAGTAATACATTTTTCCCCACGACTCCAAACATTTGGAAAACTGTGTAACTCTGCTTCCCTTTTACGTGGAGAGATAAGGATTGTCTTCATAAATTTTAAAATTATGATTGCATTTCCAGAATATTATAAACATAGCTCTTTAAAAAGCTGTTGTGTTCTTTCTTAAGTTCAACAAAGGTAACTAAATACTAGAGTGAGCTGGTAACACAAACCATGAGCAAAGCTTGATAAGAAGAACATTTCTACTCCTCACTTTCTCTCCTTAATACTGAGCCCCATTCTGCACTTCCTCTACAAAATTTTAACATCATATATGTAAGTATATGCATATATATATATATACATATTATAGTGTTTAAAGACACAGTTTCTCTGCATAGCCCTGGCTTCCCTAGATCTTGCTCTGTAGACCAGGCTGGCCTTGAACTCACAGAAATCCATCTGAGTGCTGGGATCAAAGGTGTAATACCAGCACCACCTGAATAACCTAATGTATTTTTAAACAAAAGGTCTTTCTTATTTATTTACATAAATAAATAATAAATACAAATAAAAATATCTTTAATAATCTGGTATTATAAATCTTTGCAGGTTAATTTTTAAATGTCATTAGCCTAACAACTATTTTTAGTACACAATTAAGCTATGAAAAATATACTACAGATTTGGGGTTGGAGAGATGATTATACAGAGATCAGCTGAGTAATGTTCTAGTTTGTGAGAACACTATATATACTCACTTACAAAACCCAGAATTCAGAAACTCAGAAGTAGAAAGTTTCAAGCTTACACAGCCAACCACCACTGGCTTTGATTTGAATTGTGCACATATCGGAATCTGGTCAGGCTGTGGTCAGCAGCGTATGTCATACGCCACTCTACAGTGTACCAAGTATCGTCTGTTTCTGAGGTGTGCTCTGTGGCAATTCAGAATTTCTATGCAGAAATGGTTTTAAGTAGTTATTTCTCCCAAGGAGTAGAAGCACTCCATTTAAATGCACAGCTGCTGTTTTTATGTTGGTGATAATATTAGAGTTGCTTTGGACGGACATTGGTAGCCCTGATCACCTTGTATGCCTCCCCCTCTGTATCCCCAAAGGCAATGCAGTATGAATTTGAAATCTTAGAGGTTTTGAAGGTAAGAATGTCAAGTAGACAGCTCGTGTGTCCAAGTCTGCAGCTGTCATTTGTAAAATTCCATTTAGATGCTACAAGTTCCGTATTACTGTGTGCAGTAAGAACTCAGACAAGATGATCATTTGTAGAACTTACCTGCTGAAAGTATCTTTAAAAGCCAATAGGTTTGATATGATCTTCAAAGTCTTGTTAGGCTTGGACTCAGGAGAGTGATGAGAAATCAGAAGTAGAAGGTTTCTAACACCCTCCTGCTGGGAATCAGAATTACTGCAAAGATCATCAACTGGATTTCTACCACCTAATAGGCTGTTTGCAGATACTAAAAGGAAGTTTTCTTTTCTTTTGTTTCAGGCCGGCTGCCCAAAAGGTTCTTGGAAGCCAAGACTCCAGAGTGTGGTCCTGGGAGCTGTTCAGCTCATCTGGCTCAGTGCTTTGATCTCTGGTAAATGCTGGGTTAACTTGTCACCTGATCCTGCCTAATTAGGAGCCATCCCAGGGCCAAGTAGGAGAAGTTTAGGGCAGTAACCTGCTGTGAGGCGTGGGAAACTGCTCACATCCAGAGTCCTGAAAGAAAAACACCCCTGACACTATCACACCGGTCTACAAGACTTCAGGAACCACAAGCTGATCCATCTGGGATCAACATCATCATTAGGAAAGGCAGACACAGACCCTCCGCATTCTCAGTGACTCAGAAACGTTTGAGTTCCTTTAACCATAATTTTTGAGGCCAGAAAGATGACTCAACCATTAAGGTCACTTTCTATTAAGGGCTAATTTTCCAGAAGACCCAGGTTTGGTTTCCAGCACTGATATCAAGTGGTTTACAACCTCCTATAACTCCAGTTTTCAGAGACCTGACACTCTCCTGCTTCAGCCAATAGCTCTACACAAGTAGTGCACATAAGCGCGCGCGCGCGCGCCCGCACACACACACACACACACACACACTAAATAAATATTTTTGAAAAATATAAGTGATGTTTTTCAAAGTCAAAGTAAATTATTTGATATATGATGTTGATACATTCATCACAGGAAGCTTTTGGTAGCAGGCCTGAAACAAAAAAAAATGAAAATTTAGTTGATAAAATAGTGTAATACTGCCTCTGTCAAAATAAACTTTCTTTCTTTCCTTCTTTCTCACTCTCTGTCTCTCTCCCTTCCTTTCTTTCTTCTTTTCTTCTTTCTTCCTTCCTTCCTTCTTTCTTTCTTTCTTTCTTTCTTTCTTTCTTTCTTTCTAGATAGGTCCTACTATGTAGACCAGGCCGACCTCAAACCTGTGACCTTTCTGCTTCAGCCTCCAAAGCACTGAGGTTACAGCTGTGTACACCATGCCTCGGGGCAAAAACAACACCAGAGAGGTGCTGGTGAGGAAGGTGGAAATATGGCCGGTTCTCACGGGGTAGTGGAGGGGAGAGTCAAATAGAAACAGAACTCTGTCAACAGGAAAGGAGTTGTTTCCAAGCCTGATTGCTGGCATTGTCCACCTCTTCTGGAGAACTGGCCTCTCTGCCCTGTGAGCTCCCTCTGGCTCCCATAACAACCTCTGTATCAGAGGGAACACATTTTATTTATCTCATTGGATATCGTAAGCACTTACAAAAAAGAGTCCATTTTAATGCCCAAATAAGTAGATTTGGAGGAGATGATTTATCAAGGAGAAACAGCTAAGAGATGTAAAGTATGTGGCTGCAAATTAGATGTTTCTAACCCGAGCCCTGCAGCACCTCACTAATTCAGCAGGCTGTTTAGGGTCAAACACTGTGAGTCATGATTCACAGGGCTTCCCAGGGCTAAGGAAGGACCCACAGCCAACTGGATTCAGAGTGGTGGTGTGGGTCACACCACAGAAACATATTATACCATGGGGCAAAAAAAAAAAAAAGGTGGAATCCTGAAGGGAGAAAGACAAAGTTTGCCTGAAGCCAAAAAGAAAAGTAGAAAGGGAGAAATTTACCAGGGGTGAAGGGGAGAGACACCAACATAGTAGGAAGGCCACAAAGGTGAGGCAAGGAAGTATCCAGGCATGGTAGTGCTGGTGATTCCAGTCCTTGGGAGATGGAGGCAAAGTTCTAGGCCAGCCTCAGCTGTGCTATAAGATCCCGGCTCAACAAGAACATATAAACGAAGAAGTTGGTGTTCTGTCAGGAAGAAAGTATGGTGAGCCCTGAGACTGAGCCAGCAGGAGGCTCCAGATCACAAGAAAGGATCTCATTTTCCATGGCCAATGGCACTTTCTTTTATTTTTCCTTGTAAAATGTATAATTTAAAACATTGTGATCCATTTTCTTTTTTTTTATTTGATGTATTCTCTATTTACATTTCAAATTATTTCCCATTTTCTGGGTCCCCACTCCCCACAAGTCCCATAAGCCCTCTTCCCTCCCTCTGTTCCTCCATCAACTCCTTCCCACTTCCCTGTTCTGATATTCCCCTATACTGTTGCATTGAGTCTTTCCAGAACCAGGGGCCACTCCTCTGTTCTTTTTGGACATCATTTAATATGTGGATTATTTCTTGGGTATTCCAAGTTTCTAGGTTATTATCCACTTATCAGTGAGTACATACCATGACTGATCTTTTGAGATTGGATTACCTCACTTAGTATGATGTTCTCCAGCTCCATCCATTTGTCTATGAATTTCATGAATTCATTGTTTCTAATGGTTCCATTGTGTAAATATACCACATTTTTTGTTATCCATTCCTCTGTTGAGGGACACCTGGGCTGTTTCCAGCTTCTGGCTACTACAAATAGGGCTGCTATGAACATAGTAGAGCATGTGTGCTTATTGCATGCTGGGGAATCCTCTGGGTATATGCCCAGGAGTGGCACTTTCATGTGCTGGTTTATGGGAGATTTCAGACAAACATCTAAACACTCCTCCGTTTTTTAAAATGAGAGTAAACTGGGTGACCTCTAAGTTCCCCTGTTTCTGGTATCTTGGGATCCCAAATCTTTTACCATCCAGAATCTTTTTAAGATTTATTGTATGTATATGAGTACACTGCCACTGTCTCCAGACACACCAGAAGAGGACATCAGATCCATTACAGATGGTTGTGAGCCACCATGTGGTTGCTGGGAATTGAACACAGGACCTCTGGAAGAGCAGTAGGTCCTCTTAACCTGCTGAACCATCTCTCCACCATCCAGAAGCTTCAGATGAGAGTTCTTTCTTGTTCTGGCTTTGTATCCCCTTTTAAGCAAAAAGTTTAAAATACTCCTTTCCCCCTAAAATAAAACCAGGCAGAGAATAGCCTTGTTCTTGGCATTTGTTCATCTTATTTGCAGAAATAAGCTTGAGATAAGACTCCGCCCAGTGAGTGATACTAACCCGGTATTCATTTCCACCCCCACCCCACCCCCACCCCCAGAGCTTGTAATTCAGAAGGAAGTGGCCGCGTGGACCTATAACTACAGCACGAAGGCATACTCGTGGAATAACTCACGGGCATTCTGCAGGAGGCACTTCACAGACTTAGTGGCCATCCAGAATAAGAATGAAATCGCTCACCTCAATGACGTCATCCCATTCTTCAACTCTTACTACTGGATTGGTATCCGAAAGATCAACAATAAGTGGACCTGGGTGGGAACCAATAAGACTCTCACGGAGGAGGCTGAGAACTGGGCCGACAACGAGCCCAACAACAAGAGAAACAACCAGGACTGTGTGGAGATCTACATCAAGAGTAATCTGGCCCCTGGCAAGTGGAATGACGAACCCTGTCTTAAACGAAAGCGCGCCCTGTGCTACACAGGTGAGACCTCCCCTTCGCTGACACCGGCTCTTAAAAGCATGTCTGTCCTGGTTGAGGAGTGTAGCCGCTCAGTCAGGAACATGGGATCACAAAGTGAGGCGTGAGAAAGTGCAGAACTTCTCAGTATTACTGAACCCCTTGATCACCCTCCTTATTACTGATGACACGGTGCTCAGGAAAGGTTACTTTCTTAAGGCCTTGAGACTTTCAAAAAAAATTACAAGATAGGAAATACATGAGAATTACTGGCATAGTGGTGCTATCTCTGTACCTGGCAACAAGGTACAATTTTCCAAACCGCTGGTGTGAACCATCCTGAACAAGCCATAATTCTAGACAGTGACTGACGTTTGTACCCTGAGATGTACTCAAGTTTCCTGTGGGAGAGACATGTCATGTAGACAGGAATATTGCAATGAGATATTAAGTTTACTTAATCTATGAGATTTTTCAGGTCTTAGCACATGAGAAGATTTATTCTTTGAGTCTCTGCTAATTTCCTTCCTGGAGACCCAAAGAAATAGATATGTTAAATGGCCTGGGAATAGAGTATGTGGCTACCCCGCTGGCCACTGACACCACCACATCTGTTTTCTAACCATCTTGGAGTAAAAACTGCCATCAGGGCATGGATACCTTTGGTTAGAAAACCTCAACCCATTTTCCTCTGTCCATGCATCTATTTGTGACTGCACTTGTGGCTCTGTGACTACACACAGCTGTGCCCTTGTTTGGAAACACTAAATATGCCATCCAACGGGAGCCTTAGAGTACTTCTATGATGATCTTAGAACTGGAAACCAGTCTTCTAAATTTTACATTCAGAACTTTTCCGTACCTCGATGCATTAGCATAAGACGGTACAAACTGAAAAAGGTCATCACTGTCCTTAAGAGACACAACTGTAACGAAGACCTACTAGTAGTGAATACCAATCGCATCCCAGGTCACTGTATGCAGTTCTGTTTGTGTCGCTTGTTTATTTGGTATTAGTCACGTTTTCAGTAGGCCCTTCCATTGCTCTTATCCTTGTGATGCCCTTCATGGGACATAGGCTGACTCTCTACGTGGCTCCTGAGAGGTTGGCATCTGTGTCTTGTTTCCTGTGAACACCTGTTACTCTGACCTTTCTTGTATCCACGCAGCCTCCTGCCAGGATTTGTCCTGCAGCAACCAAGGGGAGTGCATCGAGACCATCGGGAGCTACACCTGCTCCTGCTACCCGGGCTTCTATGGGCCAGAGTGTGAATACGGTGAGGCTGGAACTTGGGTGGTGTTATTCCAGTGTATTGTTGTTCTTATGTGAGAGATGATGCCAGAAAGAAAATTATGATGGACTCTCTCTAGCAAGTAAAGACAAGAGTCCGAATGCTGTCTGACTGCCCATCCACACAATTGTCTCAAAACATTTGGGATAAATCACTTTATTCTTGAAGAGAACATTCACTCATGATATTTCAGGGAGTAAAAGAGAAATGGAAAGACAGGAAGCCTTAGGACTAGAGAGATAGTCCAGCAGCTAAGAGCACCGGATGCTCTTCCAGAGTACCCAGGGTCAATTCCCAGCACCCACATGGCAGCTCACACCTGCCTGTAACCCCAGTTCCAGTAGAACTGACACCTTCACACAGACATATATGGAGGCGAAACCCCAGTGCACACAAAATAAAAATAAACATCGAAAAGGATTTTAAACGAAAGCCTTAACGTTAGTGTTACATATTCAAATAAAAAAATGTTGAGTGAATTGAGCGTTCAAAAATAAAAAAGTGGTGATTTTCTAAGATGCTGGCAATACAAAGGAAGCAGATTGGGATGCAGGGCTGGGGTGTGGAACCTAAAAAGAGAGAGTAAGGAGAGTTAGAACTTACTCTAAGTAGAGCAGAGTGGGTCCTACAATAAGGAAAAAAGAACCAACATTTTGTTTCCTTACAGTCCAAGAATGTGGCAAATTCGACCTCCCGACACATGTTCTCATGAACTGCAGTCATCCCCTGGGGGACTTCTCCTTCAGCTCGGAGTGCACCTTCAGCTGTGCCAAGGGCTACGAGCTGACAGGACCCAGCGAGCTGCAGTGTTTGGCTTCTGGAATCTGGACAAACAGCCCCCCGCAGTGTAAAGGTACATCGGCCTTACTTTTTCCATCCATACTAAATAACTAGAACCTGGGAGAAATAGGGGCTGAAAAGGTGTCTCCATGGTTAAGAGCCCCAGTTGCTCTTCCAGAGGATCCAGGTTCAACTCCCAGCACCCACGTGGTGATACACAGCCATTTGTAAAATCCAGTTCCAGGGAACCCACTGCTCTCTTTTGGCCTCTGCAGAGACCAGGCAGACATGTAGTATATTAATATACATGGGGGGCAAAACATCCATGCACATAAAATCTCTTAAAGTAAGTTTAAAAAATTTAAAAAAAAATAAAACCTCAAGAAATAATAAAGATCTGCATTAGATGGAAATTAAAGTTATCAGAGTTATTAGTCAAGCAGGTGAACCCACATTTTCATTTTCACGGTGTTTCTCAGCTCCATCTAGTTTCCATAGACTGAGCCATGCTGTCCTCTGTGCAAGTGGCTTCGAGCATCTGGCTTGTTTCATTTCTTTCTCATTGGTTTTTCTGTTCAGCTGTGCAGTGTCAGAGCCTGGAAGCCCCTCCCCATGGAACCATGGACTGTATGCACCCGGTTGCTGCCTTTGCCTTGGACTCCAACTGTAAATTTGAGTGCCAGCCTGGGTATCGAGTAAGGGGATCTGACATTCTCCACTGCACTGACTCTGGTCAGTGGAGTGAACCATTGCCAACCTGTGAAGGTAAGATTACTTATCACAGCCGTCAATATGACCTAGAAGGAGTCTTACCATGGTAGAACGATCAGGGACTCCCAATGTCAAGGCCACCTTCTCTAGGACTGTGCTTGTTCAACCTCTGGATGTCAGAAGATTCCTCATCTTCAAAATGTGGCTAAGAATTGCCAGGTGCATTGTGAGAATTAAGCACAGGTAATGCACACAATGCAATAGCAACTGTGCACAGGGTGTGGTGTCACATGGCATTTGAGAACCCAAGACAGGATTTCTGCAAGTTAAATGTCAGCCTGGATTGCACCGTGAGTTGGAGGCTAGCTTGGGCTAGATGATGACACCCCGTCTAAAACATAAATTAAAATAAAGACAAAGTAAAGAGATGGAGATCCTTGAGTCCACTGGCCAGCCAGTCTAGCCACAGCTTCGAATCCCATGCTCATTAAGAGACTCTCTCAGAAATGAGGTGGAGACTGATAAAAGCACCTGACATCAACCTTCCACACCAACACACACACACACCACACACACACACACACACACACACACACACAGGAGCTCAGCCATGTATACAAGCCAACACACAGACTTTAGGAGATCACGTGACATTTCCATTTCTGACTCTCATTTTTCTTGGCTGTAAAGAAAAAGAAGAGACCAGAGGACATCTGGCCCTTACGTGTGCTCTGATAATGTAAAAACTGGAGGTCAGGGTGAAAGACCACAGGTGGTGGTCTCTGTGCTCTGCAAATCTGAAGACATCTCGAGATGTAATGCCTGCACAGAAGGGCGCCAGGAAACTAGACTTCATCAGAACTAAGGTCATTGAGAGACTAGCTGTGTGCAGGAACTTACTTTGAGCTGCACTAACTTGGCAAACAATGTCTGATTAGCATCCTGTGTACTAGGGACACAGCCCACATGGAATCATCATACAGCCCTAGGTCATAGCATGTACAACAAGCCACACCATTCCATCTGCTTCCTCAGAAGCCCACTTTCTTCTGTATCTGTTCTTTTAGAATCTAATAAACATTTAATGAGCACCCAGAATTTACCAGAGCACTGGGCTCCAGGATGCAGCTCTGAGGCTGACTACTCCAGCATCAAAGAGACTGGTGTAACAGGGAAGAATTAATTAATGCCTAAACAGCACAGTGCAGGGGCTGGGAGAAGCCACACGAGGAGTCCCTACCCCTCAGTTAGGGCGGACAGGGATGCCTTCTGGAGGGAAATAACATTAAAACTGAGATCTGAAGAGAGGCAGGCAAAAGGGGACATGGGAAGGGTAGTTTTCCTTTTTGACTAAAAAAAAGATTTGAGGTTTGGATTATGTGGGCGATGTGGGCCAGAAAGCAGCAACATCTTCCAGGCTTCTAAAAAAGACTTAGTATCTGCCATTTTCCTTCCTCAGCCATCGCCTGTGAACCGCTGGAGAGCCCCACCCACGGGAGCATGGACTGCGTCCCATCCCCAGGGACCTTCGAGTATAACAGCAGCTGCACTTTTCACTGTGCAGAGGGATTCGTGCTGGAGGGAAAGGATGCCATTCAGTGTGCCGACTCGGGGCAGTGGACAGCCCCAGCCCCAGTCTGTGAAGGTACGGTGACACCAACGCCTTCTCGGCCACTCCTTGGCGCCTCTTAGACACTGTGGGCAATTGGCACTACCGTTCGCTTATGTGTCGGACATTCATTCACAGAGAACCTGAGATATGCTGGGCTCTTTGTGTTTGCTGCCAAGGATCAAACAGTGGGCAAAACAAGTTTTAAGTACAATGTTCAGGACAGCATAGTTAAGGCGAGAGATGCTTTGGCTCCGTGTTGGGAGCAGGTTGAGGAGGTCGGCCATGAGGAAAAGGATGATGGGTAAGGAACAGCATGAGATGGGAGAAGAGGAACGGACAAGGTCTACTTCTCTCGGGTTTTTGTCAACAAGCTTTTAGGCTTTCTGGGTTCTGTGACTTCTATTAAAATGAGATACTAGTAAGAACTTCACCTACTGTGTCACCAGTAGTTGAGAGTCAATGCATTTTAAGGCCACTGACTCTGCTATCAACTTTATAAGCATAAAAAAAGCCAGGGTGAAACAGTTGCTTTATAAATCCTAAGTCTGTGGTCTTCTGCAACAAAATGACCCTCGAGCCAACGTGGTGGTGCACTCCTGTAATTCCAGCACTTGGGAGGCAGAGGCAGGCAGATTTCTGAATTCGAGGCCAGCCTGGTCTACAGAGTGAGTTCCAGGACAGCCAGGACTCCACAGAGAAACCCTGTCTCGAAAAACAAAAACAAAACAAAAAAAAATCAAAACCAAAAAAACCCAAAGTGATCCTCTTTTAGTATTTTGTGTTTTCAGTGTTTTGCTCTAAAATAGAAACAGAGGCACAATGAGGTCACTGGAATTGCCTTCTTTTACAAAGCACAGCTGTACAGAACCGAATTCCAGAATTACATGGTAGCATCTTATGTCACCATTTACTGGTACTCCTCAACAACTGTGTGAATCCCTGAATCTGTGTGTACCTTCATTTTTGCAATGAGCTATTGGTTCTCCGGAGATTTACAAGTTCTTAAAGAGATATATGTAGATTCAGTTTCATAGTAACACTATTCAAATAAACTGTGGAAGAAACTGAACATTAGCAGATGGATGGATAAAGAAAATCTGCTGTTCACATTGATACTAGAGTGCTATTCAACTTTAGAAAAGGAATTCCAACATATACTCCAATATAGATAGACCTTAAAGAATGGTCATCCAAAAGTTGAGTAATCTATGATTCTATCTGCATATGTTGTTTAAAGCAATGAAGTCATGCCTTACAATGGAGAGTGATGACAGTTAAATGTGCAAGTGTGTGCTGTCTAGGAGACATAGACATGCTAAGCCCCAAGACATTCTCTAAAAGGATCGCAAGGGATTGCTCCAGCCACTTTGTCATCAGACAAGTAAATATCAAATGACCCAGAACAGATACTTGGATATTCTATTAAACATCTGGAATCAAATCCTCAATAACTCCTTTTATAGTCTTTGCTTGTGTTTCTATACTAACAGTCAAGATCTACAACTGTTGCACAGTCTTGAAACTAGCTCTGGTGTCTGCCAGTGCCTCTGCGGATGCTTCTGGGCTGGTAGCCATGGTTTATTGAACAGTTCTTGTAATCTCAGACAGTTTGATGCCAAGAGGGAGTAAAAGCTATTATTCATATTTTAGAGGTGAAAAATATGAAAGTGTGCTTTCTCCATATAGAGAAATATTTAAATATTGTAGTATAGTGAAAAGGACCAGGTAGGACAATGGGAATGAAAATGAATAAGGCACAATCATATATGGGTGTGTGTATGTATATGCATGTATGTATATGTAAAAGATCATAAAGAAACCCATCATTATGTATGCTAACATTGTTTCATAAAAAAAAATCACAGTTTAATCAGGACCATAATTTTTATTCTGCTTTTCCATTGAACATTTTAGAAAAATATGCCTCCAAAATCATTTGCAAGTAAAACATAAAATTTAAGATCCATGAATATTCCTTTCATGAATTCATAATTTACTTTCAGCTCCATTTATGGTTGTTTTGCTCTTACAACGTCTTGACAAAAATCTCTGGGTTGATTTTTGTTATGCATCTTGATTTTATGCTTTTTGGAGAGTCTGAGGTGTGATAGCTTAAGGCTTGTTGGTACACATTACCAAACTGTTCTACCCCATCTCAGCCAACACTGGTCCAAACATTTTTCCTTGTAAAATCCATCAAGCATTATTGACAGTAAATGTCAACTCATTGAACTTCCAAGGTAAGCAAGCCCAACTTGTGGATCTTTAAAGACAATGATCAGGGACTGAGTCATCCAAAAACCAAGAAATCTAGGACCCTACCTATATAGGTTGTTTAAAGCAATAAGATCATGGAGACAGGGAGTTGAATGATAGAGGAGAGGGAACGAGGAACTACTGTCAATGAGAGTGATGCTCAGCCTGAGACCATGAAGAGTCCTAGAGATGAGGGCTGGCGAAGACTGTATGAAGATACAAATGAAAGGACACTGAATTCCGACACGACCAGGACTGAGGCCAAGGTCAACATCACTTCTCTGGGACTGTTCCCTTACTTCCTGCTTTCCTCACCCTTTAGCGTTGCAATGTCGGGAGTTTCCAGTTCCGAGTAAAGCCCAGGTGAGCTGCTCAGACCCCTTCGGAACCTTGAAGTACCAGTCAGTCTGCAGCTTTTCCTGCGATGAGGGCTCACTGTTGGTGGGAGCAAGTATGATAAACTGCCTGGCTACTGGACACTGGAGTGCCGCTCCTCCTGAATGTCAAGGTAAGAATGGATTCTCCCCCAGCTTTCTTAGCAAGTAAGTTGGACGCAATATTCTTAAAGGCTGTGTCTGAGGTGGTAACTGGGTAGGGTATAGCTTGAAACTAGCTGAGAAATTAGTGAGTGTTGTCTGTCACTAACTCCTTTACTCTCTACCCCAAGGACCTCAGACACAAATGTTATCAGAGACTAAGCAAATCTCGTGAGTGTTAGGATATTTGGCAATGGTAACAATGTGGTGACCTTTGCACCATCTTAATCAGAATCCACATCAGGACTGGCAGGCTCCTATCACAAGTGGTACTCATGATGCACAGTATCCAGAAAGAGGACAGGAAAATAAAATTAACTTTAAGTGTTTTCTCCAAGACTGACCTGACCCTTTCTTCTTAGGGCATGTCCTGGAGGAATGAGAAAGGTATAATTACAGAATCTAGGAGTAAGCATTCTCTGGGTAACAGTGGAGAAGCACACTTAGGCTAGAGTGGAGAGCACTGGGGAGAAGGCATGCTGTGAACTGGAGGTTAAAGCGTTCTCAGAAGAAAGCAAGGTGTAGCCTCACTAGGACAATTTATATCTGCGTTAGACTCTGTGTTAAGAAGCCAGCGTGTCCTGTGAGTGCCACAACATCCTGTGTGAAACAGAGCTGCCCTAGTCGCCTGACTTTATGATTGTGTGATTTTCATATTTTTCCATTTCTTTCTCTTTCACTGTACACAATACTTTAGCCAGATTTATGATGAACACTTTTAACAAAACACAGTTTTTGTTTATAAATTCTAGAAGTAGATAAGAAAACATAAACATTAAAATTTCCTTTTAAATGTCAACCACCCAAAGTAAATATCTCTAGCATTTTAGGATGAAGTGCTTCTGATATGTTCTCATGCATTTTTATAATAGTATTTTTATTGTGTATATTCAATTTTAACAATATATTTAATACATGCAATATGAAATATTTCTGCTTTATTTAACTTTTGTATGGGCTTTCAAATATCTGAGTAAAATCAAGCAGGTCATGTTTTCCATGAAGAGGAAACCACTTGCTATTCAGGTCACACAAGTGTTCACACACACACACACACACACACACACACACACACCATTGTAAAGTCAACAATTCATGTATAAATAACTAATTAATCAACAGCATAATAGGGTATCCTTCATACCAGGCATCAGAACCTAAGTCAAGTTCTGGAGTTGGGTTTGGGAATGAAGAACTGGGTGTGGCTAGAACAGAGTAAGGTTCTGGGCTTGTCCCTTGCTCTTATCCTAACTACACTGAAGTCTATACAGCTGTGAAGAAGAGCTTCGAATTCCTCAGCAGGGTTATCAGAGGGATCAGACCCACCCAGGAGAGCCACTCATCACCCCACAGTTCACCTACGGGTGTTCACAGCCAGGGGGTTACCACTCACCCCCCAGCTTCCTGTGACCTTCCAGTTCCCTTCTGCTTTTAGCCCTTTGTTTACCCAGAGGGAACTTTCTCCTCTTCTTACTGGGCGCACATCAAGTGAAATACCCACATGTGGTTGAGGCAGGAAGGTACCACGAGGCCTGAAATCCACAAGCTATTGTGACACTTCCGAGGGAGAGAGCGTTATCAGATAATTTCCCTTGTCATTGTCCCCACAGCCCTCTACACTCATCCTTGCAAAGTCACCGGAGAGCTGGAAATGACTCCACCATGACTTCACCAAACCAAGGACCCACACCCTTTTCCCTTTTGCATTTTCAGCGTACAGCTCTCCTCATCACACACACACACACACATACACACACACACACACACACACACACACACACACTGAACACAGGAAGACTTTGCAAGTGGCAGACAGTATCTTAGTCTCTGTAGAAGTTGATTAGACTGAGAGGTGTATTGCCAGGGAGGGCATGAAGTGAAGGGGAAAGACAGATACAAACAGCGTCTTGAAACACCAAGCTGTTGGGTTAGCTGACGGAGGGCTGCTGCCCCACTTCCTCTGATTTAAAGCCAAACACTGCTTAACCGAAACAGGGAGCAGAAGTCCCCAAGGCCTTGTTTACACTTATGCCTTCCCTTCTGAGTGTCAGCATGATTCATCTGGACTTCATTGCCCTGTGCATGGAGAGAGGTCCATCTTGACAGCTACTGACATTGACACTGAGAATCTATTCACTCTTGACCTGACTAAGTCATTTTAAGATATCGAGATTCAGAGGGGTTAAGTGACTTGCCCAAAGTCACAAAGTGTCAGTACCAATCCAAGTCAGTCTTCAAGCACCTCATACTTGTGTTTATTATATATGCTGCCAAATAACTGTGAGACCTGATTTCATTTTTACTGGAAATTGACCTTGGTTGGTCATTTATGCCTGGTCCTGTAGGTTGAGACTTCTGAGAAGGGGTGGAAATTGGCATTTACAGACAACTGATGAAATATGCATCCACTTTATTCCCTTTTACATTTAATCTTTGAGTGTGGCTAAAGTGTGACTTGCTATATAGATAAAAAATACTATGAGGCAAGAGTTATAGTTGTTCATATATTGAAAATGCAGCAGCCAAGGCTGCAGGGGGATCACCCTGCAGAGTATAAGCTAGGACAGAGACCCAGATTTTCTCACCACTGGCTGGGAAAGGGAAAAAATCACCCCCACTTTCACCTCTAAGTTCTTGGCATTGTTTGCTGGAAATATTATCCAGTTTGCTTCTCAAGAAGACACCAAGAGAGCAACTTTCCCTGAGGTCTAGGCACATCCAACATGAGGCACACCACTCTCTCTCTAAAGGGTACCAAGTCCCTTTTAGAATCCCTTCTGAAACCTTGAGTGGGTGAGATCTCAGAATGACAGTCAACCAGAGGCAGTAGCTGTCACGCAGCTCCCTGCTCCCTGATGTCTTAAAGAGAAAAGGCCAGAAAATGACCACCTTCAACCAAATGCAGAGAAAGACAGAAAGCAGTCACACACACACACACACACAGAGAGAGAGAGAGAGAGAGAGAGACAGAGACAGAGACAGAGACAGAGACGGTGTTTGAAAATGCCACACTCTAACGTAACCCGCCTCCGTTGTCCTCCTCACTGCAGCCGTCTCCTGTACCCTTTTGCTCAGTCCCGAGAATGGATCCATGACCTGTATCCAGCCTCTTGGGGATTCCACCTACAAATCCACATGCCAGTTCATGTGCGATGAAGGATTTCATCTATCTGGACCAGAAAGACTGGATTGTTCTCCGTCTGGACACTGGACGGGCACCCCTCCCACATGTGAAGGTAGGCACGTGAGTCTGTCCTTTCCTGTGACTTCTCAGTTACCATCAGAGAGGAAAGAATCGCCCGAGATGAAAACGTGCCTGAGTGCGGATCTAGACCAAAGATCGCTTTCCTTCTGAGTGACCTCTTTAAACATTGAGTAAAGCACTTCCCTTTTCACAATGCCTTCACAGCATCATAGCACATGAGACCAGCACTCTAGGAGAATGAGGGAGGCCAGAATTATCCCCGTGCTACAGATGAGGAAGACACACAGGCTCCCTGGCGAGATGGTCCGAGGGCATCGCTGTTCACAATGATGCTCAGCTGTGCACCGAAGCACCTGCTTTCTTCTACGCACTCTTGCTCTCTTCTGCCATACTCTCCATCCCTCTATTTCTACACCAACCTTCACCCACCCTAACACCAGTTAGATATGCTAACCAGTCAGCAAGCTCCAGGTATCTACCTGTCAATTCACCCTCAGTGCTAGGATTACAGATGTGTGTGACCTTGTCTGGCTTTTACCCAGGGCCCCGAGATCTGATCTAGGTCCTTGTGCTTGCCAGGCAGGTACTTTACCCCCAGAACCATCTCCTCAGTCCCTCCTTCATCTTTATGTCACCTGCAATAGTAAACAGAATCCAAATGAGTGTGTAACAAGCACCAGTTGAACTGAAGCTAATCAGTTCCTGATAACACTCACTCAAGTGCAACATGCTGACCATGTGAACTGTTTGAACCTCAAAAACAGGGTGGGTCTCTCCTGTCTTTAGCTTCCTGGTAGCACCTTGCAGGCACAATGTATTGCATATGCTACAAACATGTCATATGCTCTAAAACAGAAGTGAAGTGTATTTAGTTAATTTATAGTTCCTGTTTGGTTTCAAAGGGGTTACTACTCCCATTTAGCGTTCGATGTATTCAGAGTTAGCAGTAAAGAGAACAGAACTTCATATAGATTCAGTCTATACAAACCACCTCTAAAGAAGCTATTATTATCTCTTGAAAGATGAAGAAAACGGGGCATTAAGAGCATTGAGTAGCTGCCAACAGGGTGTTTCCAGCAAACCACACTGCCACCTAGTGGCAAGACTTCTAAATCCTGGATCCAGGTACAGATGGCAGGGGTAAATTCAGAAACAGGCCTTAGAAATGTGACCAGTGATCACACAAGAGACACTAACATAACATAAAAATATGTTAGTGTCAAGCTTCTCTGACCCCAATTTTAAAGATATTTGTATCTCTGCTCTTGCTTCATTATCTTCATTTATATAGTATATTTAGGGAAGTGATTCCTTTTCATTTTCCAACCAATCTTTAACATTTTGACCCCTAACATGACCTAGGAAACCCGGTTATCATACAATAATTTTTTTCAGAATCCTAGAAGGGACCCAGCTTCTCTTTTCACTGTGCAGCAGAGTTTCCATTTGATGTGAGAGGGCTGTGTTTCTACAAGTATTTCCATTGTGGTAACAACACTGGTCCTCTGGGCCACTTGGGGCTTGGGATCTGCCTATATTGCCCTGTCTCCTCCTGCTCTTCCCTCTCAAAGGACATGAAATCTTCCCCATCGGCCTATCAATGACTTAGGCACTACTAATTTTCGTGATGCTGTCTGTGAGCTGGGTTGCTGTGTCCCTCCTGTCTCCCACCCGTAGATCACTTCCCTGACACATACCATTGCTGTCCTCATCACTGACAACGTTCCTCACTCACTGTTCCCATGGAGATCGTGTCTGGGCACTGAGTTCAGCTCCTGATGCCCTGTTAAATCTTCTCAGGAAACAGAGACCTCCAGCTCACTCCTTCTGCTTCATCTGCCTATCCTTAATCCAGGTTCTGAAATACCGTGAACATGAGCCCCAGAACCCTGAGATGGCTCACGTATCTATTTTCCTTCTTTACTTTGTTTTAATGGATTAATGCAAGGATCTAAAACACACTCACAGCCTCTTACTACAAACACCTAGCAAATATCCCGGGTTTTTGTGAGGCAGCTCATTAAAGTTAAAGGGTCTTAAGAATCAAAGTGGCTAAGCAAAATGAACTTGACATTACCTTTGGAATGATATTGGAGCTGTGAAACTTAGCCACTAGGTTATAAATACTTACTGATACATGGTATTCATATGTCAGATAATCTAATGATGGAAAGGACAGATATAAATCTAAGCAACATCTGTATCTTCAACCATTTACTGGAAAAACTGAAGGGGAAATTGTCATGAGCCAATTAGAAACCCAACTGTTGAACTCTCTGACGTGTGATTGCTGAATGCCGTCTGCACCCCCCTGAGAGCCCTATAATGGGGATCATGTTAGACAAAGCGAGTAGTTGGGGGTTTGGAAGTTTTACATTAGTCAGGTTACATATGGTAAGTTAATGGAGATGCAGTGTGTGATGTGATAGAGTATATGTTCCAACAGTAAGTCGACGAACTCAGGGAAAGCCATTCAGCCTGTGGCCACTGCCAACAGCATCAGAGAGGGCGTGCCTGTTTTACATCCAGGAGAGCAAGTGGGAGTTAAGTAATCAGAGGTGGAAAGATACGGGGTATTGTGAGCCAGGAGTCAGGGACAAATACAGCATCAGCTTAAATGCCTGAGATACAGTCAATAACTGTTTCTCAACTATTGAATGAATAAGCTTCTTGAAATACAGGATGTCTGAGAGAGCATTAATGTTGGGACTTTCTCGTTTGATCCTCCAGCCATCAAGTGTCCAGGAATCGTCGCCCCAGAGCAAGGCAGCCTGTATTGCTCTCATGTCCGTGGAGAATTCAGTGTTGGCTCTGTCTGTCACTTCTCCTGCAACGAAGACTTTGAGCTACTGGGGTCTAAAAATGTGGAATGCACAGTGTCCGGAAGATGGTCAGCGCCGCCTCCAACCTGCAAAGGTAAAGACATGCCAGCGAAGTTGTGCTTGGAGGTATTTTTCCACGATGATAACACAAAGTTCCTTTATGTGGCAAATGCATATTTCACTATTAACGCAGTAGGCACAGTTGTAGGTTTTAGGACCTTTGAAGATGCGACAGAACTACTCTGTTCAGGAATAAAAGACGCCTCATTTTTTATGAAGGAAAAGTTTTCATGTCTTTTAAGCCTATTTATCACAAAGATCTCTATTGGACAGCATAGTACTTTGATTTGCTGAGAAGGTTGGGTGGCAGTTATGGGTCCAGCTGCTTCAAACAAGGAACTAAGATGCAGAGAGATGAAACATCTGCATCTTATCACACTGCAGTTTTATGGCCAAGCAGGGACATCACTTCTATTTCATCTTTCATGTTGACCTTGGGCTATGGAATGAAACAACTCCCGACACAGCTGGGGGACGAGAGCTTGTGTCTGCATTTAGTGTGGCTTTCGGTTGAGTGGTTAGATCTCTGTGGCAGCTCTCCTGCTGCCACCTTTTACAGACTATTAATAATGTGGACTCTGCCTGCTTCTTCTTATAGCCAGGACAATGGCCTTTCATGGGTGCTTTTTAATATTTTTTTATTTGCATGTGGTGTGTGCACACAAGTGTGAGCAGGTGTGATTGCTTGTGTGCATACATGCAGAGGCCAGAGGAAGCCAACAAGTGTCTTCCTCTGTTTCTCATTTCCTACCTTATCTTCTGAGACAAGGTCTCTCACTGAGTCGGAAGCTCACCTTTTGGGCTAGGATGATTGGCCACCAAGTTCCCAGGCTGTAGCTGTCTCTGCCTGCCAACGCTGGGGTTTTAGGTACATACACATTTGATCATTGTTGGCTTCTATATGTACACTGTGCATTGAGTTGAGGTCCTCTTGCTTTCAAAACAAGTGCCTGCAAGCCATCTTTCCAGCCCTTAAATAATTTCCCTCATCTCGTTTCCCAGACCTGAGATTAATAGACTTTCAGAGCTTCCTTGTATAAATTAATAGAGATATCTTGTTATGGGAACAAGTGAGAGGCAGTTATTTCATGGTGGTCTCAATTCAGATAAGAACCTTTAGCCTACAAACATACTGAACTGAATACTTTAAAATATTTTTCCCATGACAGGTGTGACATCACTCCCTGTCCCAGCGGTCCGATGCCCCGCCCTCACGACTCCTGGACAGGGCACAATGTCCTGCCAACACCACTTGGGAAGCTTTGGTCCAAACACCACTTGTTACTTTGGGTGCAAAACCGGATTTACCCTCAGAGGAGCCAACTGGCTCCGCTGCAGGGCTTCAGGACAATGGACAGCAGTGCCCCCCTTGTGCAGAGGTGAGTAGGCAGGAGCAGGGAATTCTGGAGCTGTCTTCCTGTGGTACTTGAGTTAGTCATGTTTGCCTGTTTAAATTCCACCCAGCCCTGACAACCCCTGCAAGCACCCACTCCGCCCTGAAATCCACAATCCCAAGCCAAAGAAATGTACAGTAGCAGCTGCTTCAACTTTACCCGCCCCCCAAGTGTCCTGGTACTTATGTCTACACTTAGCAGAGCTAAAAGTGTGCAAACATAAAACCAGCTCATTGAATTGTGAAGTATGAACTGTGACATCATTAATTGGGTGAGAGTTATGAGCCTGCAGTGTTTCCATCACGACTGGATCTACGATGTTAGCCCTGAGTGACATTCCTTAAGGACCTACCACACTCTTCACAGAGCACAGAGTCCCCGACCTTCCTTGTCCTGCCTTGGTATCTCCTACAAAGCACAGCATTGGGCCTTACAAATGCCATAGCTGCGCTGTAACACTTAATGTGAATTAAATCAGATTTCCCAAGGTTCATTGGCTAGTCACAACTTACAGGGAATAATCTGAAGTTATCTTTAAAAAAAAAAAAAAGGTTTTAGAGAGAATCGTAGTCTTTCCTTCCAAACTTCTAGTGTTCAGCTGTGGGGAACACTAAATACATATTTTGGTATTTTGTTAATCACTCGCTGGCATGGGATGTTAATCACTCACAACACATCAATGATAACACAGAGATACAGATTCACAGCATTTTCAGAGGGCAAATTTTGTAAAGAGACTTTTTGGAGACAAGTTCTCTGGCTTGTATTATTTCAGTGGATGCTTTGGTGAGGTGTTAAGAGTACTGGGTGTGACTCTTGGGTGTGGCTGACCTCCATCGGGACATTTTTGCATCTACTCCATCAATTCCAGTCGAGTTCAAAGCAAACCGCAATCCTCCCCTCCACACCTCTGTTTCTCACGCATCTTTTATTCTCCCTCACAGCCGTCAAATGCTCGGAATTGCACATGGACACAGCTGTAGCGATAAACTGTTCCAATCCCTGGGGAAACTTTAGCTACGGATCAACCTGCGCCTTCCACTGTCCAGAGGGGCAGTCGCTGAATGGCTCTGAGAGGGCAACCTGCAGAGAGGACGGCCACTGGTCAGATGCCATGCCAACCTGCCAAGGTACAGTTTTTTTAAAAAACATGGTTTAGAACACCAGCTTGATTTGGAAAACAGACTCCCTGTTTCCTTACCTCCTGGTTCTCACGATAGACTTTCTTCCCTCTTCCCGCTCCCCTGGCCTGATGAGGGTTTTACAAGGAGCCCCAAAGGGTCCATTCACTTTATCAGGGCCCTAGGGATGAAGCTGATGTCTGTGTGGATCCCTGCCACTCCTTGTCATTGTTTAGATTTGTGACACGAATTTTCCCACTTCTTAAACCTCTGCTTACCACACACTGACGCTTCCTTCACACAGAGTCCTAGTTTGTAATCTCAGACCTTAATCTACCTCCGAAAACACCTCGACTTGCAGTCATACCCCATCCCTTTACCCCTCACCTCTCAGCCCCACTTCTCCTCACTTTCCTTAGCCAGTAAGACCACTTTTGTTACATATCCACATCTTCAATTGAGAGAGAGAGAGAAATTACCCAAACGTCTATCTCGTCTACCCAGAAACCACGCACAGGCTTTTGTATCTGCTAATGAATTCCTTTCAGGGGATCTTTACCTTGTCTACTTTGGAAATCACAATCTTTGACCTAAATTACTCCAAGCACTTAAGTCTTGGGATGCAATCAGACCCTGCTTCCTGTTCTGTCGCAGTGGATTTCTGGCTTCAAGATCTTTCCTGCCAGGTTCTCGGCATTGATGGGGCCTTTGAGGCTCCTGCTTGCAGCCCTGTCCCAGTCCTCGGGACTCCTCAGGAAGGACGGCTGGCCTGGGTACACCACACCCACACCTTGCATGTGTGTTCATTCTTTTAGCAGGGACACTGACGATCCAGGAAGCTCTGACTTACGTGGGTGGAGCAGTGGCTTCTACAACAGGCCTGGCAGCGGGTGGGACACTCCTGGCTCTGCTAAGAAGGCGTCTCAGAAAGAAAGGTAAATAAATATGAAGAAACCTTCTTTTTTGCGCATAAATTTGGAGTGAAGTGATAAAGTCAGTAGTTTCTGTTTAGAAACAGTTTGTTAAAGAAAATAAGGCTGAGGTTTGTGATCTGGAGCCCTGACTGTCCGTCAGAATCACCTGTAGGAGCTTAATGAAAACACAGAAAATCCAGATTTTCTCTCTCTCTTTCTGTGTGTGTATGTGTGTGTGTGTGTAGGTGGATGGGTGCCTAGGTGTATATTGTGTATGTATGTGTGTATGCATGTGTGTGTGTGTGTATGTATGGGGGTAGGTGGGTGTCTATGTGTGTATGTGTGTGTATGTGTGCGGGGTGGGTATCTATGTGTGTATATTATCTATGTGTGTATATGGGTGGTTATCTAGGTATATATTGTGTATATTGTGCATGTGTGTGTATGTGTGTATGCATGTGTGTGTGTTTGTGTCTTTTGCATACTAAGTCTGTGCTGTGGCATGAACCATTAGATAGTTTTTCCAAAGCCTTCTCTTAAAATCCTGTTGGAGCATCCGAGGGCTTCTGGAGCCACCTAAGTTAAGTGTAGACATGCCGTGCTCCTTTCCCTCGCTCACCCCATGTGATAGCCATTTGCAAATCAGCCTTTCAGACAGCAGGCAGAACTGATAGTGAAGGTACCTGAGTTGGGGGAATCTATAGTCCTATAGGAGAAACAGATACCTTCAACAGTATGCACACTGGAAGGTGGTAAGTCTGTAAGAACAAAAATATAGCACAGATATTGCCAGAACATAGAACAGTGAATGGTTCTTCAATCAGATTGGTACATCACAAAGGATTTCTCATGCTTAGCTCTGCAGTTAAGGGACCTGGTCAAGTTGGGAAGGTGAAATGGAGTTCTAGCAGAGAAAATTGCACAAGAAACCTATGAAAGTGTTAGACAGGAGAGAGAGAGAGAGAGAGAGAGAGAGAGAGAGAGAGAGAGAGAGAGAGAGAGAGAGAGAGAGAGAGATTGACTAGTAGCAAAGAGTGTCTGAACCCACTGGACTCACAGACCAGTCAAGAGGAGGAGCTGCTTCAGTGGAGACCTGAAAACATATTTAATAATCCTCTCCTGCAAGTTTGTGGGGTTGGGAAGCTTTAAGCATAAGAATGGCCAAGGGAGGAAGGCTCTACCAGGGGAATTTCACCAGCCTGCTGTCAGACAGGGTGCTCAGGTCTAGGCCTGGGACGAAAGAACAGGAGTGCCTGGATCTTACACTTGCAACATCCTTTCTCAATCCACTGCGATGTGCAGCCTGCCCAGGGGCTTCTTGGCTTCGCAAACATTTCTCTATAAACTAATGAGGCTCTCACTGTCCTTGTAGAAAGTAAGAAGGGCACTGGGAACCAGCTGATGTTCAAACCCAGATAATGCGGCAGGGCTGTGCTAAATCATCCCAGACCTCCCATTCCACTGAGAAGCTCCAACCCCTAATCTCAGCTACGCCTACACATGGCTCTCAATGTCCTGTGCTCTCCTCTTTATCACTTTCCCCACAAAGCCACCATTGCACTGAGCAGATGTCTTCAACACTCCTGCACACAATCTCCTGACCATAGCAACGGGTGATTTCTTGCTGAAGGGAGAGATGGGCCAAATAGTTATGAAGAATCCCTCCATGTAACTGTGAAGAAGGCAGAAGGGAGGATTCTTCAGACATATCAGGATGACTGATATGTCTCCACAATCACATCAGGATTGCATTTTTTCCTCCTGCTTCCCCTCCCCTAGTCTACTGATCCTACAAACCACTGCCAAGTTGTGCCTTCAGCTCTCAGGCAGATTCAAGGTTATAAAATTCTGCCTGTAGCCTCCCATTGTTCTCAATCTCTGACAATAAATAAATCTGTGAGTTGTGGGTGGGTGGCATCTCTGGGCTCATCCCAATTTAGTTTCTGGTGTTTGTCTATTGTCAAGTTATAGGCCAGTGCTGCAGCCATGGCTAAAGATTTACCTATCAGAGTCTGCTGTTTAGATTAAGACAGGAGACTCCTGATCACCTACGTGATGGGAGAAAATGGAAGCATCCCTTGTAGTACTGCCGAGGGTTTCCTTCAATACTAGCATTGCCAGGTGAGGACCAAGGGACTAAAAGCTGGACCAAGCTGGAGACCTCAGAGACACAAGGTCAAGGTAGTTGGTGCTTTGGTTTTGTTTTGTAGAAAGTGAAAAAGAGAAAAAGATAAGAGGAATTTAGATTTAAATATTACAGTTTTCTCAATTTAGCCTAAAACAAGTCCAGTCCACCTTTCAGCTCAGATGGTCAGATGGTTCTATGCACTCTGCATATAACAAATATATGAAAACGCATCTCCTAGCTTTCCTCAATCATTTCTGGCAACGGTGACCTTTCACCTCACTGTTTTTCTTTTATTCTCTTTATTTCAGATGATGGAAAATGCCCCCTGAATGCGCACAGGTAAGCTGGAAATGTTCTTTGCAAGAACAAATTTTGTCAATCTGTCTTTCTAACTTGCTGTGTCAGAGGGAACATGTGTGACACTCCCTCCTCTTTGTAATAAATCTCCGGCCATGTCTTTCCTGTCCTCAGAAAAAGCATGTGGCTAATATATGTCAGCTAAGCAGAGTGTTTTAAAAATCAACACATGGGGATTTTCAGGCACCTGAGCCCCACCACCTCCTCTGCTTTTCCCTGGGTCTTCCTCTCCGTGGGCTTGCTGTGAGTGTACACTTCATTACCTCACTGGTTAAAAAACAATCAGTAGGTACCCTCGTTGTATTAAAAAAGAAAGAAAGAAAGAAAGAAAGAAAGAAAGAAAGAAAGAAAGAAAGAAAGAAAGAAAGAAAGAAAGTGGCAAGTGATTTATAACAGAAACTACATGCTAAAGCCCAGGTGCTACACTAGTAAATGTTTGGAGACCATTGGACCTTTGTCAATCTCCATAGCCCAGGAAGAGACCATGAATTGTCTCATGGAAAAAAATACTGGATTAATGTAATTCACAGAGCAGTGACATCTTAAAAGATGAAAAATCCACTTAGTATTTCTATGTGAGGCAATGAAGTTCCAGGCAGTCTTCAAGCCTGAACAGTGCTATTCAAAGCAACAGGGGATCTAGGCCAACCCTTTTGTACCTTGTAGTTTGAGGTATGTAACCTTCCTGACCTCTGTCCACTATAAGTCTGTCCTTATCTTCAGGATGAAAAATCCATAAACTACCCCTAGGGGGCAGCACTATCATTCTGTCAAAACCCTTGCTCAAGCATCAGTTATCAAGGCTCAGAACTTTGTAATCCTGTCTTCTTATCAAGAAGAGGCTGTAGCCCCTTCTAGGCTACATCAGGTTTTATGCACAGAAAACAATAGTGTGGGTAGGGCTGTGGGCATGGCCTGGTGGTAGAGCACTAGACCAGCATGCATTGGGGCTCTGGGTTTGATTCCTAATATCGTGAAAAAGTGTGAGTGTAAAGTGCAAACCAAATTATCCAGAGCACCGAGTGCCACCTTGAAACTTGCTTTTCCACTTTGCTTTTCTTATTAAAGTGGACAGTATACCAGGGTAGGGGGCAATCTGTTGTTTCTATAGACACCGTGAGCTGGCTGATGGGAGGACTAGCTTTTATTTCATGGCAGTCATCTTGGTGTTTCTGTTCCTCAGTCACCTAGGAACATATGGAGTCTTCACTAACGCTGCGTATGACCCGACCCCTTAAGGTGAGTTCCCTGTGAGGATAGTTTTGAAGAAAGTAGAACAGTAGGTGAAAAGGCAAGAATATCAATCTTGAATTTCTTTATATCTTATGTATTGAACTTTAAGCATGTATTAAAATGTTACACCCTGATAAAACCATAGTGGCAACCAGTACGTGTGACAGAGTGGGGACAATGGAATTTACCCCGGGATTTTCATTCCCGACCAGACGAAAGATTCTAGCAGCACATAGATTAATGAGATCTCATTGTTGCCAATGAAGTGATGTTAACAGTGTGGGCTTGCCTCAAAATCCCCTGGATTACCTGAACAGAAATCATCTGAAGACACTTTTTCAAAGAGTGCAGTGAAAAGCCCTCTTTTTCCTGCTGATAGACAGTGTAGAACCTAGAAAGAGGCAACTGTCTTGAACAACAGGGGGCTGAACACAGTGAAAGTTTCTTTATCTTTTAAGGAAGTGGTCGTTTAATTAGTTTGTTTCTTTTTCAGAGACCTGGTCTCCCCATGTCTCATGCAGATGTCAGGTTTCCTGTCAGACTCGACTGTAACCCCACGGCCTCTGCTGCGGTTCTCTGTAGTAAATAATTGGACTGGAACCTGGAGAAGACTTTCCCACCTCTCCACCCACCCCTTCCTGCTCCGCCCCTCACCTTCCTCCAGCTCAGCCACAGAAACAGAAGCAAACCTTTCTGCTGTGCTGTTACTAAAACACAGGAGTTAGTCCAAGGCACTGGAGCATCTGCCTCACCGGGTGACCGGGCTCTGGAAAACCGAAGGTCTTTCTCTTGGGATTGAACAGTAGCGATGTTGGTGGCCAGGCAAACCTTTGGTTTAAGGGAATGCCTGCTTTAAGATCTTCTGGGTCTTCCATGTTTCATTTCTATGAGGTTGTTTACACCTCTGCTGCTGAGACTTTCACAGAAACTTCCAGATGGTACTAGGGGACACAGAAGATCAGGAACAAAGCCAGGATCCTCATCTGGCTGCAGACTTTCCCTCCACCAAAGCACCCGAAGGTCATTGTTTGAATGTATAATTCAACTCCCCCAAATATCAAGCTCTCCCGTGTTCCGTTCAAGAAGATCTCAGTTTGTCTACCACACAATGTAGTCACAGTTACAATTCTCCAAATGACAGCTGGACCTTCCAGTGAACCCACAAATATATGTTGTATGTCCCCTGTCCACAGAGAAAAAACATCAGAGGGGCAGAAAAGGTCCTCTTTGCATTGCTGTTCTGCAGGAAAGAACAGATATTGTTTTATATGTAATTTAATTCACATATTTAATAAATAAGTCACTGAAAATTACATATGGCTTGTCTGTAATTGATGCAAACATTAAGGAGTCAAATACTGCAGTTGCATTGCTGAGCTATAATAAATCCATTGATCACCATGTAGCCTGGATACACAGACGCAGATAGGCAAGGAACAGCAGTAAAGGCGTCCTTTGGAAAGTTTCAGTGATTTAGGGGGAAAAGAAAAGAAAAAGTAATTTAGAGACTTGCTGCTTTTTTTCTTAGATACATTGTCAATAGTATCTAATTTGTATCTAATATGTGTATGGGGGGAGAGAGAGAGACAAATGGACAGATAAGACAGGCAGACACTGGGCTACACCTTATAGGACCATAGTCCTATATCTCTCATGTCAGATCTCTCGTGTCAGAATTTGCATTTTGGGAACCCCTGGAACTGTGGATCAGGAGTATAAGACATCATCCCCGCTCTTGAATCTAGCTACAGATACAAAGGATTCTTGAAAAACTAATAAGAGGTCATCAAACGGAGTGTATCATCTGAACAGATTAAGTTCATAAAACAGGAAAGTCAGTTTGAGCCCAGAATCGGAGACAATGGCTTTAAAGGACAGGGAAGCAGTGAGGGAAGGAGAGGCGTGTGAGCACTCCTCTAATGTAGTTACGTGAGCACACGTCTGCTAATCAATTGCTTTATTGGTACAGGGTCTCACTGCATAGCCTAGGCTGATCTCAGGCCTCAAACTCACCTTCTCCTGCTTCAGTCCCTTGTGCACTGGGATTGCAGACATGTGCCATCACGCCTGACTGGAGAAGGGGCATTCTAAATAGACTGAATAATGTCAGCAAAGGAACAGAAGCGGGCGCGGGGGGAGGGGAGGCTGCTGCCGAACCTGGGTGGCACCAGATTACAATTTACTGGATGTGCTGGAAGCACGATCAGAAACCGAGCTCTGGGGAGGTCGGGACAGGTCATCCTGCGGATTCAGATCCGCAGCTTCTCCTCCAACAGAAAAACAACATCTAAAACACCGTGCCGAGGATCCTTCAAAACACAGAATCATGGAGCGGAAGAACGAGCATGGACAAGATCACAGACTGGGGCTGCCTAGGCACTGGGGGGCGTCCAGTTTACAATAGTTTGTCCCCTCCCAATAATCAGATCAAGGAAAATTAGAATGGCCATCCTTATTTGGCAGACGAAAAAGGTACTCTGGAAATGGAGTTGGCCCCAGACCACACAGCTACTGACTGTCTCAGATGAGTTCTCTCAGCCCTGTTTTCTGCTACACTGGAGTTGGTGACAAGCCCATACCAGGTGGACTGTCCTAAGCGATTCAGAACACTAACCTGTGGGTGGACTTGTACTGAGGCTGTTTTTCTGTTCCTAGTTACCGTGGCAGCGGCTGGGTGTTGGATCTTACAAAAATGGGCTGACAAGCCTAAACTTTGACCTCTATCCCATCCCCCAACGCCCCCACACACACCGCAGGTTAAATGGGATTGCTGCTCCCACCTACTGTGAAGTGGGGGAAATGCTGCTTCGTGATGGGGCGGAGACCCTGGGGCACTGCTCCTGAGCCACAACCTCCAGCAAGCAGGCTTGCCCTTCCTTTCCCCATAAATTCCTTGTCTGGCATTCTCTCTAATAAAAGCCTCTGACCACAGGAGGGAGTGACTTCAGCAAGCCCCTGCCTACACTAGGCCTAGAGGGGAAGGGAGAGGTAGGGTGAGACAGCCACCACAGGGGACAGGGACACTCACTGTGCCCTGCAGCTTCTTAGCCCTCCAGGGAGCCAGGACAGCGCGCAGGGACAGAGCACTGAGCACGGTGGCAGCGCGCGCGGCAGGACAAGGACCATGTTCCTAGCCTGCCCGCGCTTCTTCCTCCTGGTGGTTCTGGGCACCCGCTGGGCTGGCTGGGGCAGCCACCGGGCAGAGGCGGCGAGGCTAAGGCACTTCTATGTGGCCGCTCAGGGCATCCTCTGGAACTACCATCCTGAGCCCACAGATCCAAGGTAACTCGGGGTGAAAGCCAGGTGGGCTTCTCCAAGGAAGAAAATCCATTATAATTGTAAGGTTTTAAATTCGGGGGTGGGGGTGGTGGGGAGGAGGAGGGGAGAGAAAGACAGAGAGGGGGGAGAGAGAGACAGAGAGACAGAGAGACAGAGACAGAGAGACAGAGACAGAGGGAGACAGAGACAGAGAGAGGGACACAGAGAGAGACAGAGAGACAGAGAGACAGAGACACACAGAGAGACACACAGAGAGAGACAGAGAGAGAGAGAGAGAGAGAGAGAGAGAGAGAGAGAGAAATGAGAGAATAATGTGTGGGTGCTAATTTTGTCTCTACTGATATATTTTACCATTATGAGGATGTGGAAATTTCAGTGTGAATGGTTAGCTGGGGCTTCTTTCCAGGTGCAAGCCTGAGTGTGTTTTCACGCACTTTTGTTAGTTTAGTGTATTGATGGATTGAAATGGCACACCTCCACACCTCCACAGCCCTCTTAGCCCTTCCTGCACATTCGGTTCCAGTCTTTTAACAGTCTGCTTTAAAAAAAAAAAGGAACTTCTAGTTACATAATATTTATTCCTGGTAGACATAAGTTCATCATCTAAAGAAAAAGATATCACCCTGTACTTCATTATAAGGAGACAATTTAGTGACTCTTGCCTTAAGTCTGTTGCCTTCCTATAAATGATTTTCAAGGCCATTTCATGGGGAAAACACACTTGTATTTTCACTTTTCCTAGACTTAATCCTGGCTACCTAGTGTGGTTTCATTTTTTTTTTTCTCACTTTGGGTTTCTTCCTGGAATATGGCTTATCTTGGGTATTTTGGTCTGCCCTGAATATTGCCCATCTTAGTGACCATGTAAAGTGACCATTCGAAGGCGTGTGTAACTAAGAGGAGGCATAAATAATATCAAATCTACCTTTGAGTTGCAGAATATATCTTGCTGATTGGAAGGTTAAATTCAAACCTCCCTGCAGTTACCCAGATCATAGACACCTCAGCGCTTACGTCCACTAGTGCTTTTATTTCAGATGGTAAGCCTAGCCTTCTAGTTGACTCATTTTTTCCCTTTTAGTTGACATCAAAGTTTAAGCGATTGTGAAAGATGTGTTCCTCTTTTACAATTGCAAAACCAAAGCAATTGGCCAAAAAAAATGTAATATCTTGAAAGCAATGTGTAATGTTTTGGTATAAATGAATAAACAGTCTTTGAGTTTGCTGTTGTTGGAGCTGGCTATTTAGGAAGGCATTGGTATTATGCTAATAAGAAACATCACATTAAAATGATTTTAAAGATTGCATTTCAGAGTAATAATCTAAGCCACGCCCATACTCTTAGGAAACTACCATTAACTGAAGCCCCAAAGAAAATAACATTATTTCCAGCATCAATTTTCCTGCTTAGGGGTAGAGAACACAGACTTGGTGACTGCATTCAGCCTGGGGTAAGGCACAGATAGGTGTAAGTTAGAGGACACGAGGTTAGAGATGAACAAATTCAGATCAAATGTACAACATGAGGACTCTAGCTAACAACATTGCATTACGTGGGCAGGTCTTCGCCTGGTAAGGAAAGAATAGTGGGTGAGTTACTGGTTGGAAAAACTGCTAGAGGAAGCTCCAAGCTCTCCATCACTCCTGTGAAATCTGTAGTGAGTTATCAAGGTGCTTGACCTTGTTGACTCTAGACCTGGAGCAGATGCCTACTGTGTCCCCCTAAAGCTGGGGAAATGGCTTAACAGTCCTGGATCTTGGCTGTGATGTTTATCCTGTGCATCTTCTTAGGAAGTGCCTTAGTCTTTCCAATGCTGGCTTTTGGTTTGTTTCCAATAGAAACCCCTGAGTTTTGTCCTATTGCTGTCTCTGCTCTCCCAACTAGAAGCAGGCTCCACCAAATGGACACATCTTCTAGTTGTTCAAAATCATGGAATGAAAGTAGAAAGTGTTATTTCTGATTCATGCACTGAAACACGGGTCACGTATATATTTCTGTGTGACTTATATTTTTAATTTAGACCTGAAGTTTGAGTTTGCATGATGAGCTTAACTGCCTTTATAGAAAAAGCTGACTCTGAAGAGCAGAAGTAGAGAGGCACGAGGCTTGTGCTCACGGGGGCACGCGTGCTGAGGCAGACTATCTTTGAAAAGACCAACGATTATCCCATTGATTTCACTTGTGATCCAAATTTATAAAACCCTGGGCTTTGGAAATACAGTAAAATATGATCACTCTGCCCTGATACAAAGTCAGTCACATGGACACCTCTCCTTCTGGAATGGGAATAGATATCGCGTGTGTCTTTCAAGTTCATTTCTGTACTTTATTTCCAGTTTGAATTCTATACCTTCCTTCAAGAAAATTGTCTACAGAGAGTATGAGCCATATTTTAAGAAAGAAAAACCACGACCTAGCAACTCAGGTAAGCCTGAAAAAAATTTTTTTAATTATTATTATATTGGGGTTTTGAACCTACAGTCTAATGAATGCTAAGGAAAGAGAAAAAAACCACTACCAATGATTTGTATCCCTGGTCTACATCTAAACTTTTATTCTGAGACAAAGTCTCTGGGGAACACTGTGAATTGTGATTTTTCTGTCTCAGCTTCCCAACTAGCTGGGATTATAGGCCTGTGCCTCTAGACACAGCTTGTATTTTTTATTTTAAATATATTTTTTCATGGAAAATGTTGTATTCTTTGCACTTAAAATGTCTACCTTGTGAACTGGCCAGATGGCTCAGTGGCTAAAGGTAATTACTGCCAAGCCTCAAGACCTGAGTTCCATCCCCAGGCCCCACATGGTAGAAGGAAAGAATTTAATCTCTCAAGTTGGCCTCTGATCTCTACACATGCACCACGATGCATACACACAAACACACCTCAGAATAAACAACTAAATATTCATTTAGTTATCTTCTGTTATAGGATGTGTGATATTTTTATCAAACACTAGCAGTATAATTTGCATGCATGCTTAGACCCAGTGAGAATATGGGGGGAATGGCCCCCCCACCTTTTTCAAGTTATTGAGAATTTTGAAGATGGTAAAATTTAAACCAAACTGGGGTTCTTCTGAGCATGGGGTTGGTGCGGAATTGAACAAGTCGCATGGTACACAGCCAGCCATGCCTTTAGCCTTGGTCATTAAAGCCAAACAAAAAGTTTCAGTGTTTCACTTGTTTATTCATCTAACAAACCACAGGTGAGCACCTTCTGCGGTTTGACGTTGAATCAGGCACTGTGAGCGCAAGAGTAGACAAAGTCAACTCGGACTTTCCTGGGGCTTGTGATCCAGTTGGCTGGGCACAGGTGTGTCCTAACAGAATGAATCTGTCACTGTGTCTATCCGGCTTCCTGTACCCATTCAGAGGACCTACCTGCCTGATCCTTACATTTAGCTTTTCCAATAGCTGTGGCATTGGAAGAAAACCTCTCTCTTTCTTTTCCTTTCTTTCTTTCTTTTTCTTTTTTTGTGCTTCCTTAATCAAAGACTAACTTATGGAGGGCTCTGAGATCTTAACTGTATAAAGGTGTTTCACAGGAACAGCAGAGGCCTCTCCAGGGAGAGCATCTTCCAGTTGAGTCCTTTGCCCTCAGTCTCCTCACCTTCCCCCAGCCTGGTGATGATCTCTTCTTTCCTAGGCACCTTCTGCCTCTTCTGCTGGAACCCCCACCTCCACCCCCACCCCCACCCCCACCCCCTTCTTCCCCCACCCCTACCCCTCACCCCACCCCCTTCTTTCCCCACCCCACCCCTCACCCCCCTCTTCCCCCCACCCCCACCTCCATCTCCTGCTCTGCCCTGTGTCCACTGGTCTCTTACTCTTCAAATGTCCCTCAACTCAAGTCTTTTCCTTTAGTCCAAAAAAAAAAAAAAAAATCAACATCAACATCAACATCAACAGAATAATTTTCAGGTCAATCTTATCTAGAAAAATGTAAACATCTTTCCGTTCTTTTACCGCTTCTTCTCAATGTCTCCACTCTTCTTTGCCAAAGCTCCAAAGTCAGCCACAACTGTGGCTTTTCCAGCTACCTACCCAGGAGCCATATTCTTTAGGGCACAGCTTGGATTCCTACCCTAGCCTGGCTTAAGTCCCATTTCTCTCTTCTGTATACTCCAAGCACCCGGACTTGCCCTTGCCTTTTGGAGATGCTGTGAGGTTTAATGAACACGAATGTCTTATAATATGCTCACAGGTGACAAGAACTTAACAGAAGCTAGCTGTGTTATTGTTACTGCTGCTATTCCAGCTATGAATTAGGTCTCCATTACCACGTGCATATCATAATGTTGTTGATATGTCAACACAACATTTCTGCTCATTTTGTATTCTTGTGCATTATAATTTATATATTTATTTACTTTTAAATAAAGACAGTCAAGTATTCTGTTAATGATCACAGCCTAAGAATACCACATCTGAGGCTCCATAAAGGTGGATTCTGACTTTCAGTCATCTGCCAACAGGTAGAGAGACTGATATGACTGATAGTGGAATATCATAGTGCAGTGTTAAGGAAGAACAATACAGAAGATTATCCACTTTAGTGGTGAGGAGAGAGAGAAAGCCGGTATTGAGAGGCCAAACAGTGGGTGTGAGTAGGGGTATAAAAGTGGAGAACATGAGGGTTTAGATTAAAGGTTCTCAACCTCTGGGTTGAAACCCTTTAGGAATTGGATGACCCTTTCACAGGGGTCACCAAAGACCATAGGAAAACACAAATATTTACATTCTGACTCATAACAGTAGCAAGATTACAGTTGTGAAGTCGCAATGAAAATGATTTTATGGTTGGGGGT